>NC_053447.1:14610249-14965118 GCF_007990345.1 Gossypium hirsutum | reverse complement strand
ATTTAAAATTTAAATCCATACTATTTATATAAATAAAATATTAAGTTTATCAGGAAAAAAGTTTATTTTAATTATCATCAATATTGAATGATGAACAAATATTGTAAACTAATGGAAATAGTAGGTTGCTTTTTGGAAATCCCGCTGCTCCCGCTTTCTTTTTGAAAGAAATGAAAAAAAATATTATGTAAAGGTTTCAAATTTAACCTTCTTGTTTTGTTCAAACTTTCCAACCCCTTCTTACTGCAAACTTTAGCTACATAGTCGTGTTCACTTTCATTTATTCTTTTCTTAGTAAAAGGGAACAGTTTGAGTTGTTTTATGCTTTATAAGTTCCTTATTGCTGTTACTATCAGGGTTTAGTTACGTTTTGCTGCATGATAGGCACACTGCACGTTGGGACTTGCGTTGCTCCAGAAGCAAGAACTAGACGAAGGGGTCAATGAACTACAAAAGGTACAGATGACATGATAATCTTGTTGTTTCTTAAGAATCATGAATGACATGCAACTGAAACCCCTAAAAGTTTTAGTGTTATTTTGATGTTCACCTTTGCCGTTTTCTTTGGGTAACTGGATGGAAATCTATATGTATTGGAATCAAGTAATTTAGTGCTTTACTTTATTCTCTTGTAGTTAAGATTGTTAAAGACAATATATTATTGATGTTGCTGTTATTTTCTTTTCATACACTGGCAAGTCAGTCGCAAGGTCCTCACATATATGTACTTTTACAGTCCAATAGGAATGAACTAATTCCAGCAGAAGCTTTTCTTAATATCAAACCGGACTATTATTAGGGTCTATATGCCTATATTGTACATCTTTCACAATAACTTGTGTATAGTAGATGTATGAACTTGTTCCTCTAGTCTGATTTAGGATTTACTTTTGTGATTATTGATGGTATTAAATGCATTATAAGCTTTATGCTATTGAACTAGGCATTAGCATATCAGGGTTATGAAACAATAATGTTTGAGATGCTTGAATGCAGAATTTTATAGTTTACAACTTTCACTTGAATTTCATGTTTGACCTGTGCTTATTTTGGAATTACTTTTGCCTGGAATATATAGTCAGTTTTTATTGTGTACTGTTGCCAGATATCGTAGGGTTTGCTTGCCATCGTGATATGTAAATCCTACAGGAATACGATTTTTGGACTAGATAAACTTGTATTCAGCAGAATTTTTGTTCTGGTTCTCCTAGCAGCATATTCATTTTAAAGACTTAATTTGGTTTTGAAGGCATTGGATCTTGGAAGTAGAGTAAATCCAAAGGGTTATATGATAGATGAGATTTGGCAAGAGCTTGCAAAAGCAAAGTACCTGCAATGGGAGCATGCATCTTCCAAGCGTTCATGGGAATTGAAAAGTTTGAAGTACGTCATCCCTGTGAGTTTAAACATTTGGTTCAAGGGGAATTGATAATTTGATGCAGAATTGGTTCTAATGTTGGTTGATGCAATTCATTCCTCTAATTTGCAGGGAGGCTTGTGAAACTGCACTTAAAGAAAAACATTTTCTTGATGATTCTCATCCAGGAAGTTTTTCAGATGAAGCTATTATTTCCCATATGAAGCAACTGGAGGTCCTGAGTCGAGTGTTTAAGGAAGCTGGTGAAGCTGACATCCCTGGTGAGGTGAGAACCTGTGTTTTATTTATAGCATATATTTTGTTTCTTTTTCTTTTCTTTTTTTTTATTCTTGTGGAGACATCATTAGATAATTTCAGGTGCCGGATTACTTGTGTTGTAAAATCACACTTGATATTCTCCGTGATCCTGTCATTACTCCAAGTGGAGTTACATATGAGAGAACAGTGATCCTTGAACATCTTCAGAAGGTAAATATTGACACGTTTAGGTTTAGGTATCTTTTCTTTTTCACACCAACATTAACCATTGACTTACTGGAAATCAGGTCGGTAAATTCGATCCAGTTACACGTGAACCGCTCGATCACTCCCAGCTTGTACCTAACTTAGCGATAAAGGAAGCAGTCCAGGCATATTTAGATGGACATGGTTGGGCATACAACACAAACTAAAGGTTTTGAAAACTTGTCTGTTTTGCTGGACATTCAAAGACTTAGCAGAGCAATGAAGAGTATGAAGTCATCGGTTGGTGTCTGCCTTTTTGTTTGGTACGTACTTTTGTCATGTTGGGCATAGTTCATTTTTGTGGATGCTTCAGTGTGTAAGGCCATCCCACCATGCCATTTACCACTGCATGTCAATGGTCAAGGCCTTGTGATCCATTGAAATTGTACAGTTAATTCTCACAACAATTAACTGTTAACAGATACCATGTATGGGTTCTATTCAATGGCATTAGAAAGAAACTTACATATTTTACATTGCTCCTGAGAGGCTTGTTGGCTCTTTGTTAGGAATATTGGAAGGCTGCCATGCTGTAATTTGACATGTGGGTATATCTTTTGGGTATTTTATATAAAGTTATGGAAGGCGGCCAAGTCGGTTGTCTCCCAAGTTAAAATGATACTGAGTTCGGCCGTGGGCATCCATTCCGATTCTTATTGTTTTCAATATTTTTTTTGTCATGAATGGTCCAAGGAAAAGACCAAAGACCATGCATCGTTTACATTTACGTATCTTCGTTTTGCTTTAGGCCATTATTATATATTTTTAATTTTCTATTATATATAATAATAATAATAAAAGGTTTGAAAAATTAGGGTTGCTTTTTAAAATCCTCAAAATACAATCCCTTTGTACCAAAATCAAATTGAAGCTATTTTATTATTGTCAAGAATGTGAATCACAGGTTGAATTGTAATGGTTCGATAAAGTCAAAAAAAAGGATTTGGCAAATCCAAGTACAATTTTTTATTTGATATTCAGAAATTATTAAAATGTTGAGCATCATATCCAGCTTGTCGGTGGAGAAATTTCGCAACCTGAAAGATAGAGGGTGATAAATTTGACTAGAGGCAAAGCTGGTTTCACAAAGTTAGTCAAAAGGTGAAGAAATTAAAAGAAAAATGATGGATGTAGGCAATTATGTCGGTGTTAAAAGTTACAACTTAGCAGCCATATGCTCGTAATTCACTCCTTTCATTTTGGGATTGGGTATTAAATATTTATATGCAAATTTATTGTTTTCCCTTACCTTGATATTGTAAATAAAATTTAAAGTAATTGAAAGCTATCCAACTCAAATGATTCCAATAGGCAGAATTTTATAGAGTAAAAGAGAACGTGAGTGGGTTGTTGTCAACACTGATGATGATGTTTTTGTTGCGTCCAAAATAGGGTTATATTCTACATATTATAAAACCCCGGTTGCTTTCAACTTTTCTTCTCCTTGGGATTTTCCAATGCAAAAATTACAAAATCTAATTATTCCTATTTCCTCGTCAAGCCAAAGATGTTAGTCTACTATATTCATTTTCTTCCCACAATAATAAAAAATATATATATATCAATAAAGGGTTGTTTAAAGTTTACCCAAGGGTAAACTACACTAACAACCATTCAATTTTGATCTTAACTTTCAATTCAGTCATTAAACTTCTAAAATCAAAAAGTGACAAATCAATCACCCATTAATATTTTTCATTACAAGCCTAACGGACAGATGATGTAGCTAGTTAACTTGCCACGTTCGGCATTTTCCTGTCATCCCTCTCACAAGCCATCATTAGACATCAAAAACAAAAAGAGAAAAGGGAAGGGTTTTTTCACCATTTTTCTTCATCCCTCTCGGATCCCTCACCACCACCCTCGATGTTGACCACCTCCACAAGCCCACTATCATTTAATTACCACGCCAACATCGCTCACTGTCACTCCTTTGTCAATACACCATGACCACCAAATCTCAACCCCTAAATATTTTAGACCCATGAAATCTCAATCAAAGACAAAAATATCAAATAGCAAGCATCCAAAATCAAACCAACAAAAAAAGAACAAAAATCCCAAATTGGCCTGCACCAAAAGAGAGAAGTAAAAAAAAACTAAAAAAAGAAAAAGAATCAAAAGAGAAGAAACCCACACCCATTTCAGGTTTTACGGGTTGGAGAACTCGAGCCACCAATTCGATGATCCGAGTGATCAAGAGTCATGGTTGGTCAAAGAAGAGCTGTGGTCAGAATATGGTGGTGATTCGATGGTGAACGGTGGAGATCCGTTGAAGCCTTGTTCGAAGCTTTGAGGTCTTAATCTCGAGAGTTTGAAAGCCTATTGGGAAATATGAAGTGAGATTTGAGAAGAGACAAAGAGGAGTCATTTGGTGATGACGATTGGTTGGAGAAGGCCATGAACAATGTCGACTAGAGTTAAGAAAAAAAAAGAGAGGAGAAGAAGAGAAGAAAAAAAGGGACAAAGATTCAACGAAGTCGCCTGGAGGCTGGGGCACAAAGATTCAAAGGGACAGCAGCAAACTGGGTGGTGGCTCCACCTTGAAGGAACAAAATGGCCGTAGCTAGGGTATCTCCATTTTTTCTTCTTCACGTTCTACTGCCTAACTAGGGCTCTCAAATGGGGCTGTTTAAATCACAACTAACCCTCCAACTGGCCGGTTAATGACAACAAGGA
The DNA here is from genome assembly GCF_007990345.1 of Gossypium hirsutum. Taxonomy (NCBI): domain Eukaryota; kingdom Viridiplantae; phylum Streptophyta; class Magnoliopsida; order Malvales; family Malvaceae; genus Gossypium; species Gossypium hirsutum. The sequence continues at coordinate 14,960,557 of NC_053447.1, read as the reverse complement.
ACCGTTTAAATGCCATGCCACTTTTCTATTACGGCTGTAATAGAAAATGGTTAGTAGGATTGATTTGTTATTTTTTGAAAGTTGAGTGGTGGTTTTATCATTGAAATCAAAATTGAGTGACTGTTGGTGTAAATTACCCTTTACGCAATTAATGCATTTCTCACAATAAGTTATGCGCATGTAAAATTAGGCATCATAAATCATTGGTTAAGTAACTAGTGCTTGAAATTAGGTTTGAAAGAAGTGAACAAGACCATGTTTTTGGCATTTGGGGATACTTAGTACGTGGAAGTAAATATGAAGAAGGTGCTAAAAAGGGTCTTGGATCAAAACAAATTACATGGTACAAAGTTAATGCAAAACAAAATCTCATACGCACAATCTTCCATTTGTGTTTCTTTAACAACAGTTTGAGAATCAAAACTCTGATGAAGGGCAAGAATTTACAAAAAATGGGAATGATGATATAAGCTGCTGCGATCACCAGGATTTTGGTAACAGAATTTACAGATTATGATGCATGGCTCATGCGGTATGAGTAATATTAACACCCTTTCTCAATCGGTCAAGGATGCAATTAGCCTTTCTCTTGGCTCTACTTGTTCCATCTAGAGCAAGCTTAGATATTGTTCCATGGGAATTTTCTTCTTCCCTTAGTGCCTTCAATTTGGTTCGATCATTAAGACATACAGTGTGGAGGACCGCAATGCAATTTTCCTTGTTTCGTTCACAAGTGCTTTCCCTTACAATGCGAATCAAGCAAGGAACAGCCCCCAGCTCCCCCATTTCTTCAACAGCCCTTTGATGAGTCGAAAGCATTGCAAGGATAGCCAATAACTCATTTACAAGCACACCATCCATGATCTTTTTCAAAATGACACTTACTGCACCATCCCTTACGGCTCTTGCTTTATTCTCATGGATAATGCATAGGTTAAATATTGCAGAAGCAACATCTTTCATTGCTAATGGATGCCCTTCGTCTAGAAGGTCAATGAGAGGCTTTAAAGCACCTGATTTGCCTATAAGCGTCTTGTTAGAATCAAGAGCAGATAAGGTGAAAATGGCAGCAGCTGCATTGCTTTTTGTTTCGATAGTCCCAAATCTCAGAGCTTCCATAAGAAGAGGGATAACCTTTGGAGTTTCGGCAACAAGTTTCTTGTTGCTGTCATGGATTGAAAGGTTCAACAGCGTCGTAATCACATCTTCCTGGAGATCAGTGTGAAGAACACCACTGCGGGATTTGGTTCCCGAGAGTGGGGTGAGCAGTTGAGGAATGGCGTCCACGGATTCCCCAAAAAGGGAGCGGAACGAAGGCATGTTCTTCGTCAACAACCGCAGCTCCTTCGCCGCTTCCTTCTGTTGAGGAAGCGCGGCGGCCGATAACTTATCTAGCAAAGAAAAGAAATGGAGACGCTCTGCTTCGGTGACACCCTCCTGTATACGGTTCTGAACTGGGTCCGGCAATTCAATTCCTTGACTCTTACACCACTGCGATATCATTTCACTCACAAGGTGATTCGGAGTTAAAACTGTGTGGGAAAGAACTTGTTGGGTTTGAGGGCAAGTCCGATTGCCTGCTTTCAGCCATTTCTCGATGAAGGGTCTTTCATATGTCTGCAGATCAAACAAAACAAGGACCCAGACCCAGATCAAAGGATAAACATCAGAGTTTGTTTTTCAGATAAAAGATGGAAATTAAAAGAAGGAATTAGGCTTCATACCTGACCAGAAGATAAAACAACGGGATCTCTCATAAGCTTTTTAGAAAGAGGACATATAAACTCTTGAGGACATGGCAGCTGTTCATGTAACTTCAAGGACGACGTCAAAGTGGTCGCCGACGATCGTGTATTGAACTTAAGCTCTCTCAAAGCACAAAGAGCATGTTTCGCTTGATCGATGGTCTGGACGCTGCAATCCTCATCATCGACAATAATCTTAACCAGCCTCTGCAATTCTTTCTTCAATTCCGCCGCTCTCGCTCTCAGCGTTGGATTGGAACTCAACACTCCGGTTTTGGCCATCTGATTCCTTCCAGCACTCAAAAATATAAAATAAATATATATGTATCAAAACCAAAGGTGGTAATTATTAGTATTATGAAAACAGGAGAAAACAGAGAATGAGAATACTCTGTTTCATTCTTTTTGTAATCTGCATTATTTCAGAGTCTTCACTCAATATCTTTTTATATCAGTATCCAACGCCATGCTTTTAGTTTAGCATTAAAATAAGGCAAACACTGTGAGTACATACATACATGCGCCATGTGAAGTTATATTAGGTTTGAAGTACATATAGTGCCTTTGGTTGAGTTGGGCCGACGCTGTACTTTTTATTCATAAACATCATGTCTTTTCCGGAAAATAGATTCAATTTGAGGTGCTGAAACGGCAAGATTTTAGGTTTAGTTTCAACTTTGTTATATTTCATTTGGTCCTCAAAATCTTGAATTTCATAAATAAATAAATAATTGTTCCTTGTGAATGCAAACTAGTCAAATCCACACCTAAATCCTAGAAACTTTTAAAAAAATGTTAATGAGGTTTATAATGATGCAAGTGAGTGAGGGAGAAGGACCCACAGGGGGGGTCCAACAAGTGTTGAAATCACGAAATCCACGGCCCTTCCGTGAACCCAAACCTGCTCATCTATATATTTTGACCCATGATCAAAAGTGTTGAGCCCTTCATTCAATAATCCTCGTGATTACCATTAATAGGAGTATGAGTGAGCAGGAAAGACGAGGGTGGGTGAGTGGGCAGGCAGCAAAGAATAAAAGAAAAGTGAAACGGCATCGAATTTGTGCAAATCTAAAGTGAGTGGGTTTTGGATAAGGAGAGGAAAGGCGTCGGTGATGAATGCGTCTTTGTCTTGGTTTTATCGGGATTTGGGAGCCTAGTGGATTCTCGGGCCCACTTCTTTCTCTTTGTCTCCCCCAATGAGGATTCTCTTCCCAAATTGGGGCTGCTTTTGTGTTCCCGTCCGATGCTTCCAACTGCATTTCCGTCGGCATTTTCCTTTTTCCCTATATTCTCCAACTTCAATTTCCTTGTGATCAATATTAATTGCCTTCCGAGGCATTAGAACCTGTCTTTTTCGCACCCTTCTTTTCTCATCATGTTAACCAAAATAACATTTCACATAAATCATAATTTTGTTTGTACCAAATATTTCAATTCAATTAATTTAAACCATATTCTACATGGAAGCCTAGATATATACTTCTCAAAAGATGATACTTTTAGGTTTTACTTAGTATGGAGGAAAAATAGATATTAAAGATGGAAATTTTGTTATTTAATTAAAATATTTAAACATAAAATATATATATACAGGCACAAATTTCAACATCACTAATTTATCTTTGTCTGAATATAAAACATTTAAAGAAATAAAATATAAAAGAATAAAACTCAACCTTGTCTTCTGCTTATTATTTGTGGGGAGAGCCGGAACTCTTCTAAAGTTTTTCCAGACTTCCATTTAGGCCCATTCTAAAGTTCAGTTGGGGTTCCCATGAGCCTCTCATGTTCTTTTGAGAGCCTAGCCGCAGTGGAACCCATTGGGTCGATGACCTGTTATTATATATGCCAACAACAATTTAGTAGTAAAACATGCCCATCAACCTATTAGCTTTGTGACAACAGCACTATCTTATAGGTATAGGAATTTGGGTTTAATCCTAAATAATCTCAATCCTCACCCTCAATTATCAAAAAAAAAAAAAACAGAAAAGCATTCCCAGTTGAATTTTATCACACTGTATTGCTCTTCTTCTGTTTTGAAGTCCCCCAGGCTAAGCAGGCAGATGAAAATTGGGCCAACTTTCCCACTTTGACCCACTCGCATTTTTTTTTAGGAATATACAATTAAAAATTTAGTACTTAATTCACCCACAGTAAGAATATTGATTGAGTTGAATTGAAGATTAAAATATGCAAGTATGATATAATGGAGGAAATGAGTTGAAAGACCAAAAAGCAAATAGAAAAATATTTAGTTTAGACGCTGGCGAAAGACACTGCAACTTCATGGCAATTCCCAAACCCCACTCCACTTTCATATGATGCCACATCTATGTTTACACTACACTCATTTCACTAATTAATTTCACCTAATATAAATAGTGTAATGGCATAAAAAGTTCTCAAATTAAAAATAATAATAATTAAGTTTTTATTTTTTTTATTTTTTGCACTCAATTTGGTACTTAAACTACCAAAATATATAAAAGAAAAAAGGCATTCAAATTTTTCAAGAAAAGCAATTAAGTTCCTTTTTTTATTTCACCCAATTGGATACTTTAGCTTTTAAAATGCATCAAAAAGGCTAGCGGTGGATCTAAGAGGGTCTGGTAGGGGCCCCGACCCCCTTAAAATGGAAAATTTTTCATTTAGATCTTTTATGATTTATAAAATTTTAAATTAGTAATGGTAAAATTACATTTTTCCCCTAAAAATAATAAAATTTTGATTTAATCCTCTAAAAATTATAAAAATATATGATATTAAAATGGAAATTTTACATTTTTACTATCATAAAAATATATATTTTAATTTCACCCCTAATTTTTTTTTACTTCACCCCTGCCCCCCAAGTCGTATTTCTGGATCCGCCAACCGTTAAAGTTAACCACCCCTAATTTTTTCCAGTTAAAGCCACCACGTGTCACAACCACAGCGAGACATGTGGCAAAAAAATAGAAGTTCTAATACCCCTATGCCCGGTCCGATCATACAGACCCGGTATAAGACTATTACATTTGGTGTCAAAATGGTTTTGGCTAGACACTATTTAATTTAAGTATTTATACATAGTATTTTAACTTATTTGACTAAAAAAATTATTAATATAAATGTGTGGAGTCATTATTGGATGTTAGATTATGTTTGGAAATGATTTTAACACTGTTTCTACTCAAAATAAGGGAAAAAAAATATCGATAGCAATGACAAAAACGATACCAAAATCACATTTTGTTTTGGAAATTTTGTATTTCATAGCCTAGGTATCGATACCTATACCCTTGGTAAAATTTGGAAAAAATCAGTTTAAAAGTTCACTAAAACCCCCTGCAATATAAATATTCTTCTCAACACTTAAAACCAATTCAAAATATATTAAAATTACTTAAAACTAACTCCAAATCAATCATAATCATCATATTAGCAAACTACATTTGCAAACATACTTATGGTTTCAATAATTCATTTCATATAGAATTAAAATACTTCAAGTAAAACCAAAATAGATAGAGTTTCAAGAGTTTGTATTTTAGTCCCTAACACATGGGAACACATTTGGTCTACCTAAGTACATGCCATTTTAATTCAAAATATGATACCTACTCTTAAAGCTTTTGAGGATGCGATGAGATGAGATGAGAGATCTCCTAACCCGACTCTACCTCTTTGAGTCTAACTGTTCCTACACGTTAAAAATAAACGCGTCAAGTCGGTGAAGGCTTAGTAAGCACTACAAGAATAAATAGGTAAATGAATCATAACAAAATATTTTAAACTTATTCAATTAGTACATATTTTCACACATACAAGTTTCTTCAACTATACCTTACTTTAATAAAATTTAACTTACCTTTTGTAAGTTATCAAACTTATCTCAACAAATTGATGATTCACTTTTGTTCACAACTCATATTCTTAGCCCAAAGTAGACTTTATAGAACACACCGAATATACGAAACAAATACATATGTGCATTATTATGCACTATTGAATAGAGAGCACAAATGTGCTGTACAGAGAGCACTAATGTGCTAATAATCAGAGAGCACGCTAAGGTCCCTTAATGGCATGCTACTAATATCCTAGTAGTTCTAAATTCCGTCTACTTGGGCATTAAAGCTGAATTTCATACATTTAAATACTTTACATTAATATTTAGGAAAATTTTTTTCTCATTTCTTCATCATCTACAATTTAGTCCCCATTTCACAAATCACAAATATCACTCCTTTTTCACACATATACTTTTACCACAACATCATTACTTAGTGTTCAAACAATATACCATTTCATATTCTCCACCTATAATTTTCTTTACAAATTTCATAATTTCATAATGTAATCTTTTTTTTAATGTGTTTACAAATTTAAATATATATTTTACATTTCTATTCTAAGTAATTCCATACTACCATATAAGCATTTGAATAAAAATAATTTAAAAATCTTGCAGTACTTACAACAAAAAGGTTGAGATGACGTATTTTCTTCTTCCTTCACTCCTTAGCCTTCTCTATCTCTTTTTCTTAAATTAGGTCCTCTTCTTTCTTTTCTTTCTCTTCAATTTCATATAAAACATATAACATTTATATGTTAAAAAATCACAATCAAGTGACTTTCCTATACTATTTAATAAAGTAAACATGTATGATATGATAATTTCATCATTTATTATCTTAGCTCTTTGGAAATTTCAAAGAAAAATGAAGGTTTGAAGCTTGGTTCAACTAAATTAAAAGAAAAGTTGGATGAAACTTGGGGGAAAGAAGTGACGTTTGGCTTGTGAAAAGATTATACATATTTTCATCTTTTCTCCCACTTTCTACACCATTCCATTAAAATATCTCACCTTTTTAATTAAAATGGTCAAATTGCTACTAAGTCCTTAAGCCATCCATTTTTTTTTACTTTTACCCATCATCATTACACCTAATAAATATTTACTTGGCTAATTACCACTTTTTCCTTCCTCATCTTTCATATTTCCTAGCATGACTCATGCAACACTTTGGTTAATTTTTTTTTTAATCCTTCATTCTTTTCCTCTACTATTATATATCTCCTATCTTAATATTTTTCCTACTTTGGCCACAACAATTTCTTTATTCTTTCAACTAAATCAATGTATCTATTTTAAAATTTCCTATTTAAAAAGTATTTTTTTTCTAATTTCTTATTAGATCTATATACTTTCTAATTTAATACTCAAAATTCCTATTTATTATATTTCAAAAATTTTATACTAATTCTTAACCTGATCCATCACTGTATCTAACCCCGAGTTAAAACGCGGATGTTACAAAAGTTATAAATTTATTAAATTCTAATAAATATAAAAAAAATTGTAAATTTTTATAAAAATCGTAAAAAAATCTATAAAATATAGAAAAATATAGAAAAAATATATATAAAGTCATAAGAAAATTATAAAAAATGTAAAGAAATATAAAATTCATAAAAAATTATAAAAATTATCGTAATGAAAGAAGTATTTTATACTTTTTCTATAATTTTAACGGCCAATTGCTAAAGCTAAAGGTCAAAGGGCCTTTTTTCAGTCGCAGATCTAGAAATACGACTTGGGGAGCAGGGACGAAGTCAGAAATTTTCTTGGGGGCCAGAATAAAATTATATATTTTTATGATAGTAAAAATGTAATTTTTCCATTTTAATAGCCTATATCTTTAAAATTTTTAGAGGACTAAATCAAATTTTTATCATTTTTAGGGGGAAAAGTACAATTTTACCATTACTAATTTAAAATTTTATAGATTATAAAGGGCCTAAATGAAAAATTTTCTATTTTAGGGGGCCAGCCCCTCCTAGATCCGCCCTTGACCTTTTTGATGCATTTTGGCAATTTAAGTACCCAATTGAGTGTAAAAAAAAAGTAGGGGCTTCATCTTTTTTTTATTCAAGTTTAAAGGCCTTTTTGATGTATTTTGAAAGTTCAGGCACCCAATTGAGTAAAAAAAATACAGGCGCTTAATTATATTTTTCGAAAAAATTTGAGAATTTTTTATACACTTAAGCTAATAAAATAATGAATATTGATATAATGATTTGTCATATTTTATTATTTTTATATAAAACATTTAAATAAAACAAATAAAATTGAAATGTTTTAATTGAGCCTAAAAGAATTTTAATCAAAAATATTTTATCACTTTTAATTATTTGATTTAAAAAAAATTCATTTTAATATGCAATTTTTATTTCACTCATGTATTGGGTGTACTAAAAATCTACTAAATATATAAAAAAAAGTACAGATTTATATAATATAAATTATTAGTATTTTAAAAAAGTATAAATATATAACACCTTTGGAATTTAGAAAAATTGTCCTCCGTGTGAAATCCACTAGAATTGGCCTTGACAAAATACGGTATGATTTAAACATGATATAATTAAACAATATTTTAAAAAATAAAAATAAATAAAAGCATGGAATAAACGTTTTAATCTTTTTTATATCATGCCTACTTTTACCTATAACTCATCCTAAGTAGAGGTGAATATTTGATCGAATCAAGTGAACAAACTTTAAGTTAATTGAGTTGATGGGTTCTATTTTATTACTCTAATTCGAATTGAAAATTATTTGAATCGAATCAAAGTAAAATTTAAACCTAATTAAATAAGTTTATTTGAATTAAATTAAAAAAAAACATGTTGAAATCTTGTTCATAGTATTAAGTTCTGAGTTAAAAAATATAATTACATATAAATTTAAAAACTCTTTAAACAAATAAGAGGAAAAAAACGAAATAATCAACATGATAAACTTAATTTGATAATTTACTTGTTTAAGACCTCAAGTCTATCATCTTGGATTAAAAAAAAAGGATATAATTTAGTATTTTTTATATATTTTGGGAAAATTATAAACAATTTTAATGTTAGAATATTTTTTTTTGAGAATGGCTAATTTACAAATTTTCAAAACTATCAAGAATCCAAGCAGTATTTACATTAATTTATTTTGAGTTGTATAATTCAGCTCAATTCGAACTCGAAATACCAAATTACTTAGTGGATTGGAAAAAAATAAAATAAAATAACTCAATTTTTTAAAATTGAATCAAGTTTTGCTTACCTTTAATTAAGAAAAAAAATTGTTTAAACATGTCAAATTTACTTTCCCCTAAATGTTACAATAACAATCAAAAACTCAAGTGGAAGATGCTTAACTTAATTAAATATTATATATTATTAATTATTAAAATATTAAAATATACTCACTATAATATCACAATAAATTGTTACATTTTTTAGTTTATTTTATTTTAAATTTTGTATTTAATAAAATTTTTAAGAGATACTTTTAAAACATTCAACCTAGTAGTTTTTAATATATTAATTATATTATTCAAAAAAAATATTTATTATAAAAATAATAAATTAATTAAACTAATAAAAATTAAGGTTCAAAATTTTTATAAGGCATAATTATTTATTTGGCTCTTTAATTTTATAAAAAATCATTTTAGTCTTTTATTTAATTTTTCGTCTTTTTTAGTTCTTGAACGGACATTATTTGTCAAATTACTTTAAAATAGATGAAAAATTTAATATCATGTTAGCAATTAATTATTTTTAAAAATATTTTTTATAATCTTTAGTTTTTAAAAAATATATTTTTATATTTTTTATTTTTAAAAATTTAATTAATTATTGAGGCAATATCTGACGTAAAAATTTCAATTAGATAATTTTGCAAAAAAGGTAAATTTAAAGTAATGTAGTACGAGTGAAAAGGAAGAAGAAGTGGCCCCCCACCAGTTGAGCTCCGCCTCCCTAATAGCCGTCGACTTTCCCCGTCTTTAAAAAAAGCCGAAATAAAGTATGGTATCCATTTCACCATCTTTCTTTGTCAGTCATTAATTGCCCTTTGCCCTGCTTTTTAAACTACACTCTTGCTTTCAACACCTGCCCTTCCCTCCTTTATTTTATTTATTTAGTTTCCATCGTTTCCCAATCGCTTCGTCGCATCCAAACTTGTGTGGCTTTTGAAATCGGCCGATGTTAATCTGTACAAGTGGCGCTCAGATTCTTCTTTTTATCTTCCATTATTTATTTTCAGGTTACAGACTATCACGTGATCAGATTGGCTAATTCTGATGCATATTTGCCGCGTTACACTATTATTTAGTAATAAAATATACATTTTGTTTATTTACATATGATTTTTTTGGAAACACGGTTTTCTCGTCTGACCAAATTATCTCGTACGGACGAACAAACTGCCGTTGACGGCGTCCTCGAAGCCAACGTAGCGGCATTGGACGTTGTTGATCGTCGCGGGGCTCAGTGAGCTGTTGTTTGCTTGGATCTGGTTCGTCGTCCGACGGTACGGACCGAACCATTTGTTCTGCATGTAACGGTGTTTTCTCCAAGGTGGGAGGGATAACTGTTTGCTCTTCAACGATCTTTTTGCCGAATCACTCATGACATTGACCATCTTTTTCAATTCCTCGCTTTTCCCCACGAAAACCCTAGGCAAATACTGCAATAGCCTCGAGTAGTCGCTCGTCGGCCTCGCGATCTCGAACTCGGAGGCAAAATCAAGGTCAACGAAGTACCTGGTTTGCCGCGTGGGTGATATCGATTGCACCACGTCGATGAACTCGTAGTTTCCGGCGGTTAGACCACCAGAAGAACCCCACTTGGTCTTGCAGATCGCTGCATTGTAGCCGACCTGGCGAAGATAAGCCATTACTTTACGCCTGAAAATAGCTTTATCCGTCTTGAAAAACGAAAGCATTTCTATTGCATTCAAAACGGTATCCGTGAGCCGATTTAAGTAAGAACCCGTGCTGTTAAGAAAGGAGGACTTGATAATGATCTGGAGGGAGTCAGCAGCATCAATGTTGGAGTCGACTAGTTCAGAGTCGGATCGGTAACCGGTTTGTTCAGCGGCACCGTGATCATCTTCCAAGAAACTATGAACGAGTTCCGAGAGGCAGGGAGAGTCGTCATGGGTGGAGTCCGATTGTTCGCTTCCACTGCTGGAGTAGCGGAGGCCGACGAGTTGCGCCTTGACTCTGTCGTCGAGCGGGTCAGTAACTCGTTTGACTCTTGTACCAGAAGTAGCCATTAATGTTTTTGTTTTCCCTGAATGGGCATTTGTGTTAGAAGGGGTTGTTGGTTGAGATAAATAAGGGATGAGAAGGGAGTAAGGGCAAAGGAACTTTAAGACGAAACCATTTATATATATTAAGTAGGGAAAAAAGGGAATTTAGGGCGGAATATTCCAAGGAAGTGTGTCGCAGTGCAAAGGAGTGAAATGCTTTGGAAGTTGGATGATTGGAGGAGTACAAGTTTAAATTTAAAAAGAAGAAGCAAGGAGACGGGATGTAGCTATAGGCGTGTAAATGGTGTACACGTGGGTGGGAGCATATCCAACCCTACCCAAGGTTTATTCCGGTGATATCATGTACCCACATCACTCCTTGTTTATTCATTCAAAAATTATAACCAAATTATAATTAGATGTAATGTGATAAGAGATTCCATAAAAATAAATAAAAAATGGATGGAGTTAGAAATTTGGGGGTTGAAGAGGAAGTGGTGGCTCTTCATGAAAGGGAAGGGTGAGTGGATGAAGAGCTGAATTCAGGACTTGGGTGGTTGGAAGTTGGAATATTGGTGATGAAGGCGGTGTAAAGCCTTTGAGGCAGGATGAGGCTACATTGTCCAACAAAATCATCCTACATCTTACCCCCAAAAAAGAAATGTTAGAAGCCCATCTGAATGACGTTGAGATTGGGCCGTTTAGTAAGTTATTAAGTAGGCTGCAAACTTCTTAAATTGGGTTAATCATATCCCCTAAACTCGCTTTAGCCAATCTGTTTAATTTAATTTTCCTTGTCAAACGGAAAGCGGACATCTCAGTTGTCTCTCACGCTGCCAACGTGGGAAGTTTTTAAATTTTACTTTATATTGATTTTTTTAATTTACAGAAAATATATATATAAATAAAAATGGAAAATAATACATTCGAAAAATAAATATGTCAAATTGAATTATTATAAGAGATAGTATTCTTATTTTAATAAAAAATTTAAAGTAAATTTCAATTATAAACAAAATTGTTCTTTTAAACTTAATGAATTTTAATTAGAAATTATTTCCGATTTTAAATATAAAGGAAATATTGAACTAAATTATGTATTATATGTTGATTTAGACGTGTACTCAATAATTATAATATTGTCAATTTTAGGATTTTCTATTTGATTGTGTAACTTATGGGTTTAATATATATTTTGTCTTCAACTATCTAATCCGCATACCACGTAGTTGATATTTAAACTTTCATCATTTTTTTTTTGATAATTTGATACATTCAAAATCAATAACACAATAAAATTAAGACACGTGGAATATACAAATATAAAAATAATAAAGTAGGAAAACAAAAAAAATCTTATATTAAAAAAATAAAGTATTTATATTAAATTTTTTAATATATATATATGAATTTTTAAAAAATGAATGTTTAATGGAGACATAGATATTTAATTCCTTTGAATATGGACATTTGTTGTTGAAGTTAATCTTTTATTTGAAATAAAAAAAATCTAGAAAGTTTTCTAGATTGGATATAACTACGTTTTTATAAAAAAATTAAAGGTAAACTACAATAATAGTCACTGGACTTATCCAAGGTCACGGTAGCTTGTCCGACCCAATTAGATAAAACCTTTGTGCTTTAGGCAAGTTCAGCTAGACTCGAATCCAACTTAAATAATAATAAATATTTTTTAATTTAAATTCAATTTTAAAATGCAAAAAAATCAATTTAAAATATATTTTTATTACTTTATTAGTTTTTGAACAATAAAATGAGCTTTTTAAGCGAGCTTGGGCAAGAATTTTTTTTTTTTTGGAATTGCCTCAACTCAATCCATGAACAATTCTAGTAGTCACCAAACTATTAATATTTTTTTTGGTCGTCCAACTATGAAAAGTTACAAAATAGTCACTCAACTATTCAATTTTGTTTTTTTGTCACTAATTAGCTAACGATGTCAAATTTAAAATTGGCATAACAGGAACTTTAACTGTCAACATTTATACATTGTGTTAATTTAGTATTGATTCTAAAAAATCTAATCCTCAGCATTTACATATTGTGTAATTTGGTCTTTTTTGTAATTTGTCTTTTTTTGTGACCTTTTCACCTAAAAGGCTAAAAATAAATAAATTTATCAGCTAAATTTCATTGAAATATACAAAAGAAATAAAAATACTCAAAAATCGAATATAATAATTTTCATCTTTTCTCATTCCTTTAAAATTATCCCTCGATGTCACAAAGGAAAACAAAATTGCCAAAAAAAGATTACACAATGTGTAAATGTCGAAATTTAAATTTTTTGAAATTAAAACTAGATTAACAAGATTTATAAATGTTAAGGATTAATGTTGGTATTATGTCAATTTTAAATATTGTCATTATTAATCAACCGGTGACCAAAAAATACAAAATTGAAATGATGGGTGAAAAAAAATCAATAATAATTAAGTGACTACTAGATAATTAGATAAATAAAATTGAAAATCCTATGTATTAGCGGTTTAATGTGTGGCACTGGCAGCTGCTGGTTTTGGAGAAGGCACCGTCCAATAATATTTTAATAGAAAGGTATTATTATATCCAAAACAAAGAAGAAAGCACTCAACCAGCAATGCTTCATCACCATTTAAATAAATAAATAAATAAAAAAAACTTTCTCATTATTATAAAAATCCTTTACCCTTTCTTGTGGGGTTATAATTTGAATAAAATGAGATTTTAATTTACTGAACCCGTGTCAAGTAGAAGACAAGAAACAGAAAAACCGGAAAGAGAATATTACTTCTTAATGATCAAGTTTTGTAGAAGAAAAAAGGGTGGTGGTGCTTGCTACCGTAAGCCACCAAGCTGGCCCGCACTGCCTCTGCCTCTAGTAGTTTCCTTAGATTGGGTTTTTATGTTAAAAAGTCTGCTTTAATATATAATTTCAAACTGCTCATTACTGTACTGTTAACCACCTAAACAGATGTCAAATATGAATCAATGATGGGATTGGAATTTAATAAATTGGACCCCCCCTTTTTTTTGTGTAACATTTGATAAAGATTTTCAGGCACATGCCTTGCACACTACAATCACAACATTTGTTGAAATTTTGTCATCCAATAACAAGTAAAGCTACATAAAGGTCCTTATAGCTTTTGTAAAAATTTAGATGATATTGCATTTCCTTAGTGTAGATCTTTTTAAATCCCATTGTGTCTAAAATGTTATAAATTTTAATATCTTATTTTTGTATTTTTAATTAAGAATTGTCTGTCTAACTTATCATTATATTTGTTTTCAATGGTTTTTAAAATGATATAGTGTATGTGCCACTTCACATTAATGTATCAACATTTGAAAAAGTTGTATTTCGGCATAAAAAGGGAGGATTGGAGAATGGTAAGTATGGTTTTGGAAACGAGTCGCTCCCACATGGGTTGCATTCTAATTAGGTCCTTTTGTATCTATGCATTACAGGGTTTAGCGTAGAAATAAATATGAATGGAGTGAAATGAAGGTGGTTTGAAACTCAAGCTTTTGAGCTCTACTTTCACATTTTTGTGCCATTCCTGGATTGCTTCTGAAATTTAAGAGCTTCAAGTCTCCAGCTGGCGAAGAAATTAAAGATTGATAGACGGTGCCAAAACAAGGGGTAACGCAAGCAGTCGTTGTTGACTTGGGACCATAATTCAAACCCATGCATGCACATATATATATGCTTTTAATTGCTTCCATAACTAAAACTTATGTTCAATCTGCCAAGTATGTTTTAATTTCCTCACGTTTATCTTATTTTAATCTTGTAGGACCACGTCTCTTGCATCGCTATTTTTAACTACTTCACTCGTATTTTAATTGATTGCCTCTGTGATGATTAGGCTACCACTGAGTACCAACATTAATGAAAGCCAAATTTGGATTTACCATTTTCTGTTTGGAGACCACAGTGGGTTTTCTTTAAATGCAAAATTCAATTTTAATCATTTAAATTTTAAAATTGTCCACGAAAAATCAAGCTATCACGTTTTTTGCAAATGATATATGATGGTGATGTAATAAACATGAACAAAATGTTCAAAGAAAGACACCTGAAATCAAAGATCTAGGCAAATGTGGAATATTTGTGCTTTTGAAAATTGAAATTTTAATTTGGGTAAGAATATTGGCTGATACATGGTTCCCATTGGAAGAATACATTTTTAATAGCAAAGCAAGTTTGTGATTGATGAAACATAATGGTAATTAAATAGAATTTTAGACTATATGTTATCAACACTCAAATTAACATTAACTACTTATCTAAACACTCTAGTTTAGTTTTTGTTTTTCCACTCTTTCTTCTATACCATATCACTTTTTTTTTTTTATATTTTTAATTATATGAGTTGGTACCATCATGTTTTCATCTTTTAAATCTACTAAAACTTCAACTATACTAATTTAATCAATATATTTTCGCTTTTCACTTAGAATGTAATTGATTCTTGATCTGATGCAAACAATTGTACAGGTGAGTTTTAGTACTGATAACAATGATTAAATTTTACAAATCTTCTATAATTATCACTTAGGCAATCACATGGTTAAGTTCCATGACAAACAAAAACCTTCATCTCCTGAGACTGTTTGGTTTTAATTTTGTATATAAATGTAAGCAGAGTTTATAAATAACGAAATGCAATATTACTAAAATTCAAATTTTATAAAAATTGAAAAAGGCTTCTAATTCAATGAATTTGGTTATCAGATTACTAAACACGTGCATGTGAGTAAGCAATCCTCATCCCTAAATAAATAAATAAATGAAATTTTATGTATATGTTATTGGGATTGTGAGTTTTGGCTTGAAGACTGAATTCAAGATCAATGTTTTAATTTTTTTTAAAAACAAAAAAAACAAAGCTTGCACCCAGTGAGAATAGTAGGTTAAAGGAAACCAAAAAGAAAGGCACTTGGACCAAATGAAAAAGAAATTAAAAAAAAGGGGGAAGCCAGTTATTAAATGGTTTCATTATGAAATAAGATTCTTAAAATCAGCTGTCCAAACTGCCACCGCAATTGCAGCTACTGATTTGGGAGTAGTCCCAAACGAACCAAGACCAAAATATAGCAGATAAGGAAAAGCCAAAAGACCCTCTCTCTAACACTCGTTTAAGGATGGATTAATTTACCGAGACTTTAAATAAAATTATTAAATTTAAAAGCTTCAACATTCAATGTCTGAATCCTATTCAATCAAACCTCCTATAATATTGTAAGATACATATAATATAATATTATAATGTAAATAGTACAAATATGTATGTTTTTTATATACCAATTTGGTGCGGTAGTTGCTCACGTGCCCCTTAATCACGTGGTTAAGAGTTTGGGATGAAGCACATACTGTTTACATTTATGGAGAACAGTTATGGTGAGGAAGACTAGTCACTGCGACTGGCAGTGGATATCTTGGTTTTGAACTATAGGCGGGCCAAAAACAAAATTAAATATTACTTCTTTTGGTTCCCTCAAACATCATTTGCACAGTTAATAAGATAGATGCATGCATGGATTTATATTGCATTAATTTGCAAAACCTTTGGAATTTAATTTCATGTTTGCTTGTTGAAAGGTTAATTGTCCATAAATAAAAATTGTGTTTTCCCAATGAAAAAAAATGATAGAAAAAATAAAGATGGGCATGATATAAAGCATATTGCCAAGAACTTAACTAATGGGATCCAAAGCATAATCCAGGTGGTTCACTAGATTTGTATTTTGTTAATCAAATAATTAATGACAATGTAATGGTATACAAAGTGTACACTGCATTAACATGTTTCCTTCGTTTATATGAACCAATTTTGGACAGAAATGTGAATTTAAGAGAGTAAAAGCTACCTTTCTATATGTTGGGTGATGATGAATAACATTTATTTTCCTGTTTTAACAAAAGGTTTGAAATCAATTTTAAAATATGGACGTAGCTTTTAAAAGAATTAAATTATCTAACTTTCAAATCTCTAACTATTTCTTTAATGCTCCTCGTGTATGAACCCAAGTTTGCGACTAAAATTAATATTATAACCATTTTTTATAAATCCTAAATCTCAATTTAATGTGTAATTTGACACATGAATTTTAATTTGGTATAATTACAAATGTCTACATGATCCCACAAAAATAAAAGTTATAAATGCATGATATTATAGCTTTTTAGAATACTTTAATAAAATTATAGTATCCAATTTATTAATAATAAAAATTTTAATGATATCACTTAATAAATTAAAAGATTGTGATTTAAATGAAATTAAGTTTGATATAGAAATTGTCAACTGGGTTTTAATTTGATTGACATCGATATTAAGGACAATACAATAATATACTATATCATTTTGTTAAAAGTCAGGGGAAAAATTATGAGTAACAAGTTTGGTATTAAATTCAGTGAACTAAAAGTTTTACACTTACAAATTAAAATATTTACTATAAATATATATGAATCAAAGAATTGAAAAACAAAGGCAGAAACAACAACTTAAAATTGAAATAAATAAAAAGTCAAAAACAAGTTTGGAGGTAAAGGCATAACGAATTAATGCATGTCAATGGCAATAGGTCAGGCCAAGGGGGGATTCATGCGTGTAAGAATTGGGCGTTCAACTTGTATCACATTGCGGTGCCCAACTTTTTCTTTTATTTTCTTTTCAAACTTAGGTTAACCTGCAAATGATGATACCTACTGTGCCATCCCATCTCCCCTCTCCTTTTTCTCATTTTTTTCAACACTTTATTCAATACATTTCCTTTTTCTTTCTTAAAATTTCTCAATATTTTCTTCTTTATAAAAAAAAATTGAAAACTTAATTAAATTCCATTTTTGTTAATTATTTACGTATAATTGGTTGGTTTTTAGGCGTAGAGGTATGCCAAAGTTGAATCAAGCCAGTTAAATCAACTTAATTGATCGGTCTCATTTGAGTACGAACAATTTAACAGTATGATTGAATTAAAAAATGAAAATTTGAGATCCATCAATAATTGGTGTGAAGTCTATGTACTCTAGGCTTTATTTGGATCAATTTCATGGAAATCCAATTGGCAGCCAATGGATTCAACCAATTTCGCCTTTTCTTCTCCACTATTTTATCATCAAGATTGCAGTGGTGTATATTGTATTTTTAGTTTATAGAACCTATTTTGGTTTCATTAAAATAAATTTTAAATTTTAAATTTTAACATAAAACTAAAACCTTGATTTCATTTGTAATAAAATTATGAATGATAAAATTTTGAAAACTAATATAAAACCCATCAATCAAACCCTAATCTGGAAAATCTTGAATTCCATAAGTTTGGATACGTGAAAAGACCCGTACCATGCATGCATCTAACCCAAAGATTAATCATTTGTACATGGAAGGGTTATTTTCATTAATAAATGTAAAAAATACACCCAAGATTACGATTTGACATGCAACAATTGCGCAATTTGACTCAACCAATTTGGTTCCACATCTTTCTCTTCCATCTCTACTAATCTTTTTATTGTTGGAATTAAATAACTAGTTAAACCTTGATTAAGTTGAAATCTTATTATTATTTCAAATTTAATTTTATTAGTTAGGGTTAAAATATATTTAATTTTTTGTATTTTTTATATATATTTGAGATTTAGTTGATATATTTTACTTCTTTCATTTTTTGAAATTAAAACTGTAAGTCCAATTGAATCTTTCTTTTGTTAAATTCGAGTTTATTATAAAGTTTTTTTTTGTTACATGGTTACATTTACATTTTAAATTTTCATACCAATGAATTTAACAGAAGAATTTTAATGGTGTTAAAAATTTAGCATAAATTTTGATATCTGAAAATAAAAAAACTAAACTCCTGCAAATAAAAATAGAATGATTAGTTTTCAATAAGGACTTTAAACATATTTTAACATTGAAATAATTATTGGGTTTCTCTTATAACGATTGAGAATTTGAGTCTAAATTTTTCGAAACCTCCACCAGGTAAATTTCTTCATTTTAATTAATATTTTATTCTTATTTGTTTCTGCACATTCATTTTAATTTTGTGGCTCTATTTGGTAATGCTTAGGCAAATATTACTTAGCAGACCAAGGGTACCCTGAAAGGCAAGGCTACTTGGCACCTTATCATAAAATAAGGTATCACCCACCAGAGTTCCGTGGTGCAAATCCAAGAGGGCCGCGAGAAAATTTTCAATTGAGCCCATTCATCCTTAAGAAGTTATATTGAGAGGGCATTTGACATTTTAAAGGTGTGGTGGAAGATTTTAACAAAAATGCCAATATATTCGTCTCAATATCAAACTAGAATGATTTGTGCTTACATAACTACATCATATTAAGCAAAGTTCTTGACCCAACATTTAGGGTCATAGATGCGTATCCGAATGTTGTTCCTCTCGAAGCATTTTCGGATGCCGAATGCATTTACACTCAATAAGTTGAGCTTATGAGTAATAATGAAATGACAAAAGTTCGTAATGACATCACTACTAGACGACATCACCGTGTTTCTTAAATATTTGTTTTTACTTGCTTGGATATGTATCTATTTCTTGAATATTTATATACTCTTAATTTATTTTCAATTTACTTGTGTAAAAAGATTTCTTATGCAACTTTATATTAATTAAAATATGCTACCTGACAAATTTATTCAAAGTGTGACATAATTATCACTAAGAATACAGTTTACAATTATATTGACACACTATTAATATTTATCAATTTCCACAAGGTTAATATTTGCAAATAAGGAACTTAAAAAATTTGTTCATTTAAAATTTCAAAAGTATTCACTAATTAATTTCCATAATGGATGTTTTAATTCATCTGGTAATAGTGTTTTATTTCAATAATTTCAGCCAATAAAGACTAAAGTATTATAAACAAAGAAATAATTAACAATAAAATGTGCCATTTTACACATATCAGCTTTCAGCTATCAATTAAGTTCTGCCAAACACTTTTAAATAAATAGTTAATAGAATTAGTTGATCACAACCAGCTATGAGTAGTAAAAGTTTGAGATAGAAAGATTCTTGAAACATATTTTAACATTTGAAATAATGATTGGGTTTCTCATATAATAATTAAATTGAATTAAAATTGATGCAATTGTAATTTTAAAAAAATTAAAAACATATTAAAAATACTTAATTCTATTTATGACATTTTCTTCACACTAATTAATTAAATCTCCTAAACCCTAAAAGTTACGCTAAGAGCTTGAACACAAGAATAATCCCATAATTATTATTATGAAAAGAAAAAGATTGTTTAATTATTGCATAAAGAAAGGGAGAAAACAATAAATAAAAAAATAAAAAAGGTCAAACAATAACCTTTGTTTTACATCTATATAGCTCCATTGCAGCCCAACCCAATTCTTCCCCTTTCCCTCTCTCTATTTTCTTGGCTTTATTGTTCTTCACCAAATTTAAGTTCTTGCTTACCGTTCCTCTAACTACCCTCTCTTTTTATGAAAAAAATGCAATCATTTTGATCCCACAATTCATTCATTTCCACTCAAATTGCACTCACTTGCCTTTGCCAAGTATAAAGAATCCCAAGTTAAAAATATCAAACTGGGACTTTATTTTTCTTCTGTACCTCTTCCTTTTAAGAATTGCCCATTTTTTGGTCTGGATTTTGAGGTTGAATTAATAAACTTATTGAATGGAGAACCAGTTTTTCGTTAATGCAGGAATCCCATCACCTGCACCGCCATTGCACTTTGGGTCATCGATGCCAATGTCAGATTGGCAGTCCCTGTCTTCAGCCATGGAAATTCAGTCTCAAGATCGTTTCCCCACCCCCAACTGGGAAAAACCAACGGATTATGGTCTACAGTTTGAGTCGGCCTTGAGTTCCATGGTGTCTTCCCGAGCTGCTTCCAATTGCAATGTCTCCAGTGAGAGCTTAATAATCAGGGAATTGATAGGGAAATTGGGGAGCATCGGCAACGGTGGTGAGATCCCCCCGCATTCTCAGCCCTTGTTGGCTTCTTACATCAATGGCAACAACAGTTCAAACACTTCTTGTTATAGCACCCCATTGAATTCCCCTCCTAAGTTGAACTTGCCAATGGTGGATAGCTTGGTTAAAGAGAAGCTTCCCCCGAAGGGGCTGAATTCCAGCGTGGCGGATTTCTCAGCTGATCCTGGATTTGCGGAGAGAGCAGCCAAATTCTCTTGCTTTGGAAGCAGGAGTTTCAATGGTCGAACCACTCAATTCGGACCCAAAGACAATACTGAATTTGCTGCTTTTAGATCCAATCCCTTGGCAGCAAATGCCAAGCTACCGCGTGTTTCCAGTAGTCCTTCTATAAAGGCAATGGTATCTCAAGGCACCACCACCAACAAGAACACCCCATTGCAGGACCGATCCGAGTTAGCCAATTCTCTAGAGGAATCCATCGTTTCAGAACAAAATCCCAATGGCGAGCCTGGTTTGAAAGCTTCAAATTCAAGGAAAAGAAAGGCGGTTCCTAAAGCAAAAACAAAGGAAACTTCATCATCCCCATCCGCAAATGCTTCAAAGGTACAGAGTTTAAAGAGTTGTAAGCTGTAACTTCCTTTTTCAGATAAAATTTTCATTTTAACATTCGGTAATCAACCCACGTTTCCAGGTGACTGAACCCAACGAAGCATCAAATGAAAAGCGATGCAAGTTATCAGACAGCAATGGAAATGAAAATGGCTCTGCTAAAGCAGAGGAAGATGCCAAAGGAGACAAGGCTAACAATACAAAGGCTCTTGAACCTCCCAAGGACTATATTCATGTTAGAGCAAGAAGGGGTCAAGCCACTGACAGCCATAGTTTAGCTGAAAGAGTGAGAATCATAATTCAAATTATTTTGTTCTCAATGATCTACTGGGGGTGTGTTCTTGCATTAACATTGGCTATCAATATGTGTCACTTTGATCAGGTCCGTAGAGAGAAAATCAGTGAGAGAATGAAGCTTCTGCAAAATCTTGTTCCCGGTTGCAACAAGGTCTGAAATAAAATTCGTTCTTAATCTGGAAATTTACTGACAAAGAAAAAATTATTGCTCCCATTCTTAATTATAATGGGTTGTTGGGGTTTCAAAATTGTAGGTCACTGGAAAAGCCTTAATGCTGGACGAGATTATAAACTATGTTCAATCATTGCAGCGACAAGTTGAGGTAGATTATTAACATTTATTTGATGAACGTGTGGTGATCAATTTCTTGGGATACAAGTTTTCATGGTTTTTGTTAAATATATATATATATATATATTATTGGCAGTTCCTCTCAATGAAGTTAGCTTCAGTGAATACCAGGCTGGACTTTAACGTGGAGAGTTTAATGTCAAAGGATGTAAGTCTATAGCTGTTTTTTCAACCCGTTAAAAAAAATAAAAAATTAATGTTTCTTTTCTTTTCTATGAAGAATAAATAATGTTTCAAATTCAATCCTTTGAATTGGGAATACCCCATTTCTGTTTGCAGATATTTCAACGAAACAACACATTGCAGCAGCCAATATTCGCAATAAATTCCTCAGCATCAACCTTTTTCGGGCACCAACCTCAGCAAAATCCAGCATTGCATAGCAATATGTCTAATGGGACAATGACCCAATGCTCAGTGGACCCTTTGGATACTGCTATCTGTCCCAAACTCAACACCCATTTGCCCCAAATCAACCAGTTTGTTGAAACTGTACCACCTCAGGTAAATATCATTTTCATAGCTAATCAAAGTTCCTTATCCCTTATCCTTTTCCATTTTCAGAGATCTAAACGCCTAAATTTGCTTGTCTAAAACATGTTCAGTACCCAACATTTTGTGAAGGTGACCTGGAAACCATAGTTCACATGGGGTTTGGCCAAAATCAGAGCCAAGATATGGCATTACATTCACAAAACTTCCAGGGTAAGTCATGGAATTAACAAAACCAATTTATCTTAAGACTGATTGGTTAATGATTCATTTATACTTGTAATTGCAGGGTCAAATCAAGTTTCTCACATGAAAGTTGAGCTCTAATAACACCATTCTTGGTCCTGGATTAAAGGTCAAAAGCAGAGAATTGCTGCTGTATATAAAATGAACTTATTACTGGCCCAATGCATCAGCTACGATAACTAGGCTGCTAGCCAATTATGCTTAGTTTTAAAGTGGAGGATTCTTTTTCCCTTTATAATATTCTAATATTAATATTAGGGTTTTCTTTTTTGGGTTAAATAATTTGATCTTCTTCTAATTCTTTTTTCGTGGAGGGGTTTTTTTGTACTTACAAATTTATCCAATGTAAAATCTGTGTATTCAAGGTGCAAAAGATGTTAAAGCCAAAATGCACCAACATTTGTAAGATGTAATATTTTAATCAAATTAATGCTAATTAAGCAGCTTTCATTTTCTACCCAACTTTGCAACTTTATTAAATTGAGACATGATAAATGTTAATTGAAAACAAAGATTTCCCAGAATTCACTTGGGGTCACCATCACATCCTTGCTAGATCTTTGAAATCCGCTTGATTTGATCTTTTACTAGTGTTTTTAAGTGTTAACCAGCTGTATCTGTTGGCTAAAACTTTCTCGGTTTTTATTTTTAATTAGAGTGATTATGACATTGATGTTGTTTTAGCTGGGATCAACCCTTGATTCTTGGCAACTTTAATAGATTAACCAAAAATACAACCTTGAGTCACTTTCTTTCTTTTCCTTTTTCTATTTTTTTTTTATAGTCACAACACAAAAATTAATTAATTTAAACATAACCAAAAGATTAAAAGCTATAACCACCTTTTTATATATTGCATCAAAAGAATCCCAGGTTGGCATTGGTGAGATTCTGACTAGACCCAATGAATCATTGAGCTTTATTATCTCACCTACTATCAAAATTAGTCATTATTGTAGTGGAATTAAGGTATATTATATATTGGGAAGATGCTCATAAAAATTAAATTTTGTTTTTTTAATTCAAAGGTCAATTATTAGGTTAGGAGATTAGACATTGTTTAATTACCAGAAAGATGCTTTGTGTTCAGAGCGGTTATAAAATAAAACAGCAATGGAAGATGTTCATGTGGCAGTGTTTTTCTTAATTAACACCAATCATTTAGCGACATCTCTACGGTTTATATTCTTTTACTACTCTTCTACCTGCTTCTCAATTTTATTAAACTTCAAAAATTCATTTCTCATCATCTTTTGTATGTAAGGAAATAACAAGATGGGTAGTTTTTTTATTTATTTATGAAAATCGGTGTCACGAAGTTGAATTGGTTTGTGCATTTGAATTAAATATACTGTTGGTAGTGAATTTCTTAAAACGATTACGTGAGACTACACTTGAAGTCAATAGATGTGTGATTTGGCACATGAATCAGACTTAGAGTGAACAATTTGCTTAAGCCACCTTCGAGCATGTTATCCGCATCGCAGGGGGATGCAAATGGAAAAGGGTATGTTGGTTTCTAATTTTGCTTTCTTTTGTTAGTCTCTTTTATGCAGCAAAAAAAGTTTATATATAGATTTATGTAAGTTGTAAAATATAGGGGATAGGGGATAGGGGATAGGAAATAGCAGTAGTTTAAGGGTGAAGTAGATGAGTTTTTAAACGGGATGGGGATTTGTTGGTAAATGGTCTTAATCAAATTCCCCAATTCCATGTGCTGTCCAGATACAAGCAATGCCCATTTCACACTCCCACTCTCCAACTATTTTTGTTTTAAAAAGAGAGAAATAAGCGATTGGAGTGAGGGTCAAGGTATTTTGTTAGGAGCCTAATTGGTTGCTATTTTAGGGCATAATCTTATGGATGCATTAGGGTATGTCTCCCATTAACAAAGTAATTCCCACTATTGAATCATTTTCAGTGTATTCAATTAACGTCTTATTATAATGGGGGTGTGAAGAGTAGAGTTCCCCATGATTTGATTCACCACTGCTACCAGTGCATGATTTCATGCTCTCCAACTGGAACCGTGTCTTACGTTTTTCTGCATTTCAAAGCTTCTCCCTCTTTGGTGCGTGTGGAAAGTTTTTAGCATTTTTGTCCTCTTCTCTCTTTTCTTTTTCTTTTTATTTCTTTTGACTCCCAGGGAGACCCTAAGATCATATAAAACTAAAAAAAAGGAGTTAAGATCTCCATACATGCTAAAGCCAAATTAGGAGTTCTTTTTTGAAGTTAATTAGTAAGAGGATGTTATAGAGGAGAAAATCATTTCTTTCCCAAAGTCTAAATACATGAGAATACCATTTATCCAAAACCCTAAACAAACTTGTTAAGGAAATGAAAGAAATTGACAGAAAAGAAGAAGAAGAAGGAGTTGAAATGACATTGAAATTCTAACTAAAACAAAACGTGTAAAAAAATGTCTGAAGAAGAGAAAAAAAAAAAAAAAAGAGTACAGTACGTGATACGCATGTAGGTATCGGTATAAGTATAACCAAATCTGGACATGTCCAACGAATCATGTTTCTCGCCACGTCCTCAACTTTGTTAATTTTCGCTCCAATCCAAAATTCGCCTCCAAATTTTACTTCTTTTTGTCTATCTCATTTTTTTCCGATAACAACGTAACATGTGACATTTTTTTTACTATACATCATCCAATTTTTAGATAAACTCAAACGATTTTAATAATTTAAATATCATGTTCAAATTTTTTTAAAGTATTTTGGTAGGAAAAATAATATAGTTTAGGGGCAAATTTATAGTTAAGACTTTAATTTTTATAAAATGTAAGGATAAGATTCATTTAAATACTAAATTAAAATCGATATCAACTAAAGACTTAAATGTAAATCATTTGCCACATCACCTGTAATTTAGTCGATAAAATAATCATAACAAATTATAGACATTTGAGGGTCTCTTGACACTTACACTCTCAACTGTTATCAAACTAGACTTACACCCTAAACCCAATTTCCTTGGAATTGTTAAGTCCAGTCATCCAAATTTCTCTCTAACCACTTATCTCATTAGGAGACTAATAAAATGATAGTTCTCAGTACAATCGACTAAGGTAATTGACTAATTTTATCACCCAAGGGCGTATGTCTCTTGTACCTTAGAGAATATCCAGTTGTCAACTAGCTTAGTACTAAGGTTTATTTGTACGACAATTATTGGGTCGTAATTATATTTTCTTTTCATTACAAAGGATTGTAATTCTTTAGATGTGTTTGGCTGGCAGAGCGTAATCATATTGTAATTCCTTATGTCATGTTTAGTAGTGCAAATTATAATTACACAGTTACATAATTAATATTTTTTAAAAATATTAATTATTATAAAAAATATTTGTATGATAAAAATGATCTCTAAACAAGTAGCAAAAACTAAAATCAAATCATCATATGTATTATGTTAGTTTAAAAAAGTAGTTGATAACATGATTACTAATAAAAATAGCAAGAAAAATTAGCATCATATGCAATTTTATCTAATTGTTCTAGTGCATATTGTTGGGTTATTCCTTCTTTAATATTTAACATATGCTCATTATCGTCATTTGTTGGTCCTTGACCAAGTTCATCATCAATTGAATTTGAATATGCATCATTAAGATTATAAAGATCTTATTCTTCCATGTACTCTACGAAGTATGAATAATCTCAATTATAAAGATTATAATTGAAGTATGAAAGGGAGGCTGGGAAGGTCTCGTTTGGCGTGACACTGGCCTCGGTACTCGAAGGTGCTGCGATGGGGTGCGACGGCATGGTGTTTGGTCTCCGAGCTGGGTCGAAGCCCTAGCAGAGGAGAGGAGTAGACGGTCTCCTATGGCTGTTGCTGTTGTGGGAGGATGGGGTTTTGATTAGGGTTTGAAGGGTGTTTAAAAACGGCGCCACATTAGCAACCCGTGTGACCCGACCCAAAGGCCCGATAGGATCCGCGTTCTTTGTTTCAAATGGACTATTTATGCAATTAGTCCTCCTGACTTTATAGTTTGTCTAAATTAAAATTTTTATTTCTTTTAAATTTTGTGGCACATTTTATTTTTGTTTCAAATTGGTCCAGTGCTGCGCAGTGTTTTGGGATGTTTGGGTAAATTTCTCTTTGGGTCCTCCACTGTTGGTTTCGTGTTCTAATTAGTCCATTCGCATTTTATTTATTTTAAATTTGCCCCGAATTTCTGTTTTAAGTTTAAATTAGTCAATTTTGTTATTATTGCTATTAAATAAGTTAATTTCATTAGAATTATCATTATTTATTATTATTATTTCTATACACATACACACACATATTTTTTTAATATACATATATATTTTAAACTTTTGTAAATACATTTACATATTATATATATTTTATTATTATTTTATTTTCATAACCTTTGTATACATGGATATATATATGCATATACATTTTATAATACATGTACACTTTCTATATTTTATATATACATACATTTCCTATAATATATGTATACGTTTATTTTTTTAAAAAGAAATTGTTATTAACATATACATTATATATATTTAAACATTTTTTATATATATTTGCATATTTGTCTTTCAAAAAATGTTTGTTTTTATTAAAGCATTAAAATCATTTTATTTCTTAAATTTTTAAATATTTGGCATTCACATTTTTCTTGAAGGATTGTGTCCTAACTTACTGGGCTTCAATTCTTCTGATGAATTTAGATAGCCAAGTATTTATTTTGCAATAAAATCACACGGATTCAAATAAAAGCTTATTCTCGGGAATTCAAAATGTTGAGTCCTAACTCACTGGACATGAC
Organism: Gossypium hirsutum; assembly: GCF_007990345.1. Taxonomy (NCBI): domain Eukaryota; kingdom Viridiplantae; phylum Streptophyta; class Magnoliopsida; order Malvales; family Malvaceae; genus Gossypium; species Gossypium hirsutum. The sequence continues at coordinate 14,932,978 of NC_053447.1, read as the reverse complement.
ATTTTGTCATCTCGAAATAAGAATTTTTAAAAATAAATAAAGGCAATATTCGGTATTTGAAATTTTGAGAAATTGTGCCCTAACTTACTGGGTTTCAATTTTCTTCATTTTACCTAAATAACCGAATATCCTTCTTAGGTTTAAATGCACGAGTTTTAAAAATCAAAAGACAAACTTAATTTTGAAAATTAAAAATGTTACGCCCTAACTTACTGGGTGTGATGTTTAAATTCTTTGAAATAAGAACGTTTTATTTTTAATTCATTCAAGATAAAAAGTTTTATTTTAAAATCTTTTCAAATTTTCGACACCAAGACATTAAACAATCAATTTGGTACCGATTTTGGGCGTTACAAGGGTGCTAACCCCTTCTCGTGCGTAACTGACTCCCGAACCTGTTTTTTCAAATTTCGTAGACCAAAATCGTTTTTAAGGTGAGCTGATCACACCTTAATCAAGGATCGGTGGCGACTCCAATTTTTGTTTTTTAAGGTCGACAACTAAATTTTTGTTTTCAAAAAATGGTTTCGACAAATACCTTTAGGATCGATGAAGAAATTATTAACTCTCCAATAATACTAGGGTTACACTCTATCGACACTCTTTCAATCCTCAACCTTTATATTCTCTTCTCCACCACTCGCCATAACATTTAGCTCTCTGTCCCGACTGGGTGAACTGGTCTCCACAACAACCACCACCCTCTCCTCCATACTCACTCCTTGTTGTATCACTGTATCAACACTTATAATATAATTTTATAACTTGTAAATAAATAATTTTTTAAAATTAGATTTGGGTGTAATTACTTGTGTAATTACTTCAATTCTCACCCCCTAAGGGTCTGTTTCGACAACACAAAGTAATTTGATGAAAATGTAATTTCTAAGGTAGTAATTACAAAGAATTATAATTTCCTAGACGTATTGTTTGTCTAATAGAGTGTAATTACATCATAATTCTCTATATCATATTTGGTAGTGCAAATTGTAATTACAAGGTTACATGATTTATATTTTAAAATGTTAATTATTATAAAAAATTATCAATATGATAAAAAAATTTCTAAACGAGTAACAAAAATTATAATCAAATAATCAAATGCAATATATTAGTTCAAGAAAGTAGTTGATAAAACGATTACATTATATTCAATTTTGTTTAATTGCTCTAACATTTCATATTTTTTGAGTTATTCTCTCTTTCACATTTAACATATACTCCTCATCATTATTTGTTAGTCCATGACGGAGTTCATCATCGAAATCTATATCATTAAGATTATCTAGATCTCAATATTCTATGTACTCGTCAAAGTATGAATCATCTCAATTCCATCTACGAATGAAATTATGAAGTATGTAACATGCTAATACGATCCAACCCTATTTTTTATGCTATACTATCTTTGCCTATCTTAAGTGAACCGACCATCCTATCTCCACCACTTTCTTCTCCTTCTATCCACCCTTGTTGAAACATTGATCAACAATGGTTATTAGTAAAATCTTTTTAGGCTTGGGTTCAAACTTTAGACATTACATTTTTATTTGTTTTACTTAAACATGCATATAAAAGCAGTAAAAAGAGGTAAACTCAATTATATTAATATTCAATCGTTTATTTGAAACGGTTTAAGTAGTTCCTTTGATTGAGTTGTCACCGAGTTGTGATACTAACTCAACCACTAAAATTATATTTGTAAATTTAAAAATATTTTAAAGTTTGTTATGTAAAATTTTCACACACGTCGTAAATGTGTCATAATTTAATTATTATTTTTATTTATTTGATAATAAAAAAGAAAATTATGTTGCAATTTTAAGAAGATTTATTAAAAATAAATAAGATAATGAGTAGAAATCATAATATATTTATTACTTAAAAAAGTAGAAACGTATGAATCATGGGGTTTGTCTATAATCTTCCAAAGCCTTCACAAAAAAAGATCGAAAGATTTGAAGATTTCAGATTGTTATAGGCTTTGGACTTTTAAGTAAGCCCATCTTCAATACTGGCTTTTGATTTTAGACATAGCGAGAGAAAAGGCCAATATTTGCAAGAAATTTTTGAATTAAAATAATGGTCTAAGATTTGTTTGTGTCAAAAAAAAGTATATTTGAGAAGTAAAATATCTATTTTAGACATGATTTTATCAAGTAACAAATATGCATTTAAATAATATTTAAATTAGTTAATATTATTATATTTTAGTATGAATATAAAAAGTAATTTATTATAACTTGTTAATATTTTAAAATATGAAATATAAATTTTAAATATTTTTAAGCAATAAATATTAATTATTTTTAAAATTTAATTAGAATACATAAACTATATTTTAAATATTTAAATGTAACTATTAAATATTTGTAATTAGATATTAACACATTTGTATTATTTAAAAAAATATTTTTTATTTTTAATTAATTATTTTAACACATTTGTAATTGAACACCAAGAAATAAAAAAGGGAAAGTAATATGTTGTTGGAGGGGTGAAAAAATAATTAAGCACCAAAAGTACTTTTGAGAGAGAAAAAGATAAAAATTTTAGATTCTCCTTTTCAAAAGTTGAAAAGCCAAAATATTCAGCCAAAAACAATTTGTTTTTTTTTAAAGGTGCTTTTTTTAAGCACTACTAAACAAACCCTTTTTCTCAGTGCCTAATTATCTCTAAATCCATTTACTACATGTCGTGGCTTTTCTATGAATATTATGTGGAATAAAAAGTTGACATGGCATCATACATGTTATGATAATTTTGTCGCATAAGATTTTGGGAATAGCAAAAGTTAACTTCACAAATTTAACAAATATTGTTTAATTAAAACTAAAATTTAAAAAGAAAACATAAAACTAAAAATGATCACATTAAAGTATAAACACTAAATCTATAACTTACACGTAGCATAAAGACTAATAACAAAATCTTATAAAGTAAATGAGGTAGGTTGGGGTTCCTCTTTAGACTAAATTTATCAAAGATTGCTCCCTACCATGACTTGTACCCACCTTCAGATAATATGATTCTATCATTGGTGATTGTCCGAATAGAGTCATGGCCAATGTCTTGTCATGCAAATCGTGAATATAACTCAAACTATTCGTTATTAATGAAATCTGTTACAATATATAGGCACTAAAATAGTTAATACGCTTGTATAATTCAAAATCTCATAACTAGTATGGAGAATATCTTCGACCTTCACTAACTACTCCACTGTAGCCCCCTCACTTTTTATGGCGCACAAACATTATCGTCTCAAATTCTTTATTATCATTGACATCAATGTAATCACACTCCCTTCTTTTAGACTTCAAAATTCTAAACTTCATATAAATATCATTTTAGTAGTTCAAGCTTGAAATTTCCTCGTGATTCATTTTTTCATTTTCTCTGAGGATGCATTCCTTTTAATTGTCATACTAATGAGAGCTTCAAGTTGGAATACAACTCCATCATTATTCGAAATCATCTCTATTAAAATGGATTTGTTTCATAAATCAATTCACAACTTTCATAATTGAAGTTGTCAGATATTAAATTTCAAACGTTACAAACACATCAAATTTTTTGGGGAGTCGGAATTAAATTATATATTTTTACAATAGTAAAAATATAATTTCATCATTTTAATAGCCTGTATCTTTATAATTGTTAAATGATTAAATCAAATTTTTATCATTTTTGAAAGGGGGCCAAAGTGTAAATTTATCATTACTAATTTAAAATTTTGTAAATTATAAAGTGACTTAAATGAAAAAATTTTTATTTTAGGAGGGAGACCGGGGCCTTGCCAACCCCCTAGCTTTGTCACTAGAGGCTATCAAACATTAGATTTCAAAGTTTGCAAAAACATCGATTTTAACAATTTTTAATAATAAAAAATCTAACAAAATTAACACTAACTCACTACAACGACAACCATAACTTATTTGTAACATACATATAATATAATCAACAGATGTAAAAGAACAATTACTATTGTAACAAGAATAACATAATATTATTCCAAAAACATTTACAAATTTGCTGCTAACATTTAATAACAACAATAATAATATAATATTATTTCATGAATTATGGGAAAAAAGCCATTTAATTGATTAATTAAGTTGTTGATACTTTGCAAGTAGTTGGAATAATTTCGATAAGAGGATTTTAGGGGTACTTTTAAGGAATGAATTTCCCCCCACCATAAAACATATAGAAGAGAGTGGGGGGGGGGGGTGGGGGATAGAAATATAGCATTCGTTGCATTTTCCATTTTTATATCTAAATTTTAGTTCCCCAACTTATTTTTACCGAAAGGTGGCTTTGGAACTTCTGAATAGAAAGGGGCATGCTTATTAACAAATTTAAATAACACTTACCATATAAATATGAGTGCTAAATTATTTTGTATTTTCTTTTTTCCATTCTTTTCCCTGTCGTTTGACGTTTTGTAAGTCCAACTATATCAGCACTAAAAATGGAAGCCCAAAATTCCCATCTTTGGAACCTCCTCATGCTGAAAATAATTATTTCTGTAAAAAGGGAAAAGAATAAACAGAACATTCTTTAACGTCAACAATCCTCGTACTCGGACACAGAAGAATCCATTGCAACTCAAACCAACTTCTCTGTTCCCATTTTTAAGGAAAAAAAAAAAACACCCAAGGCATCAAACCGTCACGTGTCCACCACCTACGCTTTGCTATCTATGGTCATTGGTGCGGGTTCTTTGGGAGCTGTTTTATTCATCTTGGCAAACATATTGCCATAGAATTTGGCTTCCTTCTTATTGTACTCCTTCATCTTCTCCTTCAATAATTTGTATTCCATCTTTATCTCCCTGCATACCGTTCCATCATATCACCATCATCAACATGCCGCTATTTAGTTCAAGTTTTTGAGTAGGCTTATAAAAGCAGCAATTTACCTATTATCAGGATCAATCTCAAGGGCTTTCTTGACATCAAACTCAGCCAAATCTAAATCTGCCAGATGGATGTATGCTTGAGCCCTTCTATACAACGCTTTCACATTCGAACTTTCTATTTCTAAAACCTGCTAGTGCATACCATTCAACAGTTACTAATATTATTCAAAATATATAGCTCTATGTTATGACTACCATTGTGAAGATTAATCAAACCTTGGTGCACAGTTTCTCAGCTTGCTTGAAATCCTTCAGTTTCAGCTTGCAAGCAGCATTGTTCAGATTGCAAGCAACCTTCAATGCCTTGGCTTGCTTTTTCTCCTCTTCGCTGAAGGAAGAATCATAATCGATATACTTTACTGCCTGCACGTACAAACATCAAATGAATCGCAGGGTATTGGACACCAACTTTCACAAGCCAACATACCCATCCATCACACTGCCTACCTTTTCATATCTCTTAGAAGCTCTCGCATATTTTCCAGACTTGAACAATACATTTCCTTCTTCCTTCTTTTTACCTGCGGCTTCAATCTTTTCTGGGGTGTTCATATCCCATGATTCTTTATCCTGCAAAAGCAAATTACCAAAACCACTATTAATACACTGCCAAAAAATAACTTAGATACGCAACCAAAAAATTTACACAAGCACACTGATCCACTAACCTTGATAAATGACACCATCTCAACCTCATAATACACGGTCGAGTTAGGGGGTACCGAAGCCAACTCCTGCTTTGACCCGGATGATCCAAAAGCATACTCAGGAGCAATAGTCAACAGTGCAACTTCACCCTTCTTCATAGTCATCACAGCTTTATCAAGACCATCAATGACTTGCTCTATAAAAAAATTAAGCAGTGGCTGTTCAGCTAAAATCATTTAACCGTAGACTAATAATAGAGGAGGGAGGCATCTGCTAGTCTGTTACCTTCATCTGTCCTGAATTCAAACAATTCTTGTCCTTCATCTTGACCTTTCTTCAAGAAGACGGTACCATCCTGCAGTTTCCCAACCAATTTCACTGGAAAAAAAGGTTTATAACGGTAAATATTGAATAACAAAATTCTAGTATATTGCATGCAGGAAACTGAAATTTCTTTATCGTAATAGAACACCAACCTCTGACAACAGCCCCCTCATTAGGTCGCTCATATCCCTCCCCTTCCTTCAAGATCTTCTTCATAACCTTCTTGTCATCTGTGACCTCAGAAACAGTTTTCCATGAAACCAACTCCAAGGTGATCTGGAGTGTGGCATTTGGAGGCACTGCACCTTCAGCACCAGCTGCTGGCTTCCCCTTCTCACCAAAGCCATCTTTATAATGAAAAATAGGGTTAACGACAAGAACCACATTTATTTAAGTCCATTCTTCTGAGGAAATTGGAGTATAACTTACATTGCGGCTTCACTGTAAGAAGTACTTTCTCCCCTTTCTTCATTGTCTTAACAGCCTTAGCCAAAGCAGGACAGAAATGACCTATTTATTGAAGAAGAAACAACCACAGAAATTGAGGAACTAAAAAATAAAATTAGGACAGAAGTGAAGAGGGACGGCATTGACAATACAAACCCTCCATAACAGTGAACTCCTTGCCATCAGCTTTTGCAACCACTGTTCCATCCTCAAGCTTAGCTTCATAGTTAACTGGATTCAAGATACAAACCGATTATTAAACAACCTAGCTCAACTGAAGACCCACTCGGATAGAAATAATATTATTATAAATATTAAAAGAACAAACAGATTGAAAATATCTACCTAACACTTCATCAGGGTCCTTGGGATTCTCCCACTTCTCTCCTCCAGTCAGTATCTTCTTAAATAGCCCACCGTCTTTGCAAATGTCCTTGACACTTGTCCAAGAGAGCAATTCAACATCGAATTGGAGGGTCGCATTAGGAGGAATGGTTGGCGGTGAGCCAGATTCACCATATGCCAGCTCAGGAGGAATGGTAAAAATAGCATTCTCACCTTTCTTCATTGTCTTAATACCTTCATCCCATCCTTTAATAACTTGTCCTGCAAACATTAAAAGAAAGCAGAAATTCCATATTGAAGTCCAAAACTAAACAGAAACTTGACAATAAAGTAATCGAATTTCCAAATGCGACACACCTTGAACTCCTGCTATAGATCAACCTCAAGAATATGATCATCAGAAGACAGAACTAATTTAATCGGCCAAATGAATCTAATTACAGTGAAAATAATAAATCCATGAATCCCGTATTTTGGTATTGCCAATCTCCAAGCGAAACAAACACTAAGATTCAAGGAAATTCCTCTTATCACATTCCAAACGGAGCACAAAAACAATGAAACTCGAACAGCAGGAACACTAGTAGGACTTCAGAAACTCGCCATGGTTTTAACATTAAGTTCCAAAATTTTAAACGCATTTCCAGGAAAAGAAATGAAACAATGTTGACGTATTGGGTAAATTTTAAGCACGTGTTACTGAAAAACATATGCTTCAGACTCGTATTAATTAATAATGCAAAACACTAAAATCAAACATATATTTTTCAACATCTAATTGAATATAAATCAGATTAAAATTGATTTCAGAAATATTCAAAAGAGGAAGGGGTGAACTTTATTTACCTTGACCGAGAGCAAACTTGAAAGGAGTCCCTCTATCACGGCTTGAATCGAATTTAGTTCCATCCAGCAACGTCCCCGTATAATGAACTGTACCAACAACAACAACCAATCAGACTCCAAAACATTTTTGAAAACAGAAAGAGTAATTATTTATTGCTTTTACTTGTTTATTATAGTGTAATTCAGATACATATACCTTCAACTTCGTCGACGGTTTCAGGATTCTCCCAACCTTCACCTTCCTTAACAAGTTTCTTCTTCAAGCCTTGCGTTCCGATCTCCTTCTCTTCTCCTACCTTCAAGGTGGGAACATCCCCGGGAAGATCAATGTCGTCATTCACATCCTCCACCAGCGGGATATCAAAATCCTCATCCATTTCGAATAGAAGAGGCTAAGAGATAGGGAGCTAATGTGTGCGTGAAAAGTGAACAATGAGCGTAAACAGGGAAGCTTTCAAAGCTGAGAAATGGAGGAACGCAAAGAAAGGGATTTTATGGGAGAATGTAGGTTCCAGAGGCTTCCATGGTAAGGGTATAGCGAGAAACGTGATTGATCGATTGGTTTTGAAGGGTCAGGATGCTTCCACATTTTCCTTTTTATTTAATTCAAATATATTTCATTTCTTTTTTCTTTTTTTTTTTTCTCTGGGGCTGGATTAAAGATTGCATTGACAGAATTGTTCCTCGTGCGCGGGTTTACAGTTGATCGGACGGCTCCGGCGTATCTGTTACCATTCTTTTACATTAGATTAGTCAATTTATATTTGAACTGGATTAAGTTTTTTAATTAGTATTATTCTTGTGTAATGAGATTATAATAATTTAGAAGATGTGTGTTTAAATGTGATTAAAGCTAAAATTACCTTCCAATTTAAAGATTTAAGGGTTAAGAAGATATCACATCCCCATCATTAATAACATATACAACTTTCTAATCTTAATTTGGAAATACGCGCTTCCTTTGATGGTTATAATAGCAATATTGCCAAATAAAACACATAAAATTTTTAACTTATTATAGTATTTTTATTTAAAATTATTTTAAAAACAATAAAATACATTAAAGTCTTTCGATAAAATCAATGTGAGTTCAATCTTTCGTTATTAAGTAAAAAACCAAATTAAATTAAGCAAAACTTTCATTTTGACCAAATAAAACTAAATTTAGCTTTAAAGTAATTATCTGTTGTTACAGAACACTATCTTGTATCAGAAGATGAAATCAGGTACTCAATTTTGTTGGAGAGACCGACTCAACTTGGTTTAACGACAATGTATAATGCAATCACAATTGTTCCAAGTGATCTTTGTTAACTGTGGAAATTTTACCCTTCATTCATCCTTTGAAATTGAAGCTTGCCTGTCATCATATCAGAAATGCACAACTTTTATCAAGTTCTAATTCGACAGTTGAATTCACCTTATCTGCCCACATATTATAATAATCAAAGGAAGAACCATCCAAAAAGAATGTTTCTCCAACATTCTAACAAACAAATAGTTTTCCTTGTGGAAAAAAAAAAACCCCCCAAAAATATTATCTGAATCCTAGACAGAAGGCCTGTTGAGGTTACGCCATCATAATAGCGTTTTTTACTGGAAAACAAGCGTAGTAAAATATATAAAAAAAAAAGTTGACGCTAATGAACAAAGCAACTATAGCTCATCTTCACTTGTATCCTCCCCACTCGATGGCTTCCCATTGACTGAAACAAGCTCTGTGTCAAATATTAGCGTTGCTCCACCTGGTAAGTTCGGCAAATAAAAAATTCGTCAATTTTTGTTTCCTCTGATAGACAAACAGCCAAAGCAGCTTAAAGCAAAGATTTTATTCAGTATGTAAAGGAGCTTCCATAATAACATCATTCCTTCAATTATATGAATAACGGACCACTGTCTACGACATTGGAATTGTGAAGCATAAAGGAATATGAACAAAAATGAAGAATTTACCTGGGATGGTGGGTGGTGAACCCTGTTCACCATATCCAAGCTTAGCAGGTATTTTCAATTTGCGCTTCTCACCAACGCACATCCCCAGCAATCCTTGGTCCCATCCTGCCAAAAGCATAATCGCTTTCAGGCATCAATGAATGAACTCCACACAATATAACCACCAAAATTCAGGTAGTAGAGCAAGTCATTCATTGTCTGAGTTATAGCAAAATCCGGATTAGTTGTTAAGGGCAACTAACCTTTGATTACTTGTCCACTACCAAGCTCAAACTCAATGGGATCACCTCTTTCAAAACTGGAATCGAAAACCTTTCCATCAGTGAGTTTCCCCTGCAAAAAGGGATGAAAATTTATGTAAACCAAGAAACTCACACCTCATAGGTAGTAAACAATTAATTCTAACCATAAAAGTTTAGAGGCCAATATGTTCTTGACCACAAAAATTCACACCAAATCATTTTCTTTTCTTCTTTTCTTTTCCTTCTTATACACCCTTTTATACAATGAGTTAGCAATCTAATAATGGCACAAGCAAAATAATATTTGAAACTGGCATAAGTCTACATACATATATATTTTATCCCGATAAGTAATGCCCATGAAATTAGTACAAGTTTATGGCCCCTTACTATAATAAAGCGCAGGAAATTGCTTAAACCAAACTTCTATTTCCAAAATCCAACGAAGGAACATGCTATAAAGTTGAAACCAGTCTGACATATAGAAATATAAAAAATGTTTAGCTCCTCGTTTGTTACTAACAAAATCGTAAAGAATGACCTAAATTTTACAAGAAAAGTGCAGGAGAAATAGGCACAATTAAACATTCTTCATTAATATTTTAAAGGTCAAGAAATATGATATAAAACTGAACATCGAGATGGAGCTCTAGAAACATTACCCGATAGTGCACTTTTACTCTATCACCTTTATGAGCCTGGAATTCACATGATGGAGGCTTATACTGTGAAAAGGTGAGAATGAAATAGTTAATAAGATCACAAGCAATGATTAAACTGACCAAGAAGTTAGAAACAAAAAATAACAGTTGATTATCTGTACATACAAATCTATAACAACATGAACCAACTGAAAATTGGCATACAATGTTATGAAACAGCACTAAGGTTACCAAATGAAACAGGAAAATGTAAAACCTTACTCTATTTCAACTCTGCATTTCATTTAATTTCATGAAGAAACCTTACTCTGTATATTCAGAGATAAACAGACATGAACCTAACCCTAAATAAACCAAGGCTCCCCCCTAAGAATCAACATATACATATATATGCGTCCGTATAAGAGAAAGAAAAATTACTACCACTCAAAATTAAGGATGTGTTTGGTTGGTGGAAAAGTAAGACGATGGAAGGAAGGAGTGAAAAAGTTAAAAATAAAAAAAAATTTAAGCGTGCTTAATAAGAAAAATAGTAAGAAGAAACAAAATTGGATAAAAACAAATTATTCCAAATTAGAATGATAAAAAGAGAGAAAATGGGAGAAGCATGCATATTAGTTTTAAAGAATGCATTTCTCAAAACCTTCATTTTCTTTTTCCTTGTTTTTTAACTTTATCAAGCAATTCTTTCAATTTTTCAAAATCTTTCCTACCAATCACATTAATAAAAATATTTCTATAATTCTGCTCTTCCAATTTTCATCTATCTAATTTCCTTCCTACTTAACCAATTAAAGCTTCGAAGTCCCCAAAACAAAATATATCATATATAAGCTAATGAGAGACAAATTTTACAGCATCTATTTTATCACAGATCAAATTGAAAAGAACATGAAATAACACAGAAAATAAGGGGAAAAGAAATACTTTGACGCCGATCTGCAGCTCGGTCACATCAGCTGATTTCTTGGCATTCGCTGAGGAATTCGAGAAGTGTACAAAAATAAAATCAATAATTAATTAAAACGTAAGAAAGCTGAACTGCTACAATTTTTTTAAAACTATTAAATCAGAAGACAAGAGATGTTTCAACATTCGATTAGATCTGGAAATTATGACACCGTATAGTTAATAACCGAAAGAATATAATTGGATAAGAAACTTACCTAACGCGAAAAGAACCAACAGAAGCACAATCGGAACCACCTTCAACGCGCAGCTGATACTCATTTTGTTTCACTCTCTCTAACTCCCGACAAGTTCTCTCTCGACTTATATTCTCTGTAAATTTTGGCGTTGCGATTTTGTCTAAAGCAAAAGCAATCCGAATACTTAAAATGGGCTCAAATGGTCTTCTTCTTAGACTCTTTCGAGGCCTCAATTTTATGTTACGGCCTGCCCATTTTAAATTTGCAATGGATGGCTCTCATTTCTCACCATTTTGAATCTCCCTATAAAAAACTTGCCCTACCAACATCATTCATTAAAGCTGGCTGCAAAGGGAAACTTGTCCTTTTCCGGACCTTTCAACTGATGAAACGCGGGTTCTATTCAAGCAACCACTGTGACTTCCATTAAACACTAAATATTACTATTTAAAATATCTTTTTTTTTTGAAGAAAATGGAATTTACTATTTGAGAAGTCATCTATTGTTTATTTAGATTTTATCATTTATCATTACTGAAGATCAATATTTTTTCAATTTTGGCTAAAAAATGAGTAATAAATAATTAATGGAATTTACTGATGCGTGTGATATTTTAGCTAAATAATTAGTTAATTACTGATTTTAATATAAGATTGTTATACATCAATGATCATAAGCTTGAATCTCAGGTCGATTTCGGGTTGCTTATTCACAACTGGAATCGATACCATCAGACGATTAAGTATGAGGTAAACCATGAGAAGACAGCGAAGGGAGCTCGCAGATCCAATTTCTTAAGGAGAGCTCGCACGAACAAAGGGAAGACCGCGGTCTCAATTTGCATATACTCAATGAGCTCGCAGAAGGGAGACCACTTTTCATGACTTGACCCCATTCTTCTTAGGACTGACATTCTGAGCGGACTTCAGACATGTTGGACACATGCTTCACTCTGGGTTGCTTGTCTCCCTTCTGCGAGCTCCTTGAGTATATGCCAACTAAGAACATGGCCTTCTCTTGGTTCGTGCGAGCTCTCATTGTGAGTGGGTCCGCGAGCTCCCCTCACTGTCCTCTCACGGTTTACCTCACACTCAATCGTCTAGTGGAACCTATTTGGGCTACGGATAAGCGACCCGGATCCTACTTGAAATTCAAGCTAGTAATCACTCATATATAATAAATATATTAGATGAGTATGCTCCTGAATTTTTGTTCTTTTAAAAAATTGAATGTAGAGATGAAATTGAAGAAACAGAAATGGTATTTACGAAAGGGAAAACAGGGCAATAATTGTTATTGAGTTGTGAAAAAGTTTACTAATTTTACCTTGATTTTTTTTTATTAAGGTAAGCTGATTTTTTTTTTTTACTTATTGGATAATTCAACATAAAATAAAAATGTTTGGTAGAAGTTGCATTTAAGAGAGAATATTTTCAATTTATCTAATTTTTATAAAAGAAATGTGAAAAATGATAAATAGATAAGAGTTATTTATCAAATATTTTCAATTAATTCAGTTTTATTTTATTTATTTTAATATTATATTGCCTTAAAATTATATTTAAAATGTGATTTTATTTAGAATAAAGTTAAATGTTTAAGAATTGTGAAAAAGAAAGCAGAATAATTATTTTCTATTATTAAATAATCTAATTATATTTCTTACTTAATATATTAAATATATTTTATAATTTATATTAGTTACTTAAAATTTTAAATTAAAAATAATTGTTAAGTTCTGAACTAACGCGAATAAAAAAAAGTAATAATCAAATTGAAAAATTAAATGTGGCTTTGTCCCGTAAAATTATTTGGAGTTGTTTTTCAAAAATTAAGTTTGACGAAATAATTTGTTTGGTATTAAAAAGTACAATTTGCAATGATTTATAAACAGAAAAAAATTGCAATGATCATTTCATGTTTTCATCCAACCTCTTAATTGTAACATCCAGATTTTTTGACTAGTCGGAACAGTGGTTTCGGGATCATAAATCCGATGAGGAAAAAAATTATTTTTACTATATTTTTATGGCCTACAATTTCACGGAATGATTTTATGAAAATTTTGTTCAAAAATTTTGACGTTTGGGCACTCAATTTAGTCAAAAGGACTAAATTGTAAAAAGTGTAAAAGTTGAGTTTTATATGTTAAAGGTATTTAATTGTTATGGAACTATAAATTAGATGTCCTTATATGGAATTAGACCATTATTTAATGATGGACAAAAATGGACATGAGATAAGTGAAATAAGATTTTTTTAAGGGCATTTTAATCATTTAATAAATAAATAGAATTAAAAGGGAAAAAGATGTAAAAATTGTGTTCATCATCCTTGCTTGATGCCAAAACTTGAAGGAAGCCATAGCTAGGGTTTCTTCACTTTCTCAAGCTCATAGTAAGTGATTCCAAGCCTCGTTTTTAATGTTCTTTACGCTTTTGGAATCTCGGTAGCTTAATTTAACTTATTTTAGCAATAATTTAACCTAGGGTTCATATTTGGAAAAATACACATAGGTGAAATATATTTATTTTGATGTTTTATGGTAGAATATGAAGCTAGAAATTATGTTAAACAACTTTTGCTAGTCGATTTTAAGTGAAAACGAGTATATTGACATAATCGACAAAAATATCTAATGTTCATAAGTAAGTGTTAGAGTAAGAATTTGATGTTGTCATAGAAGGGAAAAATGTTCAGCATGTTATAAAACATAATAATAAGAGATGAAGTTTAATTTCCGAGCTTTGGGGAAAAAGTATAAATATGCAAAAGTTTAGGGGCAAAACTATAATTTTTGCCAAAATTGAGTCAAGGAACGTTTTGATGAATATGAGTATTAAATAAGCTAAATTTTCTATTATAGATCAAGAAGAACGAAATCTGGAGCTAGACCGGGGAAAGAAAAAGATTGAGGACTAAAGTGTTAGATTTGATCATATTTTTGTACCGATGTAAGTTTACGGTAAATAAATACAATATTTCAATAATTATTATTAATGCTGCTATTTTTCAGCAATTATGTATTTATTTCATAAAATTATTTAATGTTGACTTAAGTATGAGATGACAGAGAATCAGTGATAAAATTCCCGTTGAAACATTAGGAGTGTATTTGATACAAATGTCATGACATTTGGGTGATGAGATCCCATGTAAGACCATGTTTGGAACATGGCATTGGCATCATTGAGGTTATGAGAGGTCCCATGTAAGACCATGTCTGCGACATGGTGTTGACACCGAGATGAGAGGTCCCCCATAAGACCATGTCTGGGACATGACATGGGCACTGATATGAGAACTCCCATGTAAGACCATATTTGGGATATGGCATTGTTAGTACAAGAAACATCCCATGTAAGACCATGTCTGGGACATGGTTTTGACATGTTATTATCAGAAAAGAGACCCAAGTATCCTTATCATTCCAATGTGGCTCAATGGGCTAAAAAAAGCAGATTATGTTCTACGGAAGTTCAAGTAAAAGTATAATTAGCAACTTCAGGTGAGTTATAAGAGTTAAGAATATGTTATGATATCAGTGAGAACCAATATTTCAGCAAGAGAAGAGTAAGTTGTAATCTTAAGCTATCTAAATAGGTAAGTAAATAAACAAGTAAATGAGAGTAAGTAAAGAGGAAACTTAAGAACATGATACTTGCATATCATTATTTGTGTTAAATGTTGTTATTTATTTACTTGTAAACTTACTAAGCTTTATGCTTACTTCTTTTATTTCTTTTTCTTTCATATAGTATTATCAAGTATAGTCGGGATCTTGAAGACGTCGGAGAGCGTTCACACTATCAACCACCACAACTTGGTATTTTAAGACGATAAATGTTTCGAGCTATAGCATGTATAGGGACTTAGTCATTTTGATTGTATATTCTTAAATCATGACCAAAAGATAATATGTAAATATTTGATGATGAATAGTTATTAAAATGGCTAAGTATGAAGGTGTTTGTTGTTATAAATGTCTAGGTGATAAATTATGCATAGAAATCATGAAAAAGTAAAAATTGGTAGTGAAACAGTTTTGGGACAGCAACAGTGACGTGAATTTGAAAAATCACCATGGATAGTATAAAATGAATTAGAGAGTGAATGATATATATAATTAAAGCTTATTAAGTCTATTTTCATATAAAAATAACAGTGTAGACAAATGAATTATGTATTCTGAGATATTTTCCTTTTAGTTAGACAAGGTCAAAGTGGTTTTCGGAATCCCCTGTTCTGACTTTGGAAAATCATTAAAAATTGTAAAAAAAATATTTATGAGTTTTAATTTATATTTATAGATTCCTTATTGAGTCTATTTTCTTTAGAAACAAGTGAGAACACCATATGAAGTCTATACAATGAGATAATTAAATTTTAGTAATGAGAGGTCAGGAAAGTCAATCAGTGAAACAGGGGAGATTTTAACTAATAAACTGTACTAATTGGATAAACCAAAAATTCTGAAAATTTTATGGTAAAAATATATATGAGTCTAGTTTCAGGGAAAATTTACGGATCTAAATTTCGAGTTTCTTAACTCTAGTTATAATTAATTTAGTAACTACTGCGCAGGTGGACAACTTTGTTGTGAATAGTGAAATTAATTTCCAAAGTAAAATTTTATGCCCCGAACTTTTAAGTTAAGTCAAGTAACGCCTCATGCTCGACTCCGGAAAAGGTCTTGGGTAAGGGGTGTTACATCAATAGTCAATCGTCTTTATCCCTATCTAAACTCTTATTATCAATTCATTTGATAAACAATCGATGATAATTTTGATTAACAAACCCTTAACAGCTTTAGATTAATCCAAATATTATCTACAAAACATCCTTAAGCTATGCTTATTTTAGTAAAAAAAATGTTTATAAGTTATTGAAAAAATTAAAAAAGATGTACCTCCAACGAAGGACAAGAGAGCCATTGCTCATTTGTTTAGGAGTCCCAAAGCCAAATAGCTCTCGTATGACTCTGCCTTGCTTATTGAACAACTACAATTTCGTCCGCCACTGCTTTGCTTCAAACTCAAACTTCTCTATTAGTCTCTCATCATTGGGAATCATATATGAGGCTCTAGGAGAAGTATCTTGTTATACATCAGTGATCACCAACCTAAGTCCTAGATAAGACCCAGGTCAGCTACCCGTGACCCGAATAGGTCCCACCAAATGATTGAGTGCAAGGCGAACCACGAAAGGATAGTAGGGGAGTTCACTGATCTAGCTTGCAAGGCAAGCTCGCGGATCCAGTTCGCACGAACAGAGTGAGGATTGCGGCCCCAGTTCACATATACCCAAGGTACTCATAGAAGGGAGATCACGTGTTCTGTAGGCAACCCTGAGTGAAACATGTGTTCAGCAGGCCTAAAGCCCACTCAGAATGTTAGTCCCAAGTACAGAGAGGACCACATACACTGCAGGCGACCCAGGGCGAAACACGTGTCCAGCAGGCCTAGAGCCCGCACGAAATGTTAGTCCTAGGAATGATGGAGTCGAGACAACACAGTGGGGTCATGTTGCGAGCTGTGATAGTATAAATACCCGAATGCTTCTGTTAATAAGATACGAGACAAAATACTCAACACATCTTGTCACTAATGCTGAATACGGGTTTCCTTGCTCTACTTCCTCTTCCTCTCCCTTTTCCTTTCTGTTTCTTGTAAGTTCTTTTCTATAAGTTTCATTTTAGAGGGTTTTAAATTTTAATATATCATGGTTTGATTATTTTTAAAGTGTTGAGATCTTAAGCCAAGTGGGATTAAACTACGATCAGCTTAGAGACAATCTACCATCTCCCCAGAACAATCAGTTAAGCTAATCCAATCCTTCGGAGCCAAACATGTCAAAATCTACGATGCAAATCCCCACATCCTTAATGCTCTCAACCATATCAATCTCCAAGTTTCCATCATGGTCCCAAATGAGCTCATTACTAGCATCTCTGCCTTTCAAAAGCTAGCTCATTCTTGGGTTGCATCCAACGTTCTCCCTTTTTATCCCCACACTAAAATTTGATACGTCCTCATTGGTAACGAAGTCATTAGCACTTCTCCTAATCTCATATGGTGCCGCATCGTACTAGCCATGTGTAGAATTAAAGATGCCTTAATAACCCATTCCTTTAACAAAATCAAAGTCGGTACTTCCATAGCAATGGATGTCTTGGAGTCCTCATTTCCACCTTCTAGCATAACTTTCCGATCTATCATCCTCAGTACGATTGTTAAACCTATGTTACAGTTTTTGAATCGTACCAGGTCTTTCTTTTTCCTCCATCTTTACCCGTATTTCTCTTGATCCACCCACCCCAAAAACATTGACCTCAATTACGTATTTTTTGCTTCCCCAACTGTAACATATACCGACCCGATCTCCAATTTGACCTACACTAATTTGTTTGACCATATGGTTAACTCAGTTATTTTCGCAATGAAAAGACTAGGTTACCATGATGTCCGAATCTAGATAGTAGAAACGGGTTGGCCCAACGTCGATGAGGCCAATCAAATAGGAACCAACATTTATAACGCCACCACTTACGCCACCACTTACAACCGAAATCTTGTCAAGAATGTAACAGCTTGATTTTCAGTGGTAATGGAAATGGTGATTCGTAGTCACCAATTCTGATGAGTAAGCTCGTAAATTTTATTATTTAATATTTACAAATCAAATGTGGTTTTAGAAAGATTTTTAAATTAGTAATTTGTGTTTTATAAGGATTTATTAGGTTAAGTGGTTTTGAAAACGAGGTATTGAGACCTCAATTTTATAAACTGAGCCAAAAATATTTTTATAAATATTTACGGAGTGTCATTAAGGTAGAATTAAAATTTCGTTGGAAAATTTTAATGTTTTGATAGTTAATTAATTAAAAAAGACTAAATTGAAAAAAGTGCAAAACTTTCTAAAGTGATTAAATAGCATAAAGGGTAAAAAAGGGAGGACTTGAGAAGCAATTAGGCCTAAAGGGAGTGGCTGAGGCGGCATAAGCAGAAAAAAATCTTGAAATTAGGTGATTTAAGGGCAAAATTGTAAATTTTGTGAAATTAAACTTAAATAAAAAGAAATCTAAAGATTTCTAAGCAATTATTCTTCAATTATCAGCCAAAAACAGCCATTGGTTTTATATTTTTACTTCATGTAAGTTTAATTCTTTCTTTTCTCTTGAATTTTTTATGTTTTTAAGACTTTTGCAATTAGGTCCAACTATCTAATTTATTAGTTTTTGATTTTATGGGTAATTTTTAAATTTACCATTGATGACTGCTGGATGTTTATGATGAATTAACATGGAATTGAAGCTTTAATTTTGTTATATGATGATTTTATCAAGTAATTTCAATAAAAATTGATTTTAGGACTAAATTGTGAAAAATATTAAATTTTAGGGTTAGACATTAAATTATGTTTATCAAAGGCTGTGTAATAGCTTAAAATATTTAGATAAAATGTTAAATGATAAAAATAGCTTATTTGATGAGTTAATTGGTGAGGGACTAAATTGCAAAAACTGTAAAAATTAGGGTAATTGTAAAATTTCAAAAATTAAGGGGTATAAATTGTGAAATAAATTATAATTGAAATATGTACTAATGAATGAATAATTTTACATTTTAGATCAAGAGCCCGTAAATCAATGTGAAAAAGGGAAATTAGCTGAATAATCCTTGAACTATAACAAACTTACAATTAAATCCAGGTAAGTTCATATGGTTAAATTTTAATGTTATATGCTAATTGATGAATGATATTTTGTATTTATTTGTAACATTTGTTGAAAATAAAATTATGTGTTAAAATTATGATATTGAATCAAGTGTTGAAGGGGAAATGAACGCATGTTTGAGTACAGTTGTTTAGTGCAAAAGAGGAATTGACGGTAAATTACCCAAGTAAATTGAGGTTCAATATTTGTTAGGAATTCTCGTGTTTGCTTTCCGTTTAGTTGTCATAAGCTTCAGTCAACTTATATGAGTTTTAGTTTAACCCTTCTAGGTTCAGTTCAACTCTTTTGAGATTCAGTTTAACCCTAATGGGTTTCAGTTTAGCTCTTCTAAGCTTCAGATTAACCCTTATGGGTTTTCGTTCAGTTCCTATGAGCTTCCGTTCAACCCTTACGGGTTTCCATTTAGCACTTATGTGCTTCTGTGCAGCCTTCGTGCTTCTGTTTACGATGTACTCAAATCCGTAAGGCATTCTCTGATTTGACAAGGATTGGTAAGTTCCATATAGAATTAATGTGGAAGAATTTAAGTTATTATTGATATTGAGCTCAAATAAGTAAATTCATCAATCGAAGTTGTGATTGGCAGGAAATGTTTGTGAAATGATTTACCTAAATAAATTATTATAGTATGTTTGGTAATATTTATATTTAAAGCCACCGAACTTACTAAGCTTCATTAAGCTTACTGTGTCGTCTAATGTTCTTTTTAGATTTTCAAAAAGTTCAGAGGGTCAGATTAACACATCAAGCCACATTATCCAGTTTGCTCCGGTAGATTTTGTTATACATTTTATGGTTTATATGGCATGTATAGGGCAGGATTGAAAATGAGCTAAATTTGAAGTATAGTTATGAATGACTTATATATATGCTTGTATGCAGGTATTTAGTAGTACGTTTTGGTAAATCAACGAATGAAGTTATTTTGGTAAGCTTAGGCAATTGAGTTTTGTGATGATATATTATGTTTAAAACATGATTTTTTGCTTGTGATGATTGATTGATTGGGGCTATTTGATGTATTGAAATGTTGTGTATATGTTGATATAAAAAAGGTGAGAAAAGTGGCCTTAAAATGGTCTATTTTCGTCCACACGGGCCGAGACATGGGTGTGTGTCTCAGCCGTGTGTGACACACGGCCTGGCACATAGGCGTGTGGTCTAGCCATGTGTCCCTTGCATCTTAAATTTTCAAAACAGAATGCTCAGAATTGATCACACGGCCTGGCACACGGACGTGTGGCTTGGTTGTGTGACCCCTGCCCTTAAATGTATTACAAGTCAGAGAGTTACACGGGCTAGGGACACGATTGTGTGCCCTACTTCAAACACCACACTGCTTAAGACACAGATGTGTCACTTGGCCGTGTGAGCCACACGGTCGGCCACACGGGCGTGTAACCCCCGCTCCTAAGAAAATTTTTGAGATTTTGGGAAAAAATTCTCTGAGTATCCGATTTAGTCTCGATTCACTTCTAAGATGTATATTTGTAACACCCCATACCCGAAACCGTTGCCGGAGTCGAGCACGAGGCATTACTTAACTTATTTTACTAATTCGGAGCATAAAAATTTACTTTGCAAATTAATTTCATTATTTACAGCAAAGCTGTCCAATAGCGCAGCAGTTACTAAATTAAGTATAACTCGAGCTACAAAACTTGAAATTTAATTTCGTAAATTTTTCCTGAAACTAGACTCATATTTCTACTTACCATAAAATTTTTGTAATTTTTGCTTCATCCAATTAGTACAGTTTATTAGTTAAAGTCTCCCCTGTTTCACCACCTGACAGTCCTGACCTCTTGTCACTAAAAATAAGTTTTCTCACTGTATAATTTTCATATGAAGTTCTTACTTGTTTCTACAGAAAATAGACTCAATAAGGAATCTAGACATATAAACTATAACTCATAAAAATTTTTATACAATTTTTAATGATTTTCTAAACTCAGAACAGGGGACTCCAAAAACAGTTCTGACCTTGTCTCACTAAAATTCACATATCTTAAAATATAAATTTCTTTTTGCTACATCGTTATTTTTCCATGAAAATAGACTCAATAAGCTTTCATTCCATATATTATTCACCCTCTAATTCATTTTATACTATCCTAGGTGATTTTTCAAATTCACGTCCCTGTTGCTGCCTGAATTCTATTTCTTTGCACAATTTTAGCTTTTCATGATTTCCATACATAATTTATCACCTAAACTCTTATAACAACAAATACCTTCATACTTAACCATTTTAATAACCATACATCATCAAATACTTACACACCATTCTTTAGCAAAATCATAACTACAAACATACAAAATAACTAAATCCCTATACATGCCATAACCCAAACATGTTTCATCATAAAATACCGAGTAGTTGTTCTTGATAGTGTGGACGATCTCCAACTTCTTTAGGATCCTTGAAGTAACCTTACAATACTATAAGAGAAAGAGAAATAAAAGACGTAAGCATAAAGCTTAGTAAGTTTACTAGCAAATAAATAACAATATTTAACACAAATAATTAAACTCAAGTGTCTATATCTCTATTTTACTCTTTAGTTAATCTCATACTAGTTCTCTTGCTTGATTACTTAATATACTTGTGTTCATAACTTACTCTTCTCTTGCTGCATCATTGAATATCAAATGTTAATATAATAAATTCTTAACTCCTATAACTCACCTGAGCTTGCCATTTCTTATCTTTAACTGAACTTTCATGTACCTGATTCGTTTACTAGCCCGTTGAACCACATTGGAATAATAAGGATACTCGGGTATCTTCTGATCATAACATGCCAAAGCCATGTCCCAGACATGGTCTTACATGGGATCTCTTTACCCAAATGTCATGACATTCGTATCCAGTACCATCCTTATGTATCAACGGGGCTTTTTAACTTTAATTCTCTATCATTTCATGCTTGGATCATCATCAAATAAATTCATAAAATAAATTCATAATTACTGGAAAATAGCAGCATTAATAATAATTATTGAAATATTGCATTTATTTACCGTAAACTTACCTCGGTACCAACTATAGTCAAATTCACCAACTTAGTCTTCAACTTTACTCTTTCCTTTGTCTAACCTCGAGTTTCGTTCTTCTTGATCTAAAATAGCAAATTTAATTAATTTAATACTCACATTCATCAAAAAAGCCCTCGACTCTAACTTTTTCAAAATTATAATTTTACCCCTAAACTTTTGCATAATTACATTTTTGCCCCAAGGCTCAGGAAATTAAACTTCATCCCTTATTCTTATGTTTTATGACATGCTGAACATTTTTCCCTTCTATGGAAACATCAAATTCCCACTCTAACATGCACTTAAGAACATTAGGTATTTTTACTGATTATGTCAACTTACTCGTTTTCGCTTAAAATCGGCTAGCAAAAGTTGTTTAACATAATTTTTAGCTTCATATTCTATCATAAAACATCAAATAAACACTTTTAACCTATGGGTATTTTTCCAAATATAAACCCTAGGTTAAATTATTGCTAGAATAAGCTAAATTAAGTTACCGGGATCTCAAAAACGTAAAGAATATTAAAAACGGGGCTTGGGATCACTTACTATGGAGCTTGGAAGCTTGAAAACCCTATCTAAGGCTTCCCCCCTTGCTGATTTCGTCCTAATGAAGAAGATGATGATTTTTGCCATCTTTTTCCCTTTTAATTATTTTTATTACTAGATTACCAAATTGCCCCTAATTTAAAAATTTTCTATTTCACTTATCTCATGTCCATTTTTGTCTACCAAGTTACCAATGGTCTAATTACCATATAAGGACCTCCAATTTAAAGTTTCATAACAATTGGACACCTCTAACATGTAGAACTCAACTTTTTCACTTTTTACAATTTAGTCCTTTTGACTAAATTGAGTGCCCAAACGTCAAAATTTTCAAACGAATTTTTCATGAAATCATTTTGTGAAATCATAGACCATAAAAATATAAGAAAAATAAAAATTTTCTTATCGGATTTGTGGTCCCGAAACCACTGTTCCGATAACCTTAAATTTGGGCCATTACAATATTGGGCCTCGAGGGTCCATCTAAGGGACAATATGAGTGTTTTATAACTGATTCTTGATATGAATATTAAAGGTTGTGAAATGTCCATAATTAATCCGTAAAGTCTGGTAATGCTTCGTAACCCTATTTCGGCGACGGATAAGAGTTAGGGGTGTTACAAAGAAACTAATGACCAAGCCTGCAATTGGCATTCCAGCCCAACCCGAATAGGTTCTGTTGTCTTTCATATTTTCGTTTTTTAATGAGAACTAGAAACATGGTCCAAGAACCGAGTGGCATTTTGGCTTATTGTATTCGAACGGAACCAATGTGTAAGGAACAATTTGAGTGGTAAGACTCAGGTATTGAGTTTTGAGCCTTTGCCGAAGCTAGATAACAATGTACAGCATAAGAGAAAGGTGTGGTGCATGGTGGGTAGAGGAGCTAATGCGAGCGAGTTGGTTTCGGCATTATCGTACGCATGTTTGGAATGGAATAAGACATGTGACCTAATTCAACCCAAAAAAGAATGTTTCGAACCCGATTCATTGGTTTGGCACGCGAGTTACGTGTTCAGTTCTTCTTGGTCACAGCTAAAGAAGATGGGCAGTACTGTAAATCAAGAAATTGGGGGTACATTCGAATCCCTAATTAACCCTAATTCCCAAATGAATCAACGTATAATCACCCAATTTTCAGTGATATTGTAAAATTCGATATTCAAATTAAATTGATTAAATCAAGATAGTAAACACTTAAAATAAAATAATTTATGAGTCAAGTAAAAATTTGAGAAGTCGAATAATTAATTGTTATTGAATTAAATCAATTAATAAAAATAATACAGGAGCTAAATTGATTAGTGATTTAAATGAAAGAAAATATTTGGCAAGTAAATAAACTAAGGTAACAATAGCAATTAAGCCATTAATAATTTATGAAACGTAATAAATTATTAATGTGTCATCATCTCCCACTAATTAGCATTATAAATAAATAAACCATTAGATTAGGTAAGAAATTAAACTAATTACTTTACTAATTAAAGGTATACACACATACATGAAAGTGGGGGGAGAGAGAAAGCATATGTTGATCTTATTTCTCTACTACAAACAGATTGAAAAAGGAAAAAGAAAAAAAACCAAACTAATTTCTCCATTCGTTCGGTCATCAATTATCAAAGTAATTGATCATGTTTTCTCTTAAATTGCATAGATTTCTTAGCATGAATCTAGTACTAGCTAACCCATTTTTTCAATTTAGCGAATTTATAAAGTTTTAATCTGGTTTTCCATTGATGGAAGCTTGAGAACATTTGGTAATTAGAGATTCAAATCCTTGCATGTTAAAATTAGTTTGGATTATTGTAGAATATGTTAAAGATTATAGTGAAAAGTATTAAATTAAGCTTGTATCAAATTTTGATTATTTGATTAAGTGTATATGTGTAATGATTCAAAAGTCAGTGGTATCGAAAAATATGATTTTGAAATTTCATTTTCCATGTTTGAACCCGTAAATATTAATATATTTACGAGATTAATATAAAAGTTAAATAAAACTTGGTCTATTAATTATGTCAATTGATTAGTTAATTAAGATAAAAGAATTAAATTGTAAAAATTATAAAAATTTATCGCTATAAATTTGTTGGAATGGTGACATATGTTGGAATGGCCTGTAACACCGATTTAATAAATACTTCTTTACCTCCTTGAGATAGCGTTCTAGTACTCCACCCATCAATTCTAGTAGAAATATTCTCTTTTAAGTGCTGAAAGGAGCCTTTCTTACGTCGACCAACAACATTCGGAAGCCCCAAGTATCGTTCTAATTTTGTTGAGATCCTTACCCCCCGTATTGTCGAAACTTCTTCCCTTTTTTCATTGGACGTATTTGTGCTAAAAAATATGGTAGATTTATTAAAATTAACGTATTGCCCAGAACACTTTTCATATTCCTTCAAATTTTCTTTTAGTACCTTAGCACCCCTGTCTGATGCTTCCCCGAATAAAATACAATCATCTGCAAAAAGTAAGTGTGAAATTTTTGGTCCTCTTCTGCTGGCTTTTGCACATTTTATCAATCCTATTTTTGAAGCCTTTCTCATCAAAGATGATAATCCCTCACTACACATCAAAAATAGAAAAGGGCTCAGTGGGTCTCCTTGACGCAAGCCTCTAGATGGGGAGAAATATCTTCCACTTCTACCATTTATAGTAACTGCATAGGTCGTTGTGGAAACGCAATTCATAACCAGCTGTTCTGTTAGCTTTATCGCCATTATATTGTCATCCCTTTCCTTTCCCATTAACATATCTAGCTGCTCTGTTAGCTTTTTCTTTAATCCTTCTCTTCCTTGCTTAATCATTCTCTCCATACCATTAGGTCTTCTTGTAATTTTCCAAGTTTCTCAACTACTGTGCCTATTCCTGATTCCCAAGATTCTTTGATTACTTTCTCGCACGTCTCTTCTATCAGCCACCATGCCTCAAATTTAAATTTTAAATTGCCCTTATGAAAGCTTTCACCATTTGTATTAATTAGAATTGGGCAGTGATCAGATAATGTATGAGTTAAATGGTAAACGCAACCTGTCGAAAAAAGATACCTCAATTTATCATTTATCACACCCCTATTGAGTCTTTCTCTAATATTAGTTTCCGATAGATTTCCCATTTCTGATGTAAACTACACTCCCGAATATCCCAAATCTTCTAATTGGCAATCTTCTAGGACTTCTTGAAATGCGCACATTCTTCTCTCATCCCTTGGGACCCCCCCACTTTTCTCAAAAGAATACATTATCTCATTAAAGTCACCACCTACCAACCATGGGAAATTCTTGTCTTGTCCCAATTTTATCAATAAATCCCACGAATCTCTCTTATTGTGGACATATGAGGAACCATAGAATCCTGTAAATCTCCACTCTTCTTTATCCTGTTCCTCTTTAACCAAGACATCAATATGATTCCTAGAGAAACTTCGTAAGCTAACTTTAGAATCTCCCTTCCATGCTAAGCATAATCCTCCTCTCGAACCCTCTGCTTCAATATCAATTCCATTCATAAAACCGCAACTTCGCCTAACTTTTTCCATCCTTTGTTTATCAATTTTAGTCTCCATTAGGAAAACTATTTGGGGATTGTGCTGCTTTAGAAAGTAGCGCAGCCTTCTTCCAGCTCGTGGACTCCCCAATCCACGAACATTCCAGCTTATAATTTTCATTGCGTGCGGTCGGCTTGCCTACTGGCAACCGCCGATCTCAAGAAATCTTGAACAACAAGTTACTCGGAATTGTCTACCCTCACCTCTGAGGGGGTTTTGTCATAATCTTCTGAAGAATCTTGTTTCAGCCTTTTAATTCCATCTCTATCTGCATCTTCTTTATAACTCCCTTTAAGGTTTGCATCAAGTGACTTCCTCTTCCTCGTATTATTTTCGACTTTTGCTGTTATTTTTGTTTCACCGGACTGGGTTCTTATCCAATTTACCTTCCTCTCATGATATGTATTTTGACTCTTTTTCCTAAAACAATCACTCACTTCCTCAGCTTCCTCTAACCCCGAAACACTATCCTGCTCCTTTAGCATCTCCCCCTCTACCATTAAATCCAAACTCTCTTGTGGACCCCCCACTTCGTTATTCCCTCTTTCAGCACTTTTTACATTATTCGACGACCCTCTTTCCCCTCCAGTATAAGAACTTTGAACCCCCACCTACTTCAGCAAACTTTTAAATTTCATATTTTCTTTTCCTATTAATTTTGATTCAGCTTTTAATGCTAACGAATAAGGAGGATTTTCACTAATTTTATTTTTCCTTGCAGATAAAATTTGAGAGCAATTACTCATCCCATACCCCATTCTTCCGCATCCAAAACAGAACATTAGCAAATTTTCAAACTTAAAAGGGATCCTCACTTTACTAGCATAATCAGTAGAGACAAAGATACCTCTTCTAAGTGGTTTCTAAACACCCAAATTGATTCTGAGCCGACAGAATTCTTCATTAATTTCAGATCTGAGAACCCCACCAAACGTGGCACCAATAGCATGCAGTAGATCTTTCTTATCAAACTCTGGGAAACGCGAGTCAATTTTTATCCAAAACGGAGATGAAATAAGCCTAATCTGATCTCTCTCCACCGCTTGACATAATCTATCAAAAATAATAACACTCTTACGGAAGAGCCAAGGTCTCCCCTTCAATATCATCTCCAGATCTTCTACCAACTCAAATATTATTAAGAATAAATTTTGTCCCACCATCTGAATCTCAAACTTTTTCCTTGTCTTCCATATACTTCTCATATGAGCCCTAAAACTATCTGGGTTGTATAGCTTTTCTGTCCAAACTGTACATATCAATGTAGGTTTAGAACTTGGTACCACTTTCGAGCCCTTGACTGATAACTGAATTAATTCGTCAGCAAGAAGAGAGATCTCATCCCTCCCCTCTTGGTCGTCACCACCGCTTTCTTTCATCCCAAGCCGCAGCAGTTACTGCTATCTCTAAGACTTCTAAGCAAAGCACTCTTGGGAGCAGAGAGAGTTTAAGGGTTATTTAGATTAGCATAATTAAATTTTAAGAGCACTATCATAACAATTAGAATAAAATTCATGCATAAATTCAAATTTGGTAAGGTAAGATTCTTGGTGCTTTTACCTCTCTTTTTGTTAGGAATTCACTATTTTTGCTTTAATTCTCTTCCTTCCTCACTTTAGTCACCACCTTCACCTTGATTCCAACATTTTCATTATTTCTTCTCTTTTTCTACTTCATGAACACATCAAATACATAATCAAAACTCATACTACAAATCATTTTCTTATTTTTCTACTTCAATTAAACATGATTTCTATAAAAATTCTTGAATTTCTTACCTTGTCTATTTAACCCCTTTACTTTCTTCTCAACTTTCTCCACTTCCACTTCCAATTTCTTTTTTCCAAGATGATAATCTAACTCACTAAGATCTCCACTTCACTGTTCCTTTTTAGTGGCTATGGAAATTCCCATGAATTTTGGGTAAAAATGGTAAGAGTGAGGAGGAGTTGGTAGAACCATTAGAGTTTTCAAGATGATTGGCTTTGTGACGATATGAATTCTTTTGTTGATTCCGAACCAAGTGAAGGATTTAAAACTTGCTTGTTCATGACCTTTCCAATACACAAGGGATTGCCAGGGATGTCAATTTTATTCAGGGGATGTGTGTGTTTATGGACCTGGTTAGTAGGCAAAAACCTTCTAACAAATTGATTTGGCATTTTATTAAGCTTGGTGAATACACTGTGAAGTTTGGCTATTGACAATTTCTCTAACATTGATACTCTCAAGACTGAAGGTTGTTTGGCAATAGATTTGGAATAACTTGCCGTCTAAATTCCAACACTTCTGTTGGAATTGTTTAAGGAACTCTGTCCTTTACAAATCTAATTAAGCTAGAAAAGAGATGAATATTAGAAGGGCTTGTTGTTGGTGTGGCCTTCTCAAAACTCTAGATCATAGTATCTGACATTGCCCAACTATTAAGCCATTACGGGACTCTCTAAATGCTGATATTCTTACAAGTATTGTCCCTCAGTTCATCAAAGATTTCTTCAATGCAAATATTTTAGATTTTAAACACCAATATTTATCTTGCTTATGCACCATATGATATAGAAGGAATTTGTTTGTATGGCAACAAAAGGAAATGCAGGCTCACAATCTTGTTACTTTTATTAATAATTTTTTGTAGACTTGGAAAGATTCAAAGATGTTGTCTCGACCAACCTCTTTGGAAGAAGGTTGGCAAAATGCAATGTTGATGCCGCAAACGTTTCTAGTTGAAGATAAGACTAGTTTTGCTATTGTAATTAAAGATGCAGATGGTAAATTCGTCCAAGCTTTATCGGGTCATTTTTCAGGTGTCATAGAAGCTCATGTTGCCGATGCAATAGCGATTTGAGAGGTTGTTTCATGGATCAAGGATTCTTACCTTGACAAGGTTATTATCGAACTCAATTGTATGGAGGTGCTCAATGCCCTCGGCCGGATGAAATCTATGGTTTCAGAATTTGAATTAATATTATTTTAAATAAATTAATTCGTAATATGTTCTTCTAATGGATTCAACAGAGTGTTAAGAAAGTCGCTCATTCCTTAATTAAGGTAGTGTTGTATTATTTGAGACCTTATTCCATCTTACTTAAACTCTATTTTATAATTGGAGCTTTGTATTGATAATGCTAAAATTAGGATGCAGAGAAGATTGAGTGTATATGGTATGCCTCATGGCTTATTCTTTTTTTTTTTTTTTAATAAAAGTCATTTTAACTATTTATTTAATTTTGCGTCTCTTTTAACTTTTGAACTTTCATTTTTTGTCAAGTCATCAAAATATTTTTTATCTAAAAATAATAATTTTAATGATTCTAATTTTTAAATTTGTTTTTAAAATTCTTTGAAATTTTAAGTTTTTAAAAAATAATTAAATGCTTAAAAATGTTAAAAGATTAAAAAAATGAAAAATGAAAATATTTTTTATAAAAATTAAAAAACCAAATAAATCATTAATTAATTTAATTTATGATAAAGAAAATCTCGTGAGCGTAAGCGTAGTTATAGAAGGCAAAGACGATAATGTTAAGGTCAGAGAAAGAAAAAAGAAACAATGGGTGCAGAATTAAATAATAATAAATGAAACTATGGGTGGTGTGCTGGTTTGATCTCCTTATCATTACTCTGTAGATTGTCTTATCCCATTGCTCTCTTCTTATCTTATCCCTTTTCTGATAACCCATTTCTTTCTTTCAATTTTGATGAAATTTATTTCTAATAAAATATTTTTATACTGAAAAAGAAAACCCACAAAATATCATCAACTTGGTTCTCCATCTTCATCACTTTTGGGGACCCTAATTCAGTCATTGGCCATTGTTCTCCCAGTCACCAAAATATCTATTTTATCAAGGACGGGTCAATTTGGTGCCAACCCTTTTCTCCAGTGGCAGCTTCTGCACACATACACATAACAATTTCTTCAATTTATTTATTCTTTTTTATTAAACTTTAGTCCCCAAAACCCTATCCAAATGGCATCTTTTTAGGTAAACATAGTAATAGTGCTTAACCATAAAGCACATAAACCCACCTCTCTCCCTTCTTATCATTTCATCTCTCCCATAATTTCAGCATATTCTGTTTGGGTTCCCATTGACAGTTGATGGAACATTGTTTCTCTCTCCACAAGGCCCCTTCTCTCTCTTCTTTTTTACCATCGCTGGGGCCCCGCGTTTTTATCCCTTCGAATTCACCTTCCGACTTTGCTTTGTCCCGCCGCCGATCACTCAGGACTGGCTTTACTTCCACTCCTTTCAATGGCCGGAAAGCACCCTCTGTCAAAGCCAGCGCCGGGGCTAGCCACTGTGATTTCAGCAGCTTGAACGCGCCGCTTGAGCCGAAGTCAGCTCCTGGGAAGTTCTTAAGCGGTGTCCTTCAGAACCAACGTCAGTTCTTCCACTTCGCTGCCGCCGATGAACTTAAGCGGCTCTCCGATGATCGTGACGCTGCCGTCGCTCGTATGTTTGTTAGCTTGGATTCTGACGAAGCATGTCTTCACAGGTTTGTATAATTACTGCAAGGAAAATTGAAGTGTATAACTTGCATATGTTCTTTAAAGAGGCTTTTTTTTTTTATGTTGGTAAGTTGCGAGTCGTGATGTTTCTGGTTTGATTAAGTTATTTTTTTGGTATTGTTTTCATTTGTATTGAGAAAATTAAAGTGCTAACCAACCTAAGCTTAATTTTTATTAATGGTGATCAGCATGTTTGTTTTGATGGGAGAGGTTTTACTTTTATCATGTGATGAGTCTATTAAGTAGATCTTGTGTTGGAAAAGAAGTCTGTTAAGTAGATCTTTTGTATTGTGAATGAGAGATTAATAATAGTTTTTTTTGGTGTTTAACAATCTCACAAGAAACTCATGAAAATTGCATGGACTTGAAGGTCAGAATAATGGATTCTTCTATATGAAAACTTTGATATAAACTATCAAGGGTCAGATAGATATATCAGTCTCTCCTATGCCTAATAACCAGTCTAAGACTATGCTAGGCCTTAGTGATATTACCGATGGTATTTGCACTTTTCTCTTCGCTGGCATTGCAACTCATCTATTTGGGTGTTTGTGAAATCCATTTAAAATGCACCAATTCCTCAATTCTTTACTATTAAAGAGGCCCTGTATATTCTTTCACACATGATATATTCAGATAGATCTTTTCCAATTTTACACCTAGCAATTGGGCTTTCTTCACTCTGTTGTTAGTCCCGATGCTGATATGATATTAACTATCGAGGCCTAGTTTTTTAGTTTCTTTACCTTGATTCATTGGTTGTGGTCTAATTCTAAGCTACAAAAGCTTGGAAGATGATATGATATTATTTATAAACAGACTAGAGCCACTCATTTCTTAGTGTTTCATGTAGGCAACTACTAATGTGTTGTGACAAGTTTTAAGTTGCCATCAGTTTATTGCTGTTAAAATTTGCCTAGTAATTGAATGGAAGTACATAAAAGCGTATTACTATTGCATGCTTTTTTGGATACTTCCCCTGTTTATATTTCTGGTTTCATATTTCTTGCAATGTATATATATGTAATTTTATTTCTTTTTTCTTTAAAGTTACTGTGATCGTAAGTTAACTTGTTTGCACTTGTTAGTTTGTGCAACTCTTGTGTTGGCTTGGATTAGAAAAAGAAGTTTATTGTATTTTATGTTTTATAGTGATATCAATTAGACATTGTGGCACAAAGGCATTTGTCTTCTGCTGAAAGGGAGCTCTCCAAAATCCCTGGCTTGACACGTTTTACGGTGCTCCCAGGTGATTTTTGTAATAATATTAACCACCAATGAAGTAGGTGTTACTTTAGCTGCCATTATTATCACTCTATTAAATGAGCTGCCATTAGAATACCTCAAAATTTGTATGTTGGATCCTTCGGCTCTGTTGATGATTGATATAACAATCCTTTTTGCTTTTACTTTTCTGACATATTACATTTTACCAAAATTCCAGAAGGATTGCTCAACTGAAAGAGCAGGAGTGCCAAGCTGCTGTGGAAGATGTGATGTATATGTTAATCTTCTACAAGTTCTCTGATCTCAGAGTACCATTGGTTCCTAAGCTCTCCAGGTGCATGTACAATTGCAGACTTGAGATATGGCCTTCGAAAGATTGGGAACTAGAGTCCATCCATAGCATTGAGGTGTTGGAGGTGGTTAGGGATCATATCAGTGCTGTCATCGGCTTGAGAGCAGACTCCAGTGTCACCGACAACTGGGCTACTACTGAGATCCAACAGCTCCATCTAGGCCGACTTTATGCAGCCTCCATCTTGTATGGCTATTTTCTCAAGTCTGCCTCCTCTAGACACCAACTGGAACGATGCCTAACTTTGGTTCATCAAAAACGTCTTAATCATAGGAACTCCCTTCAGTTTCTGGATCTTTTACCTTGTGGAATTAAGAGCCTGGTACTCGGCCGTTTTAGTGACGTGCAATCTGTTCCATTAGGTCAAGGACCAGGTAGACAGGAAAAGGATCTCGAAGAATTAAGATGCTACGTGATGGGATTTGACCCGGAGACATTGCAGAGATGTGCCAAACCAAGATCCAAAGAGGCAGCACATTTGATCGAGAGGCACAGCTGTGCACTCTTTGGAGATGAGCAGACAGGGATTCCGCAGACCGATGAGGTGATCAGGACATCTTTTTCAAGTCTGAAGAGGTTAGTTTTGGAAGCTGTTGCCTTTGGTTCTTTCCTTTGGGACATTGAAGAATATGTTGACACGGTCTATAAGCTGAAGGACAACTGATTCGGGGAAGAAGTTACAGTAGTTGAGTATAATGCTTTTGTATAGAGGAGTTGATGTTTTTGGAATTTTCTACTTCATTGCTCTGGTTTGGTAGCACTGGGCAATACGCATTGTATAGTTATAAGTTGATACGATGAAATAATGTACAGTAGAAGACTTTGTTCATCAATGGGATCAATTCCCTTGACTGGTATTTTGTTGATAGTTCTAGTACAGTATATGGCCAAGTGTTAAATTCATGGTTTGAAATGCGAGGGCCTTATTTATGTGGTCAAATTGTACGATAGTTCTTGTACTTTTTTGTTTTGTGCGGTATAGCCCCTTCACGATTTTTTTTAATCATAAGTATAATTAATGTTACAAACACTTTTTGGGGTATAAGATTAGGTAATATGACCATTGAAGCCCAAATAGAAACCTTTCCTTCTCCCCTGGTGGAACCAGCAAAAGCTTAAGAAGCAGAAAACGGAGAGAGGATGGAGGAAAATGCCAAATAGAGGATAACATGGAGAAAAGTCCTTGGTACATTTCGAAATGCTATTTTTCAGTCCAAAAACAGATGAAGGGTTTGTTTGGAACCCTCGTTTCGGCACGTTTTGCATGTTACTGAAGTAGTGCATGATGTTTGGATAATCATGGTGACACAATTTCACCGCACCACATTCAATTGACGTTAAAGGTCGACTCAAAAATTGATGTTGCGTTATGTAGCTTAAATTCTTGTTTGTCTTTTTTTTTTTTGTTTTTTTTTTGTACTCGTTATTTTTTCTTTTATGATTTTGAAATTTTATGGTTTTGGATTTTTGTATTAAATTTTCCAAGTGTCAAATAATCTGAGGTGTAATATTTGAATACTTAATTATATAAAAATAAAAAAAGTAATCTCAATTCAATAATTGTAATTAAATATGTTATTAAAATAAAATAAAATGACAATATTTTTGAGTGTATAAAATTTAAAATTTTGAAATAATAAAATAGATGAAAAAATATTTAAATATTATCTTATTAAGTTTTAAATTGCGGTAACATATAATGATTATATATATTAATTCAATATATTTAACCATCATTATTGTTGCATTCACATCTAAATACGCCTCATTACTAACTTTAATGAGTAGAGTGATTG
This sequence comes from Gossypium hirsutum, assembly GCF_007990345.1. NCBI lineage: Eukaryota > Viridiplantae > Streptophyta > Magnoliopsida > Malvales > Malvaceae > Gossypium > Gossypium hirsutum. The sequence goes on along the minus strand of NC_053447.1, from coordinate 14,898,665 downwards.
AGTAGTCTAAACATGAAGCTTTAGTAGACGCTTGATCAAGCGAAAGATGCTTGAGAAAGCTAACTAGAGAAACAAGACATGATTTGGATGCTAAGTATTTGAGAAGTTCGAGTATGCCTTGAAGGCAAACTGTAGTGAAGTTCACCTCGAAGGCAAAGCTTTTTGATAATCAAGTTTGCTTTGAAGGCAAAATTGTAAGAAAACAAAAATCTTTTTAATAACTCGAGCTTGCATTAAAAGTACAATTGTAATAAAACGAAACTCGCCTTTTAAAGGTAAAGCTTTTTGATAATCTAAACTCGCCTGGAAGGCAAAGTTGTAATAATCCGAAGTATAGGGGATGCCAATGGCCATGAAAATTGAGTGTTTTTTTAATAAACAATTTGAAAAGAATAATAGGGAAATTAAACATTGGAAATGTAGTAGTAACTTTGGCGTGGTATATATCAAAATAAAGAAATATATTGTAGAAAGTGAGATTTTTTAACTTCTTTGGTAAGACTTGTGCCAATTACACATTGTAACTTGGTGAAGTATTGGTAAATTTGGTGAGACACATTCCTACAATATTGATCCCAAGGAGGCATGTCAATAAATTTTATGATATAACGAATAATTATATACCCTTGTCAAGGTATGCCTGAAAAGGCTAAAGGACACTCACCCGTAAAGTAAAAATGTGATATATATTCATACAAGACTTAAGATAAATGTTGATGTATATAATTGATTGTTGAATTAAGATAGAAAATTACCATAAAGATATCAACACGGGTTTGATTCACTAATAAGAGGGCAACGTCCACAAAGTCTCAAAAATTCCAAGATGATTCATAGTTATTTTGAAGGAGAAGACTCGACTCGACTTGATGGGTTTAGACTGAATCCTAGTGTATTGGACAACAAGCAAGTATAATGATTAAAGCGAAACTAAATAGCAAGATAAATAAAGAAAACAAAATTAAAAGTGGGAGATGGAATAGATAAACCGATGGAGATTAGTAGAAGGATAAGTGCCTGATTGAATCATTTGAAAAAGATTTCTTGACAAACTCAATCAATAGCTCTAACCGACCCTCCAAGAATGAGTTCTTGGCAACTTGGAATTTGAAGTTCCCCAAATCTTGAATAAGATTAAGTAAAAAAAATCTTCTGAATAAAAATAAGAATTGAATATTGTAAAATAAAATACTTAAAAACAAGGAAACAACTCTTCCTTTGTCTCCAAGCAATTGACCTAGTCATTATTTTACTGTTTAAGCTAAATTAGTCTAAAATACTTAAAAAAATCATAATAAATAAATCCCTAAAATATAAAAATTCATAAATGCATTATATAATCAAATTTAAGCCTCAAAATCAAATTCAATATGATTTAAACACGAATCAAGGCTCGAAACTTGTAATTTCGTAATTATCTCGTCCAAAAAAATTTGCTTATGTAGTCTTCACTAAGATGACCATAACTTGAGCTACAAAACTTGAAATCAGATAATTTAAAGTGCGTTTTAAAGCTAAGAGATAACTCTTTCATTAGTTAGAAGATATCTTGACCTAGAAATACCCAGATCCTATCCAAAAATGCATCATAAGTTAAATGGTTTTCTAGAGTTGAAAATTGACAGATTTAGTGAACTTAATTTAATAGATTTCACCACATCTGTGTATGTATCAATCACACTCCATGCATTTTTTCTCTATTTGTGCAAATACCCAAATTGGGTGAGTCATATTGCCCACACTCACTTCACCAATGGTTGCTTCAAAAAATGGGATGAGGAGGGTGAAAGCGGTTCATTTGATGAGTTGAAAGTCGCAAGTAATTGAGTTGAAGAGCTTTTATGAAGCTAAGGCGAGAGAGAGAGAGGAGGGTAGAAGCTCCTGTTGTCCTATAAGGTTGGTCCTCGGTGAAACCCTTGCAATGATACCCTATTATATGTAGAGTGGCTATAGGGTAAGGTTGATGCGATGGGGGATAGATATTTATGTATAACAAGAATTTACTTTAGTGAATTCATTATTCACAAGAGGATCTCACAACTCACAAGAGACTTGTGCATATATTCTTGATAAGGTTACGAAGAAGATCGAAGATTGGAAATGAAAGGTGCTGTCTTATGTTGGTAGACCTAACTTAATTCCATCCACTTCTAGTACTTTAATACACAATGCAGACTGCATTACTCGCAGCTGCCACATACGATGGTCTTAATCGCAAATGTGTCCTGAAAAAAGAAACACGAGTAAAATATGTTTTAGAAGGTAAAGACTTGTGTGAAAATCAAATCACTATCATATATGAATCATCAGCAACTTTAATAAACTGAAAGGGTTGCCAGTAACGGGCTATTGCCTGACAGCCTAATTTGAGAGAAGAATATGCGTATTGTTGTCTGAAAAGATCCCCACGGATTGCTTTAGCTCCTCTAATTAACACAACATGAAATGGATATGCAAAGGGGATTTTAATTATAGTGTAACAATGCATATGTTTTATTTGCACTCCAAGAGCAGCAACCAGCCTTGGATTGTTGAGTAGTAGTTAATGTTTCTGATTCATTGGATTGGTGTATTTGTATATTATATTTTGCATCAGATAAGCTGGTATAAATTCTGCATATTCAGAATTGGAATATTCCTTAAAAAACTTTGGTTATGCTTTATTCTTACCTACTTTATTCTTACGAATCTCTTTATTGGCTTTCAGACAAATCACAATAACACATTAACATCTAACTTCTTTTATACAATTAGGCTTCCTATTTTACAAAACCAAACCTCTAATTCCTTTTGGAACTTCTTTTCTTTTCCTTTTGCCATGGGAGATTGCTTATTTACGTTTTTTCTTATATTAAACTCTAAATTTAGGATTATAAAATTTTAAAGATAAATGATTTTTTACACCTGCAAACAACTTGCTTATCATAAATCAAAATTTAATATTGTAAAAATGGTCGTAATTCTTTCTTTAAATTAAATTTATATTTGCTTTTTTATAAGTTTTTATGATTAATGTTACAATCTATTTGCACCGCAAACTTAACTATTATATTGTATAATATAAAAACGAATTTTTGTCATATCATGAGATTTAATACTATTTGATAATAGAGCTAGACACAAGCATTAAAGACTGCTCATAAACTCTTTAATTTAATACATTCAAGGCTTGAAAATATGGTTGAGAGGACATTTGTTGTTTTTTTTTCTAAAATATTTCCCTATATTAACAGTATAGCAAAAAAAAAAAAAGTTGGATCGTACTAACATGTTGCATACTCCATAAGTGGACTTGAGATGATCAATACTTCAAAGAGTACAAAAAAGAAAGAGATCTTGATAATCTTAATAATATAGATTTAGATGATGACCAAACACCAACGTTTGATGAAAAGAAGCTTATGTTAAATATTAAAGAGGGAATAACCCAACAAATTGGAACACTAAAAACAATAAGATAAAATTGTATATGATGTTTTTTTTCTAGTTATTTTTATTAGTAATCGTATTATCAACTACTTTTTTTTACTAACATAATATGTATGATGCGTGATTTTAATTCTTGTTACTTGTTTAGAATTTTTTTACCGTACGAATAATTTTTATGGTAATTAACACTTTTTAAAAATATAAAACATGTAACTATGTAATTACAATTTGTACTATCAAGTATGATAGGAATTACAATATAATTACACTTTGCCAGCTAAATACGAATTACAATTCTTACTTTGTGTTGTCCAAACAAATTTTAAAATTTTTGCAAATCTGTATAAATGAATAAATTTAAATTGAGAGGCAGACAGCTAAGTAAAGGAAAGATAATGATTTAAAGGGTAATAATTCTTAGTTGATTTTTAGCTCATTGTTTTGGGTTAAAACTAGGTTTTGGACTTTTGGTTGTCTTTAGATTAAGCTGTTCTTTTTTAAGCATTGGTTATATCGGGTTTTGTTTATTTTTTAATTTTCTGGCAAATTACATCAATAGTTACTCAATTATTAGTAGGTTTTTATTTTGGTCATCTAACTCTAAATTTTTTCGTTTTAGTCACTAATGTTATTGACATGACTTTTTTTTATTGGCATAATAATAAATTTAGCATTCCGATGTTTACTCTTAATTTGATCCTAATTTTTAAAAATAAAAAATTTAACTCTCAACTTTACACATCATGTCAATTTAGTCCTAATTCTAAAAAATCAAAAATAATAAATTAAAAAATAATGAACTTCAAAAATAGAAAAGTATTTAAAAATAAATTTTTTTTATAAAAATGCACACAAATTTTATAAAAATATACATAAAATTTTAAAAATAATTTCTAAAGAAGGTAAATTAAGAGCTAGTTTAGAAATGCTTTTCAAAAGTACTTTTAAAAGAAAAATTGTACTAAACAAATTGCTTTTGGCTGAAATTTTTTACTTTTTAAAAGCACCTTTGAAAAGCTTTTGAAAAGGATAAGCTAAAATTTTTAATTTTCTCAAAAGCACTTTTGGTGCTTAATTACTTTTTCACCCTTCTAACAACATAATACTTTCCCTTCCTTCTTTTTCTTGGTACTTAATTATAAATGTGTTAAAATTATTAATTAAAAATAAAAAAATTTTATTTTTCAAAATAATATAAATTTGTTATTATCTAGTTACAAATATTTAATGGTTATATTTAAATATTTAAAATATAGTTTATATATTCTTATTAAATTTTATAAATAATTAATATTTATTGCTTAAAAATATTTAAAATATATATTTCATATATTAAAATATTAACAACAAGTTATAATAAATTAATTTTTTATATTCTTATTAAAATATAATAATATTAACTAATTTGAACATTATTTAAATGCATATTTGTTACTTGAGAATATGATGTCTAAAATGGAGATTTTATTTCTCAAAAGGACTTTTTTACAATAATGTTAAGCACTCAAAACTTTAAAAGTAGTTTTAAATTAGAAACACTTTATAAAAATATTACTAAATTGGTCCTTAATTTAGGTCTCCAATTAAAAACAAAACTCATCATCCAAGCTTCTAAAATGACATGTTATTGCTGTTATTCGCGATTGTAACCTGTTAGAGGTATCCTCCAGCAATGACAAAATAAACTCCTCTCTCCTCTCACTTGTTAAACAAAAATTTGGAGAAAAGGTTGCGCAACAGATAATCTCTAATTAGGCGAAACACTAATATGCTCAGTAGAAGAATTATAATTTATAGATTTACCTAAAATCCAGTTGGAGCAACAACAATTAGAAAAACTTTCCAAAATGCTCCTTGCTACTAGTCAAAATGAATTTTGGAGATCAAGACGTCCCTTTTATTAAAAAAATGTCTTCATCTAATAAAAAGATATCAGTTTCCATTATTCCTTAAAATATTATCTTCACCGAAAATTTATTAAATCACTTGGTAAAGATATACTTAATTAAAATTATATGAAATCCAATTCATATCTATTTTAATATTTAACTTTATCTAATTAAATTGATCATAAGATTATTTCTATAATTAATTTAACTTGTGTGATAATTAAATATAATCTCAATTTTCATTGGATTCTAATCACTTTAATCATATATAGTGTGTGACCCTATAGGATCATGTAATGTTGGCACCAACATTAAAACAATTCCAATGTTACAAATAGTGAGTGGCATCTAGCAATGTATCATTGCTACCTAAGTTGCACGAAGTCATGGTTCGACATAACCTTATGTGATAAGATTATCATGTAGTACATCCCTTTATTCTTGATATCTAGACTAAATACAAGTCATGAAACGATCACACTTGTATAGTCTAATCTCTTATTTCTTGATTCTCGAATAGACTAAGATACATAAATGAGTATAATATCTCATATCAACTCATTCGAGCATGACCATACATTTTTAGTCACACTCGATCAAGAGACTTGAGATATTGCCCCCCATTATGTAGGAGGGACAAATCTTATCTTAATCACCCATGTCCTACTATTCTAATTGTGACATACCCAACATCAATCTCTATAGTACAACTATTTACGAAAAACGTTTGATTATGTCAAAGTATATGACTTACGTTGTTGGAACAATGGTGATATCAAGTCTAAGGATCATACATACAATTGTCACTATAAGAAATGTCGTGATTATTATATAATAATTCAATAAGCATTCTCATAGTGGGCTACTCTAGCATATTGTTCTCTAACATATAATTATGTGTTGACTTGATATCACATACCCATGACAAAACTTGTCATCAATCAAGCATATATTAGTCTCAATGCATTATTTTTGTTCAAGCTCACAATAATATTTGACTAAAGAGATTTTAAAAATGATCATATCTTTCTTAAGACTTTATTATTATACAATTTATTTAACACATAAATGAAGACTAAAAAGCAATAATGGCGATGCCTCTATTAATAAATTAGGTAATTAAATAAGTATTATTACAATCATCATATGCTTGTTCTTTGGGCATACTCCAATACACTTAACTATACTTTTTTTTATCGAATCACTAAACTTTTTAAAATTAGATATTTTAGGCATTCTACTGTTAGGTGTAGTTAAATGAGTAATGGAAAATTGATTTGAAAATTTGAAATTTCCACTTAATTTTTCAGAATAAATCTAACCCCTTTCTATGCATTTAAAATCAATTCAACCCTTCAATAAAAAAAAATTCGACCTTAAATTTTCAAATAATCTAACTCTTTATTTTCTCATGCTTCAATGACTTGATGACCTTCAAGTAATCTTAACTGCAAGGTTCATTTTTATTTATTTAACCTGAAAATGGTAACAGATTTGATGAGGAAAAACCTATAAAATCTTGCAATAATTTTTCTGATGGACCTTCGAGCTTGACCATTAACCAATTTGGGTTCTCCATTTTAACCACCAATAGGGGTTCTTCTACGACCACCTTTTGCCCACCAATCAAATGATGGAGCCATTGTTGGTTCTTTTTTATCCTTGAAACTTGGTTGTTAGTTTTGAACTTAATGATGAACAAATTGAAAAGTAAAATGTGGGGAAGAAAAAGCTAAAATTGTAACAATATTGTCAATGAATAAAAAAAAGCCCGAAGATAAATAATAAAAATCTTTGGGTCTCAAAGAAGAGCCAAGAAGACCATAAATGAGCTAAGAGGACTGGAATTTTCATGTAAACTTGTATAATATACTTTTAATAAATTTCATTGATGAAACTATTAAAATCCCCTTGTGAACTACATTTTTTTTCATATAATTTCTTGTTCATGGCTTTTATGAAATTCATATATTTTACCTCATCAAGTTGATACACATTGTTATAGAGAAATCATAAAAGATCGAAGGAAGAAAATAAAAGAGAGAAAACAAAAAAAGAAGAGAGAAGAGAAAAAAAATCATCCAACCAATTCATATCTGCCTCATTTCCTTCCTTGCTGCTAAAAAAGAAAGATTTGATCATTACCAAAATCAGTTGGGAAAGTTGTTACACGACAGTTGTAGCTTTTCCTAAGCTAAAAATCAACATTTCATTAAAACTCCATCGTTTTCATTAACAATGGTTACCAAAATGCAAAGTTCTACTACTAGTTAAATGACTTTATTTTTTCTTGTTTTTAGTTTCCTACCGTAACAAATACTCTTTCCTCCAAAAGATCCTTGTCCTCAAGGATCAAAGGTAGAAAATTTTCTCTACAACTGCTATAGGGGATCTTAAGTGTTATCTTTTGGAAACGTACTGGTCCATTCCACCAACAATTTGGTGATTGTCTGGTTGCCCCTCTTAACCATACATCATTCTAAAATGCAAGTAGGCTCCTTGAGTATAGCTCTATCAGCACCTACCATCGGTAAATTAGTTTGAATTGGAGTCTTCCCAACATGCTTCTTAAGTTGATAACATGGAAGGTAGGGTGAATATGAGCACCTTGAGGTAGTTGTAGTCGATATGCCACTTTTCCTACCTTTGCTTTTACAGCAAAAGAGCCAAAGTACTTGGGAGAGACCTTCCAGTTCAACACCTTTTTTATCGTGTGTTGTTGAAAATGCTGCAACTTAAGATAAACAAAGTCCCCTACTTGGAACTCTCTATCCCTTTGTAGTGATCTACTAATTGCTTCATTTTGTCCTGAGCTCATTTTAAGTGAAATTGTAGTAGTTTTCTAGCAACTTCACGATGTTGTAGACTCTTGTCCACACTATCAACTGATGATGCTCCAACAAGATATGGAAAATGTTGAGGAGGAAACCATCCATAGAGGGACTCATAGGGTGTAGTATGAATTGTTGAATGAAAGGTGGAATTGTGCCACCATTCAACAAAAGGGGGCCATAACAGCCAATCCCTCAACTTTTCACTAGTCATATATCATAGATAGTGTAACAATTTAATTTTCAATGGTGCCGAAAAAGACTATTTCGAAACCCTATTTCTATAAATCGGGTCTGTAAATATTAAATTAAAATATTTATGGGGTTGATATAATAGAATATTAAAGTCTAGTCCTTCAATTTTGTCTATTAATTACTTAATTAGGGTATGATGACTAAATTGTAAAAGTTTCATTGCTATAAGTTTTTAATTGGTCAAATATTTAGAGACTTAAGTTGCAATTAGTCAAAGGTCCAAAATGGTAATTAAACCATTTTATAATATATGTTAGTGGATTATGATGGAAGATTCCACTTAAATTTGTTAATAGTTTTTTTGTTAATTAAATATAATTAAGTTAATTAAACCTAATTAACTAATCCCTAATCTAACTATGTAAGACAAAAATAAGGAAAAGTTGTCATCTTTTCTTCATATTCTTCTTTTGGCTGAAACTTGAAGGAAAGAAAAACCTAGGAAGTTTTCACCATTTAATCCTCAATTGTTAAAGTAATTCAAGTCATTTTCTTGTATTTTTTTAATGTTTTTTTAGGTCATGGGAGCTTGATTTAGCTAACCAATGTGCCAATTTGTAAAACTATTAAAGTTTTTGAAAGTTTTCATTATTGATTTCTTGAAGCAATTGGTGTTAAATTGATAGATTTTAAACTTAGATGTGAAAAGGGATTAAATTGTAATATTTAATTGTTAGTTTTGTAAAAAAGGACTAAAGTGAATAAATTGTGAATTTGATGTGAAATTTCTATAATAATAGATAGTAAAGGGTCCCAAAAAGATGTGATTGAGATCGATTTTCAAACCAAAGCTCAAAATTGAAAGATATTGTTATTTTGTTTTCAATGACTAAATTGAATAAAATGCAAAACTTAAAGGGGCATTCAAAAAATAGAATTAAATAGGTTCATGCATATCATGGAATGATATAAAAATATTTGGTATTGATTAATTATCTAAAATAATTGTTTAGATTAAGAATTGAATCAAGCTGGAGATAATTGAGGAAAAGCCAAATTTGTCAAATAGTCATTGGAGATTCAATTTGCTTGCTATTTTAACAAGGTAAGTTCATATGGTATAAATGTATTTAAGTTATTATGTAATTTATTTGTATATGTATGTTTGATTGTTGGTGATTTGATTAAAAAGGCTAAAATTGGACTAAATTGTAAAGAAATGTTTACATGTGTTAAAGATGCCCGGGTGCACTTATTAAAGGTTAGGATACGATTAGCATGCAAATATGATTTTGTGCATGCCTGTACGGGACTGGTTATATATGATACCAAGATCAAACATTTGTTGCGGATTCGAAGATACATGTGATATAGGTTTAGCTTGGACTAGTAACCTAATGTTATTTTAAAGGTTTAGCCTGAACGGGTAACTTGACGTATATATATTTTCAACTTGGAAAAGTAATCTGATGTATCATTATAAAGGTTTAGCCTAGACTGATAACTTGACGCGAATATACTTAGCTTAGACGAATAACTGGTGTGACGTAGATACATGTGTATCTGAGTCCGTTTACGAGGGTTCATCAGGTGAAACAAATCATGTAAATTGAAAAATTGAAATGAGACATAATGATCTTAATATTCATTTGTGAAATTTTAAACTCGATCTTGAACAAGGTGTTGAAGAAATAACATAAGCATGTATGCAATTGTTTTATTCCATGATTGAATAAGTTTTGAACTAGTTATTCAAAATGACATGGATTAGCATAATATGTGATTGTGGTATTATATGTTTTATTTACAAGTTAAAACTCACCTTATTAGTATGTAGTTTTCCAAGTCTAGCTAATTATGCCAAGCTTAGTAACTTGTTGTGCTTAATTGAAAGTTAAACAAGCTTTTGTTTAATGCCTATGAACTTACTAAGCATTCTATATGCTTATCCCGTTTGTTTTTCCTTTCCCTTGTAGATCATTACCTTGTGGAACGCGTGAAGCCGGATTACTCGAAGCTTACACTATCCCATCACCGAATTGGTATATATTTGATCATTTTGAACCTAGGGTTGTGGCATGTATATAGATGTTTTGATATAAAATTTAATGTATAAGTCTTGATGAGTTGGTATCTTGTGATGAACTTGATATATGATGATTTCTCATGTTGCTCATAGAAAAAGGATTGTTTAATGTATGAATTAACAATGGTTGATGCATGTAGGAAGTTAAAATATGATTTGATTTATATGTTTGAGATATATGTTGGTTGAATTGGTTCAAGTTTAATGTCTTTAAACTATTATGGTATATTATGTACACATATCTATGAAATGGTAAATTTTAATGTATTATAACATAGGTAAGTTTTGGTAATTGAAAAGGTTAGTTGATTGGTTTGGATGGTATTTGATAGAATGTGATGAACTGATAGTTTTGTAATAGCTCAACCTCATATTGAATTAATGTTGGCTAGAAATGGTTAAATGACTTGTTTGATGTCAAATGTTATGAAATATTAATGTTTATAGGTGATTATATTGATTGGTTTGATTGGAAACTTGAGATAGGTACCAAATGACTCAAAATTTACCAAATATAATTCCCTTGTCCTAATGAGCAATTTTCCTCGTCGCAACGCCGACTGACTGGCGCTCAACGTTGCGACGTCGAATGGCCTAAGTTCACGACATGGCATACTATTTTGGTGATGTTACAATGTGGAGGAGGTGACATCACGATGGCGGCCTTAAACTTCTAAACTTTGCAAATTGGTCCTATTTCGTACTCTGGTTGTTAAAATAGCTTTCCTAAGCTCGATTAAGGCCTGAATAAGGTATTATTGTAATTAAATCATTATTAATGTGTGAATGCATGTGAAAATGATTATTTAATGGTGAATCTGATTGTAGTTGCTCCGGTAATAAATGTAGCATCTTGTAGCTCGAACCCGATAATCAGGATGGGAAGGTTAACATCTATTGAAGACCTCAGTTTGCCCATTAATTTCAGGATGATAGGTAGTGGAGAGATGCAATTGAGTTCTCAACCTCTTGAACAGTTTCTGCCAAAAATAACTAATAAATATTTTATCACGATCTGAAACAATGGAGTCAAGAAGTTCATGTAACTTGTATATTAGGTTTAATTACTCCTATGTTACTGTCAGGGAAGTAAAAGGGTGAGACAAAGCCATAAAATACCCAAATTTGGTAAATCGATTCACTATTACCAAAATAGAGTCTTTCTCTTTCGAAGTAGGTAGCCCCTTGATGAAGCCCGTGTTTTATAGTAAACCAAGCCTTATTAGGAATAGGCAAAGGTTGGAGCAGCCTTAGTTGAGTAGTGGTTTCATGCTTGCACTTTTGGAAAACCACACACATTCATATACCCCACACTTGATGTCATTAGACATGTCTTTCCAATACGTAAGGCTTGCAATACGGTGACGTGTTGCATGGATCCCTGAATGTCCCCCCATGGGACTCTCATGAAAATATCAAAATAGCTTATTCTTAAGGTCACTATTGGTTCCTACCACAATTTTCCTTTTCTTCTAAAAAACCTACCATCCCACAAGTATTTGGGATGTAAGGAGGTTTGTTGTTGAACCTCCAAACAAATTTTGCTGACCTTAGGATCAGATTGGTAGGAATCTTGCACTTGTGTCAACAACTCAAAGATAACCAAACTTTATTAGTCGCTTCCTTGAAAGGGCATCAACTACTACATTGTGAATACATTTCCTATAGATGACCTCATAGTCGTAGCCTAACATTTTGGCTATCCAGCATTATTGGAAATGAGTGATAGCTAGTTGGTCAAACAAGAATTGAAGACTCTAATGGTCAATACGAATCTTAAAGTGCCTTCCAACTAAATAAGGATGCCACGTTTTGACAACAAATAGCACAACCAACATCTCTTTTTCATAAATAGAGAAAATTTGATGCCTTACCCTGAGAGCTTTACTGAAAAAATAATAGGCTGACCTCTTTGTTGTAGCACAGTTCCCATTCCATACCCCCAAGCATAAGTGTCAACACAAAATTCTAGTTGAAAATTAGGAAGTACTAGGACTGGAGCATTGCATAAAGTTTGTTTCAATTGTAGGAAAGCTTCAACAACTTTTTCATTCTATTCCCATGCATTTTTCTTAAGTCGGATAGTTAAAGGTTTGGCCAAGGAACTGAAATGTTTGACAAACCTAAAGTAATACCTTAAAAGGCCCATAAAACCCTTTACCTCCTTGATTGACATATGGGCAGACCACTTGGCCACACACTCAACTTTGGAGATATCCATGGCCATTGTTCCCTTTGAAATAACATGGCCAATGTACTCAATTTATGAAGTTCTAAAGCTACATTTGCTTCGTTTGGCATAAATTTGATATGCTATTAACAGTTGAAAGACTTCTATAACCAGGTCACTGAGTAAAGTAGGATGTTATCAAAGAACACCAAGACTGATTTCTTCAAAAATGGTTTAAAAACAACATTCATTAAAGCCTGAAATCTGGATAGGATGTTTGTGAGGCCAAAAGGCATCACAATGAACTCATTGAGGCCCCCGTGCTTCCGAAAAGTTGTTTTTATAGATATTTGGTTCCCACATCCAAATTTTATTGTATCCAGATTGTAAGTCCAACTTGGAGAAGAAAATGGTTAGTCCAAGCTCATCCAACAACTCTTCTATGATTGGGATAGGGAATTTTATCTTTGATGGTGAGCTGGTTGAGCTGCTTGTAATCCAAAAAAAATCTCCAGCTCCCATCCTTCTTTTTCACCATGAAAATAGGGGAAGCAAAAGAGTTGTTATTATCCCTGATGATTCCTGCTTGCAACATTTCCTGTATCAATTTTTCCATATTGTTTTTTTGGACAGTTGGGTACCTATAAGCCCGGAGTGTCACCACTAAACCTTCATTCTTCAATGGAATCTTATGATATTGTAAACGAGGAAAGGGAAAACCACTGGGAGCTTGTAATATGTTTGCATATTTATCCAAAAACTGTTGAAGCTCTGTACTAGTGGCTACAACCGCTGCTGATAGTGTAACTTGAGTTGTAGAAGCCTTGACCATAGCTTATGGTCTCATTTCCTATCCCACAATTAAAAAACACTTGAAAGATTGAACAACAGTCAATAGATGAATAATGCCAGACATGATACCTTGTAGAGTGCAAGAACTCCCTCGACTGGAAAATTGTATAGTCAAGCAAACAAAATTCCATACTATAGATCCCAAAGAGAGCAACCATTACATCCCTAAAACTATGTCACAACCCTTTGATAGTAATATCATGAAATTAGTTACAAAGCTACTACCTTGAGCTTCCCATCTGAGTCCTCTGCAAGTACCACTAGTGAAAAGATTGGTCCCATTTGCAATGGTCACTTTCAGCTGGTCTTGCTGTCATACTAGAATAGACAACTTGCCAACCATTTTGGCATCTATGAAATTGTGAGTACTGATAAAATCTACTAAAATAATGGCCCAAGAAATCCTAATTTAAGTTGCAATTCTCATGGTGTTATGACCTTGAAAGCCTTGGATTACATGCAAAGATAGAATTGGAGATTGAACTGGAATTTCTTATACTAGAAGTCTTCAATCCACTCCTGACATTCTTGAAATTGGTCCCTTTCTCCATCAAAATGCGATTCCAATAACAAATGGTACAATTGTGATTTGACACATCGATAACCCAGATTGTATTTTGCTTCACATTAAAAACATAAGCCCTTTTTTTTCACTCATCAATCTTAGCCTATGATAGCGCCCTGTTAGGCATCTTAGCATTGCTTGCAGTAGGTTAAGAACCAATGGAAGCTTGGATTAGACTTGCAGTAGGAACCAGTTTAATCGATGAAAGAGATATAGATGATACATTAAGGTGTCGATATGGATTACCAAAATGTTGAAAAATCGAGTTCGAAAAATGCAACAAAAAATAGGTTTAAAGGAAAATTAGAGTTTTAACATTTTTCCAAAAATAATAACTTGATCGCGTTATCTAAAGTAATAAACACTTAATCAAAATCGTACATTTATGATTCGTCTAGGATGAACGCTTCGATCGAGTAGTCTTCTCTACTATCCTCAAGCTCATGTTTGTCAAGTGTAGGCTCGCTTCGAATCAGAAAATTTTTCATAAAATTACCAATGGGGTGATTTCATAATTTTTCTAAACTTTTAGGGTCAAGTTATAAATAATAAGAATATTTTTAGAATTTTTCTGAAATAATTTCTTCAGAGAATTTTCTCTCTACAACTTTTTTTGAATTCAAGTGTGTGAGAATAATGATCTATGCTCTTTTTATATAGGGAAAGTTTAGATAGAGTTCAACTAGGATTAGGATTAATCACATTAATATTAAATTAATAAAATATTATCTAGATAAATATTTAATTTAATTTAATTTAATATATCATATTAATATCTAGATAAATATTAAATTCATTAAAGTAATATTATTTTTGGAAAAGTTAATTTGAAATCAAGTTACCCAGTAGAATCCCACTAGAAGTGTAATTTTTCCACTATCCTATCGTTGAAGAACCACCATCGTTGACCATCTATCGGTCGTTGGATCGCCATTGTCATAGTTGTTGTGCCTAGAAGTGCCATTATTAGCTCCACTATAACAACCTGTTTTTGAGTGGTGTCGAAAACAATAGTTTAGGGGCCACCAAATCTAACGAGTAAGTTTGTAAATATTATATTTAATATTTACGAGTAAAATATGGTTTTTAAAAGGTTTTTGATATGATAATATATGTTATATAAACGATTTATTAAGTTTAAGTGGTTTGACCCTAAGGTCAAGTGGTTTTAGAAAATGAAGTATCAAGACCTTATTTCTATAAACCGAACCGTAAATATTTTTATAAATATTTATGGAGTGTCATTAAGGTGGTATTAAAGTTTCATTGAAAAATTTTAACGTTTCGATAGTTAATTAATTAAAAAGGACTAAATCGCATAAAGTGTAAAAGTTAGGTTCTAATAGCTAAAGGTATTAAATAGCTATATAACTTTAAAGTAGAGATTCTTATATGCTAATTAGACCATTAATGTGTTTGTGGATGATAGTGGCTTGGAAATTTTGTAATTATTAAAGATTATAAAGGTTATATTAGTAAAAAGGGTAATTAAAGGTACACAGCCATGTGTCCCTAATTCGAATGTCCACACGGCTTGAGACACGGAAGTGTCTCTTGACCGTGTGAGTCACACGGCCTAGCCACACAGCCGTGTGACCCTTACAGTGTTGAAAATTTTAAATGTTTCTAAAAAATTTTCTGAGTTTTTTATTTAGTCCCAATTTGTTTCTAATGCGTAATTTGGGCCTCGAGGGCTCGTATAAGGGACAATATGTATGATTTTGATTGGTTTTTGAAATGAATGCTATATGATATGAAATGTTTGCATTTTCTATCTATTTGATTTGTAAACTTCAGTAATGCTTCGTAACCTTGTTCCGGCCACAGATTCATGTTAGGGGTGTTACAACCACTTCTTCACGACACCCAAAATCTTTGTTGTTTTGCTTGAATGGGTCTGGCCAGTTTGGCTGTTGCCGATTCAGTTCGGACTAGTGATGACCAGATCTGTTCGGTCCAACCACCGATTAAACTATCGGCCCAGCCATTGATTAGACCGTTGGCCCAATTTCATACATAGGGCCCAGTTTAACTAGTTTTTGAGTTTCAATCTCGGGTTTTGATTCTCGGGTTCAATTTTTGATCTCGAGTCCAATTTTCAAGTTTAGTTATCCAAAAATATTATATTTATTTTAATTAATTTGATTAATTTAATTTTACTTGATCAAAATTAATTTTCCTAAAATTCACTGAGATTTTCCAAATTAATTTTTGAAAAAATTCTTTAATTAAATTATCTAATTGAAAAATTCACATGACTACCTAATTTAATTCCACGTTAAATAAATTGACTCAACTAAATTATTTACAAAGTTGTAGAATTTTCTTTTGATTCAAATATAGTCCAATTGAGCTTTTATTGAGCTAGTGGAGGGACCAATTGCACATATATAATTAGGCTCGAGTAATTGCAATTATGTCTAGAAGCATCATTCTAATAATTTGCTATTTACTTAATTATGGAGTCAATCTGCAAGAAGTACCATGATTGAAGACTCCTTATTGTATACTATTTATGAAAGCAATTCATCAAACTGCTTTGTCCAATGACCTCGTCATGTGTGTAATTACCATCATATGATATCCATGATTCTTTTGATTTAAATTCGTTCACTCAATACAATTCTATTTTATCTCATTGTCACCATTATGTCTTCTTAATGATTAATATGATCATTATCAACTAATGACTATGATAAATTGTTCGTTCGAGAACAAGCAACCCTTGGCCACATTCCATATTTATCAATATACACAATGTCAATGAGAGGATATCATTAGCTCTTTAATCGAGCTCTGAATTCCATTGTTGCTAGTAAAGTCATGTCATACACAAGTCATATACCAGACATACCGACTATTGGTTCGATCATCTTTAGAGCATAAGTCTCCACTTATATCAAAGCACATGAGTTATATACGTATGGTCAATGACTAACTCGGGATTTAGGTAAGTCACACCCTGAATGTCACAAGTGAATTAATTCATAAACAGATTCAGAACTAATTCAACTTGGGTCCAGTCCAATATATTACTCTTCCAATGAGTACATTTATGTATCTACCTGTGAAGTCAAGTGCTCCGATAGCCAAAACTAAGCATCTCACTAATTGGAATTGTAGACGACATAATAATCCTTCTATGTATTTGAACCAAATGCTCACTTTGATTATTTTACGGGATTACAAACTCGTTTAGATTATCTACTAAAATAAGTTATCTTTCTCGTAATGTAAATGTTCTTACGGTACCACTTATCATTAGCTTGAAGTTAGACAATCAATGAGCTAATATTTGCTCGTCACAATTTCGCTATGTATGCAAAATATGAAAGATAGAAACACAAAAGATATAATAGTAAAATGTGAAATTAATTTTATTTATTTATCCATTGTTTAAATACATAAAAAATAGTTACATGTTTACTATAATATGGGCACATTTCCTAACACAAAACTCATAAAAAGACTATTCTTATGGAAATTGAGGAGACTGCCCTCTACTTGTTTAGCAATTAAGAAGCCTTCTACCAATGACTTAAGCTTTAACGATTGTAGGCATTGGCCAATCTCTAACTTCAAATTTCTAGTAAAAATACTTAAAGCATATATTCAGGCAACTAGAGCTAGTTCAAAAGACTTACAAATCCATCATGGAACTACTCAACTAATCCATGTTACTTCAAGGAAACCGGGTCAACCATGGGATCTCGAAACGAGTTGGACCCAAGTCATTCTTTCAAGCTATGTGCATAACAAGTCCAATTCAACAGATGTAGTCCACATTGTTTTTGGGTGTAAAAATGGTGCCAATTGAGTGCTTTCCCTTCTAGATAAAGCATCACAATCCTAACTTTGGTGGTATCCTCCACACCTTCTACTCAGAGTATTACTCTAACTTAGAGCACCATGCTTTAAAGTTTGAGCCATCAAATTTGGGGCATTCAAGCTTATGAGACAGAGAACTCTAGTCCAAAATACTTGAATGCAAAGGAGTTCCTGAACTTCTTAGTTCCAACATAGGATGAGTATCGAAAAGGTCCTTAGAAGGGAAACCATGTGGAGCACCTACACCTCTCAAAATACCTTTCCCTTTATCTTGAGCAGCCACATCACTCATAGTAGGAGCTGGATTGCTTAAGTATTGCTCAAATAGATTTTGTAACTTAGACCATAGCTCTCATTTGAAATTGTCCTTAAGTTCCTTCAATTGAATGTCCAGCTTGGTGTCCCACTACGACAACTCACGCTGAAGCTTGCCAACCTTCTATTGAAGATGACCAACATCCTTTTGTAAATGAGTAGTGACCCCATTACAAGCCATGGAGGATCGAGCAACTATGATACCTTTAATACACTTCATTATAAAGAAAATAGAAAATATCGAAAGAAGAAAAGAAAAGAGAGAATAGAAAATTTTCATTCAACCAATTCATAACTGCCTCATCTCCTTCATTACAGCTAAAAATGAAAGAATTAGTCATTACCAAAATCAATTGGGAAACAGCTATAGCTTTTCCCAAGCTAAAACTCAACGTTTCATTAAAACTTAAACTCATTGTTTTTATTAACAATGGTTACCAAAACATAACGTTCTACTACTAGTTAACTGCCTCTATTTTTTCTTTGTTTTTAGTTTCCTACCATAACATTTTTTTTCATATAATTTATTGTTCATGTCTTTTATGAAATTCACATCTTTTACCTGATCATCAAGTAAATATGGTTTGACATATTGAAGCATGCTTGATACTTCACTACTTGTTTCCATAACCAACAAATTGAAAAAGAAAATTAAAGAAATTCTAGCGAACAAAAAAAGAAACAAAGGGTTATCTCTGTAACAGCCCAATTTCGACTCTAATCGGACATAGTGGTTTCGGGACCACAAGTCCAAGTCAAAAAATATTTTAATATTATTTTGTGTGTTTATTTTGTGTGCATTTGATTGTGTGAAATTTTCGTGTTTTAATTTTGTTGTTTGAGTGTCCGATTAAATAAAAGGATTAAATCGCGTAAAATAAAAATTTAATGGTTAACTATGAAAGTGTCTATTTGTTGTTGTCTTTATAATTTGGAGGATTTAAGAAGCAATTAGTCCACCATTAAGTGAGTGGATGGCAATGGTCAAGAATGACCTTATAATATGTGTTATACATTATATTTTAACAAAGGTTAATTAAGTAAATTAATTATTATGGTTATTATATGTTAAATATAACAAATTTAAAACATGTTCTTTATCTTTTTATACCGAAACTAAGAGAGAAAATAAGGGTTTAAAGCTTTGGAAAAATTCGGCACTTTCAAGCTTGGATTAAGGTATGAATTTTGTTCGGTTTTTGATGATTTTTATGTTTTTGAGATTGTTGCTTCGAGTACTGTCCGACCCATGCTTGAATTTTTTATTTTGATGATTTTGAGCTATGCCATTGATGAATAATTGTGTTTTGTGATGTTTGATAATGAATAATGAAAGATATGTTTTAGATTAATATGTTTTGTATTGGAATTTTTGGTGAAATTGAGTAATTAGGGTTAAATTGCAAAAATAATATTTTTAGAGACTAAAATGTGAAATAAATGAAATGTGTAGAATTGTATGAAGACAAGGAACATTAGGCCCTAGATTAGTGTGGGCAAAATTTGTGTATTTTGTGTTTTGTGCAAAAAGGACTAAATTGCAAAAAGTGTAAAATGTTAGGGACAAAATGGTAATTTTCCCATTTATGTATTTTTGGACTTAATTGAATGTTTTAATGAATTAAAAAGGTTAAATTTGATTATGTTAGATCAAGAAACGAAGAAAACGGATTTGGATCGGGGAAAAACGAAAGTAATCGAATAGTCGATCGTGTCCGCTGATATCCGAGGTAAGTCTATTAGCAATTAAAAGTTATTAAGTTAATATTTATATGTGTATACTAATTGTATTTTGTGTTGAGCTATAATTAAAAGTATATTGATTAAATAAATTTTGAAGTATGGATGATAATTACATATATAACATGTTCGAATATACAAGTATAATCTTGTATAAATTTATGGGTTGAAATAAAGGTAAGAAATGTATAAGAGTATAGTTGATATTCGAATAAGCATGTATATATATAATGCTAGAATATATATATAAGTTATTGAAATTAGTTAAAGTATGAATGTTGCATAGGTATAAATTCTTGATTTTAATCAAAGGAATGTATAATATATATATATATATGGTGCGAATATATATATGTAGGTATATATATGTATCTGGATTTATTTAAAGTTATGTAACCCATGATTGTATGAGAAATTTTGAATAGATATGTATATGTGAATTTTAATTTATATGTATATGCTATATTTGAATAAGCATGCTTACATATATGTATATGTTCTTGTAATGAATTTTAAGTATGAGTGTTATATATATATCTGCATAAATGAAGTTCGAATATGTACATATATATATAAATGTACATCTATTGTATATTTGATGAGCTAAAATTAAAAGTATATGTATTGAAAATTAGTTGAGTATGAATGATATATATATGCATAAGTGTGAGATTCGACTATATAGTTATGTATATATATATATGTACAGGTATAATTTCTTGTATTGAAATTAAGTATGGAATTACATATTGACATACATGGTTGAATGTATATGTATATATATGTTTAAGATTTGCATTGAATTAAAAGTATAAATTTTAAATACTTGTATGATTTGAACATGGACTACAAATTTTCTTGGGATAGAGTTGAGATTGTGAATTATATATAAATGTTATGAACGTGTGTTGCTATTAAAAAAATATACGAGAAATCATTCTTGTATCTGTGAAATTGAGATTTTCAGGCTAAGCGCCTAGCAGGCTTAATGTCGGTGAATTTTTCAGACTTTAAGTCTAGCAGGCTACGTGCCGGTGATCTGAATCAGGTTATAAACCTAGTAGGCTACGTGCCGGTGATCTGAATCAGGTTATAAACCTAGCAGGCTACGTGCCGGTGATTTGAATCAGGTTATAAACCTAGCAGGCTACGTGCCGGTGATCTGAATCATGCTATAAGTTTAGCAGGTTATGTGCCGTTGAATCTGTTTAAATTAAGTGATTGTATACATTGAATATATATGTATATGATTTGGTTATTTGTATTGGATTAATATATGAACATCTGTTGCTATGTTTTTGATGAGCATATAAAAGCTCGAATCTTTGTGTCTGGTGAGTATATATATCTATGCGTTCGGCATATGTGAATTAAGGTATATATATGTGCATTCGGCATACGTGATTGATAAGTATAATTATTTGCTTTTGACATATGTATATGAAAGATCATAAGCATGCATTCAATAAATGCAATGATAAGTATATTTGGAATTTATATTTGCGATTAATGATTATGTATATAACTTGATTTTTAGGTATATAATGATAATACAAATGATCGTTTATATGTATTTTGGATATGCTATAAACTTACTGAGCTATAGAAGCTTACTTTGATTGTTTTTGTTTATTTGTTTATAGATTTTGGAGACGCGTTACGAGCTCGGGGATCGTCAGCATAGTCTATCACACTATCGACTTCTTTTGGTATTTTGTTAACAGTTTGAACTTGATCTTATGGCATGTATAGGTTTGAGTATGATTTTGGTTAGATTTGGATTGTATAATATAATTAGCCATGTGAATATGGTTTAATTTCTATGTTTGTGATCAGTTTGGTTTTGAAAAAAAAATGGTTGCGTTTGTTCGGTAATGCCTCGTAACCTTAATTCGGCGACGGATATGGGTTAAGGGTGTTACAATCTCAAGTTTGAATCGAAGAAAAAGAGGACTTTTAGGTTTTTACTTTAGAGTAGAAAAGATTTCCGGAAATAGTAGCATCTTGAATGGAAAGCAAGGATCATGTATCTTGAATGGAAAGCAAGGATCATCTTTATTCTTGCCACTAACGCTGATCCTGACTGTTTTTGTTGGAAAGCTGATACTATACGTGAAACTTCTTTTTTGAATTAACTTCAATATTTTTGTGAATAAAACCTAGAATTTTTTTAGTTGGCAAAATAAAGGGAATTTAATAAATTCCAAAATTTCAAATAATCTTTTTGTCATTCACCTAATAGCACCTAACAACAGAGTGGTTAAAATATTTAATTTCAAAAAGTTGAGTTACTAAATAAAAAAATTAATAGTTGAGTAATCAAAATAGAACCGAAAGACATAGTTGATGATTATTCTTATAGTTTACCCTAAATTTTATATACATGTTAACTATTTGTTTTGTATAGCCTTTGGCTTTTCAAAAATTATTAGGTATTTATGTGAATTTGGCAAATGTCGAAATCTTGAGAATTTGAATATTTAAGTTGAATTTCTTCATACACAAATATTATATGTGAATTTTTTTCTTAAATTTTACGATAAATTTGAATTCCAATCCATTGGGCTTAAAAAAAATCGAGACATGATTGTTTTTCAATATCAATATATTTAAGAAACAAAATATCCAACACCAATGAGAACGTTTTGTGCAAAACCTAGGGTTGATCGAGCTTGAATGAACAAACCTCTGTTCATGTTCGTTTGTTTATTTTAAAGCTTGTTTGTGTTCAGTTTGTGTTTATTAAGAATTTCAAATTTGTGTTAATGTTTGTTTATTTAAAATTATGTGTGTACATATTCGTTTGTTTAATGTTCACGAGCATGTTCATTTAACTTAATCGAACATGTTCACGAATATTAAAACGAATATGTTCATGAACATATAATTGAACATGTTCACGAACAATGTTAATAAATAATACATACACACATATATTGTTTAGATATAAAATAGTCAAGTATAAATATTAATAATCATATTATAAACGAAAAAAAATACAAACCAAGATAATTTTATTAATATATAATAATGGAACAATAAACGAGTTTTAAGATAATTTTATTAATATATACTAATAGAATCTTTATAAGAAAATATCATTAATAAATAAAAGAGTCAATAAACGAGCTTGTTCGTGAACATAAACGAATCGAACACTCCTCTGTTCATGTTCGTTCACTTATTAAACAAATATAAAAATTTTGTTCATACTCATTTATTTAGATTAATAAATGAATAGAAATGAACATTATACGAACGGTTTACGAATAGTTTATCGAACATTCTATTCATTTATACCCCTAGCAAAACTGTATAAAGATAAAAAAATCAAAAAAATTTAAAGCATTTTAAAAATAAATTAACTAGTTTAATACTTGTTCAGAAGATTAAAATACATTTTTAGTTGTTGATAAATTAAATTGTAATTAATAAAATCAGTTTCTAGTACAAGTTTGATGACATCTACTTGTCAGCTGTTAAGCTCAATAGCATGAATGGGCTATGCTATCCCGGGCAGCAGTTCCAAATTCCAATCCCCAATAGGAACCGATCCTTAATTTAGACCCGAATCACGCAAAGGAACAGGTAGAATCCGAACCGTATCAATCACACGCCAAACCCGCACTTAAAAATTTCCCACAGACAACACCGCCCATAAGCTTATCTTTAATGACGCTTATGTCCCGCACTTGACGCGCATATTTAAGTTGCCGTCCACGTCACTCCTTATCCATCCGATCAGGGCAATCTCGTCAAGAAAATGTAATTCCGTAATATATCAAACTTTACAGGGACAATCTAGTAATTTGAAAAATAAATAATATTATATTATCTCTGGACCACCTACCTTCCCCACCACAACCAAGCATTGTTCTTCGTTTCAACTTTCAATTTTTTAAAGAAAAATAAAGAAAGAAAGAAAGAAAAAACTATAATTATCTTTTTTTTTAAACAATATTTTAATTACTATTGTATTTTTCCTTGGTTTCTTCTCCTTCGCTTCTTCTGCGGAATTCTCTCTCATATGGCTTATCCAGTAATCTAAATCTCGCTCTCTTTCTCTCTCTCTCTCTCTCTCTGAAATTCTTCTCTTTTCATTGTTTTAAACAACGTCGTTTATGCATTGCGATCTGTTTCTTTTTCTTTCTTAGATAGTTTACGCGTTTTGCATTGGAAGGTGAGTTTAATCTATCTCTTTCACCCTGTCTTCCTTTCTTTTTTTGTTTTAAAAATTGTGTAATTTCGTGAATTCAGAATCGTTGTTTCGATATATATATTTTTGCTGAGCTCTGTTTTTTCTTTCACATTGGAATGCAGTTGGAGTTTTCGTTTTACTTCCTGTTTGTTTCCCGAGAAAACGGAGAGGTAAAAAGTCTCCGAAAGCTTTTGATTCTTTTCTTTTAATGTTGCTCTCTTTTTTAATAATAAAAGTGGTAAAGGAAAGGACATTGATTTTAGTTCGGCCATGGCCTATGTGATTGAATTAAGCATAACTGAGTTCTGGTGTTCGTTGGATAATAAATTCGTAGTTTAAGATTTGCATATTTTAATTTTTTATAAAAGGAATAACGCGTCTTTTTCTTCTCGAGGAAATAGAAAGTATATGTTTTTTTTCTTTTGCTAATCACTGATAGATATTTGGTTTTAGTTGCTGTTTACGCCCTTGTTGTAATTCTTGTTTCAAATTTCAATTGCGGAGTTTTTTTTTTCAGGGATAGGTTCTCCCTTCTACTCTTTTGATGATTTATTTTGTTATTTTCAATTCAAATTGATTGGATTATCTTTTTTGGCTTTAAAAGATCGAGGACTTCAAGCAAGTCACCCCCCCCTTCTATATTTGTGTTATGATTAAGTTTGATGTTTATATTTATGGCTAAGCTGTTAAAAATAACTGTATCGGTGGCTTTACATATAGGAGATCTGTTTGAATTTGTGGATGTAATTCTTGCAAAAATCTCCTTGTTGGAAATCCAGAGACTTAATTCGTTACAGAACACTTTGATAATTAGTAAAAGCAAGTAAGGAGGGAAAGACTGATGCTGGCTTTTTTTGTTTCTGACCACCTAAAATTTCATCCATGATCCTCAGTCAACGTTTGTTTCTGTGTCTATACACCACTGTGTTACAATCTCCTTGGATAGTATTATTTTTCTAAAAAAGTATTGCAAGCCTTATAACATTCATTCTAATAATGGCTTTCTGTCTAATATGTTGGTCAGTTTCCTTTCTTTAGATCATGATTTATAAATGAAAAGCAATTCAATCTTGCTGAGGTATGCTGATTTTCGGTGGTTGTTTACAGACCCGGATCTTGATATATGGGGCATCAGTTAATCTGAGTGTAAAGAAAATGGATCAACACAGGAAGTTTAAGACTTGTACTGGAGTTCTATTGGAGGTCTTGTAAATTCGTTGATTTTAGATGATAAGAGCTGGACGCAGCTTGTAGAAGCTGCAGTTGAGAATGTTGATTATTTTCTGGCTGATATTCTATCATTCTTACGATGAGAAGTCTGTTCCTGTCAGTATCATACATTTCATGCTACAGTCTAGCAGTAAACCATATATGCAAGCTAGTGGTCAAGCCTATGTCAGTACTGTAGACACCTCTATTTGGAGGTTGCTAGAACTACATTGACAAATTGTTGATTGTCATCTGCTACAACTGCAAGAATGGAAAGGTTTGTTTCTTGCACTGCATTTAATATTGGTTAAATTTGTCAAGTTGTCATTTGAAGTTTGTATTTCTTTGTCACTATATCTTGCTACTTTCTCTTTTGTCACTTAGGTATAAAATTTCGGAGGAGCTTGGAGATGGTACCTGTGGTAGTGTGTTCAAAGCCTTCAATATAGAAACATTTGAGATTGTAAGGAACTTGCTCCAGTAGTTGCTTTTTTTATCTTTCTGTTTACATAACTACATGATTTATTTTATTTATCATTAAGATATGTTCTTCTCATTTGTTCCTCAGGTATGGTAGAAGTTAATTCAATGATTAATATTATATACTTTGCTGAAGTTAAAAAATTCCTTTGATGTGTGGGAAATTCAACTTAAGTCTTGTACCTCACCTATTTAAGTTAATTTAATGATTAATGTTGTATGCTTAGCTTCACTTAGAAGTTTTCTTTTAACATGAGGAAAGTCAGCACTAGTTGCTTCTAGTTGTGAGTGCGACAAGCCAGATTTTTGTACATTGGTCTTATGTGATGATTGAAATGACCTCAATGCCTTGGAGATAGCAAATGATGAATATAGGATCAATTTTGAAGTCACTTTCTGAACCATTATGTGAATTCTTTGTTTTTAATTGGTCAATCTTTCATGTACCTGCTGCTAATTTCTGGAGGTTACTTTAAAGCTTATATCTGATTTCCTGCATATCTTAGGGCGTCTGAACCACAGTTGATGGTCCTTCTGTCTATTCACCTGATTGTGTATATCTACCACCCTCACCCCCTTGTAGTAGGAGGGGTTGGCAAACATTTTGAGCTGCCTATTATTTGAAAAGTTAAAATAAGGTTTCAAAATTCTAAACCCTAATGACCATGTTTGAGATGGAACGCTCTGCTTAAAACTATAACTTTACGGAACTAGAAAATTGGGAGTTGGATACATGCATGGCTTGACATGTTAGAGCATATATGAACACCAGCTGAGTCTTCTAATAGAAAATTGGAGCATATATATATGTATATGTGTATACACACATATAACGTATAATATGAACAATATTAGAAAAACTTAGGAGCTGAAATGTTCACTTTGGAAAATGATTCTGGTGTTTCTTGCCTCAATGGGGTTCATCAACTGCTCAATGATAATGAGGAAGACCTTGGATTGGAAAAAACTTAACTCAGTCTATTGTAGGTGGCTGTCTTGAATTTTTTTTTTCCTATTTATACTCTATTATATTTCTCATGATAATAGTGAATTTACTGAACGTGGAACTTCCTTGAGTTGTTGCTCCTCATGCTTTTTGTAAATGTTTTCAATCTAGGTTGCTGTTAAGAAAATGAAAAGAAAGTTCTACTTTTGGGAAGAGTGTATGAATCTAAGAGAAGTTAAGGTAAGCTGTAATATTTCTTTGAATGTTAAGAGTCCTTTGCTTTTTACATAAGCCTTAATCTTAAGAGCGTGTTCCATTTATTGTGTACCCTCATCTAAGAGAAGTTAAGGTAAGCTTTTCCCATTTTCTTTGACAAAATTAGTGAATTATTTATCTGCAGGCCCTTCGTAAACTAAATCACCCTAATATTGTAAAGTTAAAGGAGGTTGTCAGGGAAAGCAATGAACTATTCTTCATTTTCGAGTACATGGTAAGGGTGCTTTTCCAACTTCACATTATTATTCTGCCAAAGCATGGGTTTTGTGATTTTATCTTCCACGTAACTATTGTATCTTCATTCCCCGCAATTATAATTTCAGTTGCCTTATTTTCAATCTTTTTGGTCAACACAAAGCTTGGGGACATGACTGATTAGACTGGAACTAGGAACTAGGAACATGGAGAGAACTTGTCCATGTCTTGGTTACAAATACCATTTTGGAATCATTTCTTAAGCAGGTGCTAGGTTACCAGGATCTGTTCAATTAATTACAATGTTTAAGCTTTTAAAATTTGAAAGGGATTCACTTTTGAAGAATTCTATAATTGATTCTAGTGGAAGAGTTGTGCAGATACTAACTACTCCCCTCCCCTTTTCCCAAAGGCAGGCAGGGAAAAACCAAAGAAAAGAAAAGAAAAAAACTCTCCAATTTTATCTCTTTCAACAAAATATCATAGATTTTTTTCTTAAACAATAAAGGTTTCAAGTGGCTGTTTTTGCCTGCTGATCTCACTATTGAACATAACTCTTTCCTTTAAATATAATAATACAATAATTGTGTACTTCTG
Source organism: Gossypium hirsutum (assembly GCF_007990345.1). Classification (NCBI taxonomy): domain Eukaryota; kingdom Viridiplantae; phylum Streptophyta; class Magnoliopsida; order Malvales; family Malvaceae; genus Gossypium; species Gossypium hirsutum. The sequence continues at coordinate 14,870,864 of NC_053447.1, read as the reverse complement.
TACAATTCATTGCCAAGTGGCTTATTTGCATCTTCAGATGAGGTCATCCATAGTGCAATAAATTATTTCCTGTCATCAAGTATGAAGCTGAATGAAACCCTTTCAAGTGCAATTGTAAGAGGTTGGGTATTTCTTTCTAGGAACATAACCTTTACCAAATCATGAGAGAGCGGCAGGAACCTTTTTCTGAATGGGAGATACGCAGCTTCATGTCTCAGATGCTGCAAGGACTTGCTCACATGCATAGAAATGGATATTTTCATCGAGATTTGAAACCTGGTAAATCTTCCTTTCATTTCTGCATTTTGAAAGTTGTTATGGTGGATATCTTTATAGTGAAGTATTTGCTTTTTTCAGAGAACTTGCTGGTGACAAAGGATGTTCTGAAAATTGCGGATTTTGGACTGGCAAGAGAAGTATCATCAATGCCTCCTTATACAGAATATGTTTCTACTCGATGGTGAGTACTTGTGCGGTGGATATCATCTCATTTACTTTGCATTCTTGTTTGTTTATGTTCACACAATATGGGAGCAGTCTTGCTGTTCATCCAGTATTATTTTTCTCTTCTAATGATTTGTGGGTTAAACACGTCAGGTACCGTTCTCCAGAAGTCTTGTTGCAATCTTCCTCTTACACTCCTGCTATTGGTATGTGGGTGGTACTTGATTTAATTATCTTTGTGTGTGTACATATGTGCATCTTCTTTTAGTAGCCTTATGATACTGTGGGACCAATCCAGAACTTTACTTGCAGCAGATGATTTGTTTTCCATGTTGGTTTGATTTTTGTCATTTCTTTCTTTCAGATTTTGTGTCACTTTAAGGTTTATCCATATATATTTTGCTTGAATGGTGTCTGATAATAGTAGCGTTTACAGATATGTGGGCTGTTGGTGCTATATTAGCGGAGCTTTTTACTTCATCTCCTATTTTTCCTGGTGAAAGGTGATTTATTATTTCTGAGTTTTTCTCTTTTTAATTTTGGTGGACAATGATGTAGATTAAGCCAACCCTTTTGTGCTGGCAATTATATCTTTTCTCACAGCATAAAAGTATACAAGCAATGCAAATACTTTGATTTGCAACATTTTTTCCATTACTGTGTTGGCCCAATGTGTATTATACTATTGGCATAGGCTAACTTCAATTATTCCTTAAGTTTGTATACAAGTTTGGTCTTGATAAAGTTTCCTGTAACATATAGTTGGTATGTCCTGTGATACTTGACTTTGGTAATTCTGTTGGCAATCTGGTTATGACTGCTAGTCTTGTTACTTCAAATGGCTTAAAGTTAATAGTTGATTGATTGTATGTAACTAGTAATCTAACATTCCATTCCCAGAAAAAATGAACACAACATGGTTGATTTTGTTTTTCTTTTCTGTTTTACTGTATTCATTTGTCCTTTTAGCCCTTCTAACCTGAACCCAATTGATCCTACATACATATGTAGGATCTTTTTCTGTTTATGCACAAAATATTTTATGGAAATTTTCTCATAGCATCCTGCCTCCTTTGCCAATTTATACATGCTATTTTCTGCATCTGCATAATAAGCTGTGTGCATACATTTATGGGTAGAGATTCATAACTATAGATATTGAGGAAGGAATATCTGTTATCCTTTTATTTAATAGTCTTATGAGTTCTATGATGCATAACTATAAATAGGAATGTCTTTTAGTTTTGGCAAGAACATCTCTTTACTTGCCAAAAATATTTTTAGGTGTTATGCATGCTGTTCTGTTCTTTAACATTTACCACTGAAGTAAAAGATAGATATGTAGTTTATCATGATTTTTCTTCTTATGGTTAATACCTTCACCTCTTGGCAGTGAAATAGATCAACTGTACAAGATATGCTGTGTTTTGGGTGCGCCTGATTGGACTTCCTTTCCTGAAGCAACTAACATCTCTCGTCTAATCAATATTAGTTATTCTGAGGTAGGTTTTTAAAAAAAATTATTTATTAGTTGTATATTGGTGGCTATCTTTGCTGTCCTCTTTTATTTTATTCTTATTTGTGATCATTACTTTTGGGCAGATTTTACCTACCAACCTATCAGATATCATTCCTAATGCCAGCCCGGAGGCTGTTGATTTAATCATGGTATGATGTGGTTAACTAGGATTTAGCAAAGTAACATTTGCTCTACTATAGTATCTTACACCCCCTGCTTTGAATGTCTGTAGCAACTTTTTTCATGGGATCCATTAAGGAGGCCAACAGCAGATCAGGCATTGCAGCATCCTTTTTTTAATGTAATACATGTTATTTGGAGTTATTTCAGATTTCTATTTGTATTATATCACTTTTACTGAAAAATCCTGGACAGGTGGATGCTCGCATTCCTCATCCACGACTGCATGATCCACTTGAGCTGAGGCTAAACAACATGGGTGAGTTTTGAAGTTCACTACTAGTTCCATGTGAGACTATTAGATAACGATTTATGTTCTCTTTTTTTTCTGGTTCAACAAATTAATGTTTTCTTGTACTATTTTGCAGAGTCAAAGCCAAATCTTGAGTTGAATCTATGGGATTTCGACACTGAACCTGATGATTGTTTTCTGGGCCTGACGCTTGCGGTGAAACCAAGTGTTCCAAAATTAAGTAAGATTATTGTATGTCCTGCGTTTGTGGTTCAGTAGACTGTTGTCCTTTTTAGCTACCGTTGCCTCTCAAATTTAACCATCAACTGCATAAATATGCATATTGCATGAGTAGACACCCTTTTCCATCTTCTGGGTTATTGTGGATTGACCATGTCGTCATTAATCCTGGATCTGGTTTAAGATCCAATAAGAGCACCATTGTTGAGGAAGTCTATTGATATGGTATTTATGGATACACTTCCATTTGTTGGAACATTTCTTGTGCGTTTTCTCTCTTTGTATCCTTTTCTGCCAGGTCTTTGTCGAGGGGTTTACTTTTATTTTTAGAATTAAGAATCTGACTCATTTATTTTCTGCAGAGGCAGTCCATAATGGCTCTCAGCGTATGGAAGAGGTGAGTTCAGCAGACCTGTACTTAACAAAATTTCTCTTGGCTATTATTTATCTTTGATGTGGATTTGTTTACATTCCAGAAATATGGCTAACTAGACTTCATAATGCAGGATATACTGTTTTGTCCTAGTCTGAAAGATCATCCAGAGCAATCAGGTCAATTCATATGATCCTCAAATACTCTCTTCAGAAATAGACTCAGGGAAAGGGGAATTGACAATAGTGATGCATAAAGCTATTATGAATGAGAAATGGATCTTTATTCTGAACGTTAATCTGAATACCATGGTTTATTTGAGTTAATGCTACCTTCTTGTTGAACTTTCCACAAACAACAATTTTCACCAGTTATTTAATTCTCTTTCTTGCTTAGAATATAATGTTTTGCAACTAATTGTCCGTGGGTATTTTTCATTCTCAGTTTTTTGGTCATTGCTTACTCCTGATCAAAATGGAATTCACACACCAGTTGAATCCTCCTTGTCTCTCTCATTTAGGTGAGTTCTTTCTTTTTGTGCAGAGACTCTAGCAGTAACGGTTAGGTGTATTGATACTTTAACTGGACATATGTGATGGTCCCTTGATTTTTCGTGTAATATATTTTATCTTTAGCAGTTTGTAAATTACTTCTCTAATGATGTAGTGGTTTGGTTTACCATTTAAATTTAACCATACATGAGAAATAAATTTTCTCATTCATGCATTTAGCATATGCTATTATTAGAGTATCTTAATGTATTTGTTACCTCTTTTGTGCATTACATTCATCACTGTCCTACCAATGATGATATGATATTTTATATTCCCCCTTCTTTGCGGTGGAAATTTTTCATGGCAGTTCGATTCAGCATCCACCAATTGGAGTTCCACAATCTGCTGGGTTCACAATCGCATCATTGCAGCCTAATCTCCCAGTTCGTCAAAATTATTGGCTGTGGCCTCCCCCTTCCAGTAAGGTTATCCCCTCTGACTGAGTTGGTTGGATAATCTAATAAGGGCCTGTAGAGAATTTGTAATTTATTTAATTTGTTTTTGTAAAGTCGGATCCATTTAGCACTCTCATAGCTTCTATTGTTGTCTAATCTAAGCTTTGCCTGTATTGATCGGCAAAATCTTTCCTGGGAAAGTTTCTGGGAAGTTTTTCAGATTTCTATCACTTCCGAGTATAGGAAATTTCACCCTTTGGCTTGAATATTGATATTGGTTAATGCAAATCTTTCTCCCCTCTTTTGTCTCACTGTGTGCAGTGTGCCGACGGTATATGCAGGTAAGGGAAAATGTCTGTGATTCTCGAGCAGATGCAAGGCTTTGGTAATGACTGTCTATCTCACCATGTATTTCATTGCCATATCATAGACCATGCATGAACTTTACCGACTTGGCCCTAAAAATTTGTGTGTTTAATATTTTTAGATATACTTAAAATTAAGATTAACTAAGTGCTTTTGTTAAATAATAAGTTGTATTGATGATATATCAATAGAAAAAGAGGTTGGATTCTGACTCGTATCTAAAATAGTTTACATTATAGGTTTTTTCTTTTTGAAATTGCGTTATTGGGAAAAAAAAGCATGATAGAATTTCTCATTACAATTCTATTATCTTTTATTTTAGGAGGAATTTTTAGAGAATATTCCATTTCAATGGGATTTGAAATTGTTTTTATTTACATCTAGTGAGTTGAGATTTTCTCCCTCATAACCGCTGCTCATCCAATTTGTGACTGGCGTTAAGGTTCCAGTTAAAGACAAACAGGCCGGTAAAAAATGACTATTTACATTTTTTTTTTAACTTTTAGTTTATTGTTCCTGAAAAAAATTAAAAATAATATAATATTTTTATTACATAATAAATATTTTAAAATTTATTGAATATAATAATTAAACAAATATTTATTATAAATTAGTATTAATTAATAAAAATAAATATTACATGAATAATAAACAAGTTTATTAATAAAATAATTGTTTAATATAACATCTTAACGTAATGTAATGATTTATAAACTTTATAAATATCAAATAAAATACCTTAAAAACTAAATATAATTCAAATTAATTTTTTTATATGTATTTAATTTAATGTCTTTAATGGTCTTTTTTACGTTTTATTATAATTCATCTCAATGCTATTGTTACTATTGAATCCAAACATATATTTTATCACTAATTTTAATTTAATTGTTATAGTATTTAATCTCAATACTACAGTAACTAAATTTACTACCATCATTGCTATTTTTAATCTTACCGAAATCAATCTCAATTACCATCGAATTAAAAGAATGATGCAACTTTCACAAACAATTATTGTACAAAAAAAAATGCAGAAAGATCAAATTTCTGTCTACTTGCTCGTTCATTGTTGGTGTATGACTTGAATAACAAAGATACGAGTTAATATGTAGTTGCCCCTTCAATTTGTTCAAAAGTGCTTAGTTGGTACTTGAATTTTTCTTAGATCTAGTTGGTACTAAAATTTGTATTTCGTCACCCAAGTTGGTACATTCATACTAACACCGTTAGTTTGAGTTGATATGGCACTCACAACCAATCTGGTAGTGACATGTGGTAGCTTCTATGCCACTTGACGAGCATAAATAAAAAATTTTAAATTTTTTAAAAAACAAATAAGTTAATTAAAAAAGTATAAAATTTTGTTTAGGTTGAGTCTTGATGTGAAAGAAAACTATACTTTTTTCTTAATTAATTTATTTTTAAAGTATTTTTTAAAAATTGATATCTGTCACGTGCCATACTAAGAAGCTGCAATGTGTCACCAACAGATTGGCTATCAATGCCATGTCAGCATAAGCTAACGGTGTTAATGAGGTACCAACCTAAGTGACAGAATATAAGTTCAGGCACTAAATAGGTCCAAAAAAAAATCAACTACAAATTAGGTATTTTTGGAACAAGTTGAAAGGCAAATTAGATATTAACCCTAAAGATAATTAAGACGAAATTATTTTATATTTTAAAAAATAAAAATAAATTTTAATTTTAATTTTTCATATTTATACATATCCACATACCATTTTACCAATAAAGACCCATTTCAAACTTTATTTACGGAAATGGGCCAATTTTTTTATTATTTACCAGAAAGGGCTGAAATATGCAGAACGCTTCGATGTAGGAGCGTTTTTGAGTGAAATTTTAGCAAATCGCGTCACTGGGGGAGCAATTTTGCCAAATCAGCACAAAACGCGCTGATGTGGAAGCGTTTTGCTGACGTGGCAAAATCACTCCCCCGGGAACACAATTTTCTTCGTGTTTTTTCCCAGCAGCCATTTAAATTTTTGACTGTTGGGGGGTCCAATAGTCAAAATAAAAAACTATAAAAACCCTCCCCCCTCCTATTTTTTTCACACAATATTTCTTCTAAATTTGGCAAAAAAGCTCTCAAATTTCTCCCTAAATTTCTCAAAGCTCTCTTTAATTAATTATTTCATTTATTTTTTTTCTAAATTAGTGTTAGCAATGGCTGGGAAATTAATTCTTCTCGATCATAAACATATCTCCGTCGAATAAATAAAAATGGTAAAGGTTAATTTTAATTTTTGAATATTATTTAATTTTTTTCATTTATGTAATTTTAATTAATTTTTATTTTATAATTTTTTATAACAATCTATAGATAGGGTGTTACAATGTTATATTCGTAATATATCTGGTCCTCCATCATCGTTCATAGAAAATTACTTCAAGGAAGCGAGTTTTTGGCACGTGGCCACTATAGGCCGAGGGTGTAAGTTGGACCCGAAACTCATCAGCGCGTTAATAAAGAGGTGGAGACCCGAGACACATTTCATCTTCCATGCGAAAAGTGTGCCATCACTTTGGAGGACGTGCAGTTACAATTGGGATTGTCGGTGGATGGGTCCGCACTCACCGGGCCCGTTCAATCTGCTGATTGGGGAGCCGTATGCTACGATCTTTTGGGTGCAATTTCGGATAATATTTACGGAGGTCGGATCGAGATGGGCTAGTTATGATACACATTCCTGAAGTCGAAGAATTATTCGACTGAAGTAAAAAGAATACGATATGCTCGGGCATACATCCTTGAGATGATTGGAGGTTATCTGATGCCAGACTTGTCACGAAACCTCGTACATCTGAGGTGGCTACTGAAACTCGTTAATTTTAGAGCAGTTGGCAAATTTAGTTTGGGGTTTGCCGTGTTGGCAACATATACCGGGAGATGTGTTGGGCAACACCACCAAATAAAGTTAAAATCGGAGGTTGCCTATCACTACTACAATCATGGGCTCGGTTTCACTTTCTATTTTTACGTCCTCGAGTGAACCAGTCATATACATTTCCACTTATAACGAGGTAAATTTTATATTAGATTTTACAATTATTACATAGATTTAAAATATAATTGTATGCTAAAAATTTATTTAATTAGGTGAAATCATTCGACGAGTTATGTTGGAATACCTACCGCTCTTGAAAATATACGGTTTTTATTAGACCAACGGTCGGAAGCACAAGTAAGTATTAAATAAAAAATATATATAAAATAGTTGTTTCATATTTAGTATTTTGTATTATGTATATAACTAATATTTTTATCACGTTCATATAGTTTCAATGGACACCATACGAGGATTCGGCAATTCAGGCAGTAATTTCGGATGAATTCTTTCAAAATCCGAACATTTGGCATGTTAAGGTCCCATTTGTGAACTATGCTACTGTCGATATGAACCAGACGGATAGAGTCTTGCAGCAATTTAGATTCCGACAACCAATTCCCGTGGCACCTGAGGTGCTCGATAATAAGCACAAAATTGACTAACGATAATCGAATACAAATTGACCGGTATTCTTTTCAGAATATATCAAAATTTGGGAAAATTGATATGATCATATACCTACTTGCGAACTGATCATCGTTCCAGTGTTAGCGTACGCGCTGGATTACATGCCATGGTTTAGGATCCATGGCAAGCCATATTTGCTGTCGAAAGAGCAGAGGCGTTGGCAAATTTGTGTCGAAAGAGAACGACGGGGCCATTTAAATCTAAGGAGAAGGGATGAGGCATGGGCCCATCAACAGCGCCCACATAAACCCCGGGCCCCTTATATGTATCCTAGCCCTTATATGTATCCTAACCCCTATATGTTTCCTTTGCCTAGTCTTATGCCAGGTTGGAATGCATGGCCTGGTGCATCTCATTTCCCAATGACTCTGACTCAACTGACGATATATAGGTCATCATCACAAGAGGGATCGCATGAGGCACCGTCGGGGAGCTCATCTCATTACCAATCCCCATCGCCTTATGGGATTCAAGCACATTCGCATTCTTTATTCTATCAAGGTGGGTCATCCTCCCAACACCCACAACCACAACCTCTGCCAGAGCAACCACAACTCCAACCGGAAGTTGAACCAATGAGGAATCCAGCGCTTAACTATCGACTACCCCCATATGGCACTGATTTCGACTGGCACATACATTGATTTTCTTTAATATATTTGTACAAACTATTTTTATATTGTTTCATTTAATAAAATAAAAGTTGTTTTTAATATTTTAATAGTAAATTGTTTTTATATTTTTAATAAAATAGAAGTTTTTTTGAATAAGGCAATAGAAATAATGCAACATAGTTTCATTATAGCAATTATCAACTATTTTAATTTAAACATGATCGAATTGTATGACCTGGGTTCTTACACCATTCGCATAAGTTCTGTTGGTTCGTTATTTCTCGGATATCAATATTATTACATATTCTACTCGAGCAAGGCCTTTTAGTTTGCGACACAATTTTCTATCCGGTAACAACTTAAACAGAGCAAGCGATACAGGCGACCACTTACGTTCATCTGGGACCAGTGGGAATACATGTCTCCACACATTGTACATGTATTCTATTTTGTACATTTTGTCGACATATCTCATAGGATCCAAATGGAGATTCTGACAAGCTACAATTGTATGAGCGCATGGATAACGAAGTGTGTCAAATGTCCCACAGTCGCAAGCCATATTTCTCAAGTGTACACGATATTACCCGCCGGTAATACTTTGGTTCAGTCTGTCAAACTCCGTCACACGAAACCATAAGTTGTCACAATTGTGGCATACTGTGTGTATGGTGTTGGCTCGCACCTTCGCCTTGTTAATTTTTTGCAATACCTTTCTGCACCATACATGGCCTCCCTGCATTTGGCTTTTATAATTCGCTGCTCGCTTTGGAAATAGTGTCACTAAACGAAAATATGTCCACCGCCATCCTGTGCCACAGCTACCAATAGTCGATGGGTATATCTACCATATATAAAGGTACCGTCAATTTGTACCAATGGCTTGCAATACACAAATGCGTCCTACATTGCTTAAAGCTCCAGAATAGACACTTGAACACTTGGCATCCACGGAGCAATCGGTCGTTGTATTATGCAGGGCCCGTTTCAATGTCTGTTATGCAACTTAGGACGTACCTTTTCAGCACCTGACACCACTGCCACACCTCATTATTTGAAGTGTCCTACCCACTATGTATATTTTCCAACGCATTCTGCTTAACTATCCAAGCCTTGCGGTAAGAGGGCATGCACCTCAATTAGCTACGAATATTGACAATTAAGACCGACACAGAAGTCTTGGGATCTGCCTTTACCTTCAGTAGTATTAAGCTAGCTATCATATCTAAATCTATCTTGGGATGATCTTGTGAAACACTTGTCAACAAAGTACGTTAAATAATGCAACATTAATAGACGAAACCGAAGCACATTTGAATCCATCTTGGTATGATCTTGTGAAACACATTTGATATCAAATGAGTCATATGTCACGGGATCAACCGAAGCACAAAATCGATACTTAATAGATGAAACCCTCATTGGCATCGTTCCAAAGATTTTGCACCTAATTCTTTTACAAAGTTCTTTCAAATCTATGTTCTTGTTAAAAATCAGTCGCATTATGTTCTCCAATAAAAAAACATCGTTCTCGGTGTCACAGACCTCACCTTCATAGTAAATAACAACAATAATACGTTCACTTATCTTCAATTTCTATCCTGCTTAGCCTCTCTAGTTTTTCTTACTGTAACTTATCCAACCTGAGAATGAAAATTGGCTCATTTATAGCCTAAGGCCAAACAGGAACTACTGTAGAAAAAAAGTGTCCACGTGGGAGTTTTTTTTCCATCAATTTTGCTGATAGTGCATCCTGCTTGAAGTATTTTTGACACCATTTGTTCAGAACCATTTTCTCAAAATTATTTTTTAAGAACTACTGTAGAAAAAAAACGTCCACATGAGAGCTTTTTTCAGTATTTTTGCTGACAGTGCATCCTGCTTGAAGCGTTTTTGACACTATTTGTTCAGAACCGTCTTCTCAAAATTATTTTTTCAAGAACTACTGTAGAAAACAAGCTTTTACATGGGAGCTTTTTTCAGTAATTTTGCTGACAGTGCATCCTGCTTGAAGCGTTTTTGACATTATCTTTTCAGAACCGTCTTCCCAAAATTAATTTTTCTGAAACTAATGTAGAAAAAAAACAAAATCCTTATTGTTAATATAATTTTTTCTAAACCCTAAACCTAAACACAAAATCATTTAAAAAACTAAACCCTAATTTAATTAATTTTCTTAAAAACTCTAAACCCTAATTTTATTTATTTATTTATTTAAAACCCCTAAAACCTAATTTAATTAATTTTTAAAAAAACTCTAAACCCTAATTTATTTTTTAAAATTCTTAAACCGTACACCCTAAACCTAAATTATTTTAACAAAACCCTATACCCTAAACTATTTTAACAAAACCCTAAACCCTAAAATCCCTAAACCAAAAAATCCTAAGGACTAAACATGCAAAAAGCTCTAACCCTAGAAAAGCAGGGAGCAAATCGTGTCCCTAGCACTACACCAAAACAGGCTTTTAGCGGCGCTTTTTTAGGCCTTTAGCGGCGCTAAAAAATGCCGCTAAAAGTATTTGCGGCGCTTTTCCCACAAACGCCGCTAAAGACCATGATCTTTAGCGGCGCTTTTCTCACAAACGCCACTATAGGCCATGACCTTTAGTGACGCTTTTCCCACAAACGCCGCTAAAGACCATGATCTTTAGCGGCGTTTTTCCCACAAACGCCGCTAAAGACCATGATCTTTAGCGGCGTTTTTCCCACAAACGCCGCTATAGGCCATGACCTTTAGCGGCGCTTTTCCCACAAATGCCGCTATAGATCAAACCTTTAGCGACGCTTCTCGCAAAAACACCGTTAAAAACATATCATGCAAAAAAAATTGTTTTAATCAAATAATATTTATTTTTATGATAAATATTATATTATGTTTTATTTTTTTAATTTTAACTTTAAATATACTTTTAAGGATAAATAAAAAATATTATTTAAATTAAATTTTTTATAAAAATGATAAAAGAAGGCAAATAAAGGAAGCTTAAATAATAATAATAATTAATAAAAGTGAGAAAACATAAATAATTAATAAAAATTATAAATTATAAACCTCAAAATTTAGGTAAAATCAACACCAAGCAATGCAAGCCATTGTTGAGTCTAATACAAGTGAAGAAACTAAGATCCTAGATCAGAAGAAGCAATGTCTTTGCACACCATTTCAATTCCTAGTAAGGCCTTCGAAAGTAGTTGATGAAAGCCGACATACACATCCGATGAATCAGCTTTCAGTTTCAGAATTTCCTTGGCGGTCCTTAAACGAAAATAGGGCATAGGGCATATGTTCCTACATAAGCATGGAAAAATCCAACTGAGTATAGGGCATGTGTTCCTTAAACAGCAATGTATGTCTTTGTGTATGGGGACAAATATCTGAGCAAAATGGAATAATCATGGAATAATAGATACAAGGAAGAATAAATATATCATGCAAAACAAATGATTGATTCAAAGTGTTAAAGATAAATACTTACTTTATCACAGTCCAATAGGCAGTAACCCAGCTTCCTTTGTGAAGTCCATCTTTTGACAGCTCTATAATTATGGCCACTCTCCGGATTCACTAACTGAGCATCATAATTTAGAAACAAAAAAGTAGTTTAGAAAATGATAATTACAAAGACTTACATGAACAAGCAAAGTAAAGTATGGGAAAGCTGAAGGTAGAAGCAAGAAACTACCTTTTTATAGAAGAAGGTATTGAAGAAATGGCATAAAAACATTATGTAAACATGACAGATTTCAGAAAAAAAATGTACATTTGCTTGCTTGGTATAATGTACATTATTTTCAATTAATAAATGGGGCTAAAAGTATGAATGAAGTTATGAAGCTAACGGATTGTAAAATGTTCTATTTGGTATAATATGCATAGTCTAAGAATGCAAAATCTTTATAATTTTCAACCACCTGAAAGCAAGTGATGAAAATTTATTCACATACACTGCTGCATCACAGCTTCACAAGCTGGTCTAAGTTCATAGGCATCAGAGGTGCATTAAAAATAATACGAATTATTGTATATATGTAATATGCTATGGTCATAATAATCCTCTTGCAACAAAATAAGGTCTAAAAAGGGCAGAGACACATTATACCTTCATATTTTACTATATATTAGACAGTAGAATTCAAAATTCACAATTGTATATATGCCAATTTTAATGACTGAAACAATAAAACAATGCTGCATTTCTTTCTAGTTCTTCCAATAAAAGAATACAATAGAACTAAATGTTAAAGCAAAAGTGAAGATCTTGATCCAGAACACAACCCAATAAAGTATTCTCTCATAACAATCCTTCGAAAGATGTCAAGTAATACAAGTATACTAACTGAAAAAAGATACAACTAGATTCTAAATTGTTAATTTACTGGACGACTTCTTTTAACACTTGGTTTGTATTTTATTTTATTTTATATTATTTTCAAATTTAAAAAGAAGAATTGTTCCACACAAAAATGTGGCAAGAAATTCATCAATGTACAGGAAGTTCAGAGATTTAAGAAAATTTAGCAAGCCATCCTAGCCACTGTGCTATGGTATTCAGAGAATATGAGATAAAAAATATTGAGCTGTTGGATGGTGCCTCATGATGTTTTAATTTCCCAGCACTCAAAAATTAGATGGAAATTTTAATAAAGAAAAGATCTGCAAGCAAAGAAAATAATTTAAGTGTAAAAAAAATCAAGGAAATCAATTTAAAGAAAACCCCATGCTTGTTCTTTGCATAGAAAAAGATTAACTTTTGAATTAATAGTTAAAGTTAATAGATTCCATTAACTTTGGAAACAGAGAATTAAAGAAATAGGTTAGCATAAATCATGAATAAAGGGATTTTAAAGTGAAAACAAGGAACAAAATGATCAAACACTGAAAAAATATAGCAGATCTAAGACTCAAAAGCAAGCAAAAAGTTAAAACCAAGTAAACACAATAAAACAATGAGAAAACTGAAGAAAATTTTTATGTATACCTGTTTGAAGCAGAGATCAAAAGCTTAGAAATTTGATTTGCAAAGGAATCAAAAAATCAGATCAAGTAAGGCCAAAAGGCAACAAAGATATTTTTCTTTTCGTCTCCCGCGTTTCAAACATAAGAAGCTCAGCTGTAAAAAAGCTCAGTAAAATGGAACAGCTGAAATTACCCAGAACCAGAAGCTGTCCCTTCCACACATAGCAGTGCTCCCAAAGGCCATGGTTTCGAACTACGAAAAGAATCAAATCTTATATAATGAGGAATGCCATTAGCCTTTGTCATGCAACGCAACAAGTTAAATACATGTACCGCACATGCAAGCGCATCGCACCCTGTAATATTTCAGAACCGCCAAAAATAATTATTTCGTAAGAATACAAACTTCTAATGTAAATGGCAAAGAGAAAAGACGAGATAAGGTAATATTACCATGGTCAAAAAGTTCTCCGAGGGGACTAGAGGAGTTTGTTCTTCTTGCTTGCTTCCAATCGACAGCATCAAAAGTCTAGCAGGCAATTAGTAATACATTAAAAAAGATTGGTACTAAAAATTAAAGTAAAAAACATAACGCACCACGAGACCATAAAGAAGAAATAACTTTAAGGTGTATAAACCTGATATAAAAAATAGAAGTAACCCATGAGCGAAATGAACCCATCTTGCTGGAGGTGAATCCAAGTGAGGGAAATAAACCTGAAAATCGGTATAAATAAATAAACCAAATGGAAAGATAAATAGCAGAAAAAGCATTCACATAGCTAAAATGCTTGTTGAAATACGTATTTTACATATGAAAACTACGTTAATTAAACAGACAGTCAACGCAACAACGGTTGTGTCTCAAACACAGAATTTGCATCACATTACTATAAAATAAAACTGCCATTTCAACGACATCTTAAGCCAAAATGGATTTGACTTGGGGACCTCTTTGCCTTTCCTTCACAATTTGTCGTTATATGGCCCATCTGACTTCATATGAAGCATTTATACGAAACAAAGATTTGGAAAAAGGAACTTACTTCATGGATTGAAGATGTCTACGAAACAAAGGCTTGGAGTGAAACGGAGTAGATGATCTTAAACGGCTTCAATTTAAGCCCATAAAACAACTAAGAAAAACTGCCTAAAATCCTGGAAATATGTATTTCCAGCTTCGATGATGGATCTGGAACAGCCACTTGCCTCGTTGAAACAATAAGACTCCAACCATCCAGGGACTCATCAGGAATTACCCCAAAATAATAATAATTGTTAATAAAGTTCCCTACCCTATTTAGGTGAAGCCCCTTTCTAAGTCGTCATTTTAGTATGAAAATTAACCAAAATAATAATAATAATAATAATAATAATAATAATAACAGCTCAATGAACTTTTTTTTAATTAAAAGAGCTTGTTTGGATACATGGAAAATGAAATGCAGCAAAAGAGAAAGTTGAACGTTAGAAAATGATAACAGAGAGAAAAAAGTGGTATCATTTTCCGAGTAAACGAGCAGAAAACGTAATTGAAATGCAGAAGAGAAAGTGAAAAATGCAAATAAATGCAAACAATTTTTTTCTAAGAAAAAACAAAAAAAAATCAGGCAAAAAAGCAAAGATAGAGCAAGAGAGAGAGGGGGACTTGGTTTGAAGAAGAAGGTCGAAGGCGAGTTCATTGTTTCTAGGGATTTAGCTGCTTTGGGAGGCATTACTTTAGGGTTTCACGCAGAGCTGAGGGAGTAATAGTGTCTGAGGTGATTATTTTTAGGGGGAAAATTTGGGGTTTTAGGGGGAATTTAGGCATAAAATGGCGCCATTTATTTAAAGTAAAATTTTTTGTGGCGTTTTTTATAAAAACGCCGCAATTGCTTATCTTTTGTGGTATTTTTATAAAAATGTCGCAAAAATTATTTCATTTTGATCAATACGACGTCGTTTTGTTCTGTTAAAATTTTTTTATTTTGTCTGTTAAAAATTATTAGTTATGTGATTTTATAAAATATTTATTATAACTATTTTTTATTGGATGTTTATTAAAAAAATCAAGTACTCTCAAAATAAATATCATATATTTTAATAAAAAAACAAATGATTAAATGGCTGTAATTAATTATTAAGTTAGAATTATCCAATGTAAACAATCAATCTCTCACATATCAAATTTCTGTTAAAGACTGAGATGTTAATGATGATTTTATATTATTCTTTTCCGATCTAATCTCTTAAATAATTTAAACTATAATCATAATTTAATATATATAATTGATCTATTATCTCTTAAATAATTTAAACTATAATCATAATTTTAATATATTAAAATTAATATTATCTCTTTTGCAATTATATAAGAAATTATTTAATATATAAATTAAAAAACACCAATTAATCTAAACCTTAAACCCTTAACCCTTGTCTTTTAAACCCTGAATCATACAACATAAACCCTAAACCACTGACCTCTAACCCTTAACCCCTCTTTTACAATTATATAAGAACTTAATTAATATATAAATTAAAAAATACTAATTAATCTAAACCTTAAACCCTAACTTGGCCTCAAATATCTAAACCCTAAATCACTAACTCTTAACCTCTAACCCCTAAACCTTATTTAATATATAAATTAAAAAACTAATTAATCTAAGCTCGAATCCCTAACCCCTAAACCTTTTTTAATATAAATTAAAACGCACTAATTAATTTAAACCCTATAATTTGACACTGAATTCATAAACCTTAAACCCCTAACACTTAATCTCTAACCCCTAACCCTTAACCATTAAATCACAACCCTTAAACCAAAATTCCTAATCCATAGTCCCTAATTCCATAATTTATAAACCTTAAAATTGCAACTCCTAAACCGACCTTAAATCTTAAATTAACCATATACCCTAAACCATATATATTAAACACTAAACTATAATGATAATTAATTAAATATTTTAAAATTAATACTATTGTATCTTTTACAATTATATATGAAATTATTTAATATATAAATTAAAAATCAATCAGTCATGTACCCAAAAATTTTTAAATTTATTTTAAATAATAGTATTTTAATTTTTCCATTTTTAACAAATATTTTCTATGTTTTTTATTTCAAATTATTTCTACGTGTCATTATTTCAAAATTATCCATTCTTAACCAATATTCAATTAAAAATAAATTTAATTTTAATTAATATAATTAAATAAACAAATTAAATAGTAAATAGACAGATAAAATGTTTTTGCGGCGCTTTTTTAAAAACGCCGCTAAAGCCCTGAGCATTAGCGTCGCTTTTCCAAAAACGCCGCTAAAGCCTTGAGCATTAGCAGCGCTTATTCAAAAACGCCGCTAAAGCCCTGAGCATTAGCGGCGCTTATTCAAAAACGCCGCTAAAGCCCTGAGCATTAGCGGCACTTCTCCAAAAATGCCGCTAAAGCCCTGAGCATTAGCGGCGCTTTTTTAAAAACGCCACTAAAGCCCCGAAAGGTCCGAAAACGATGCCGTTGGGCTTAGGTTTTTTGCGGCGTTTTTTGTAAAAACGCCGCTAATGCTCATTTTTAGCGGCGCTTTCTTGATAGCGCCGCTAATGCTCGATCTTTAGCGGCGTTTTGTGTAAAGCGCCGCTAATGCTCGATTTTTAGCGGCGTTTTTTGTCCAAACGCCACTAAAAATGCCGCTAAAAGCCTGTTTTGGTGTAGTGTAGGGAAGCGATTTTGCCACATTAGCAAAACGCTTCCATGTCGGCGTGTTTTGTGCTAACTTGGCAAAATCGCTCCTCTAAGGATGCGATTTGCTGAAATTTCACCCAAAAACGCTCCTACGCAGACGCGTTTTGCACATTTCAATCCTTTTTGATAAATAATAAAAAAGTAATCTATTTTCATAAATAAAATTAAAAATAGGCCTTTATTGATAAAATGGTCATTTTCACATGATCCAAAAAATAAAAGGACGAAGGGACAACCAAAACATGAAATAAACGAACTCCTGAAAATTAATTTTTGCAGACAAGTTTTTGCATGCTGCAATCTAATTTTGGGTCCCATGAATTGCACCATAAATGAATTCGGGTTGATGTTGTGGTTTGAGAGAGGGAGAGCTAAATTCACACACCTATCCCTATCCCTATTACATTCCATTCAACTTGAGTTTTATGTATAATTTGGTACGACATTCTTTTTTAATATTATCCCTAGATTATGTTTTGGTCTAATGTGGTACTCATGTTTGACAAAAATTGATAAAAGTTATACATAACAATGTTAACCTTTGAGTGTTTATTTTGAGTTTTAGAGTTTACTTAATGAAAATTTATAATTAACTAATAATATTAAAGATTAACACGTACTAAAATATATAATTTTTATCAAATACATTAAAAAATTGTCAAATTCGAGTACAAAATAATATAATCAACCTTTTTAAATTTAATCTAATAGATCCATGGTAATTATCCTTTTCTTTGTTTTCGTAACATATTAGCAAAAATTAAGTTGATACTGACGTGACTTACGAGATGATATGTGGCAACCTATGTATAAGGATGTTGAGATGTGAGGTCACGTTAGTAAAATTAAAAAAAAGGTTAAGTCATCATGTGAAGTAGGAGTAAATAGAAGAAAATAAAAATAAAAATATGAATTTGAATTTAATCCAATTAACTTATTTTTTTTAAATTTCAAATTCAAGTTCAATCAAATTCTCAAACTCAAAAAAATTAAATACCAAATTACCCCTCTCCCAACCCCCCCTTCTGTCTGCCCTAGAGGTGTTCATGGGCCGGGCCGAGCCGGGTTCGGTTAGGGCCTATAAAAAATTTTTGGCCCGAGTCCTAGCCCCTGGCCCAGCCCGGCCTAAAATATGGGCATGGAATTTTGTCCAAGCCTGGCCCGGGGGAAATTCCTAAGCCCAGGCCCGGCCCGGCCCATTTTTTAAATAAACACCAAAATTTTTTTTAGAAAATTAAAAAAAGTATTTTAAAAATACTTTAAAAATAAAAAAGTATTTTAAAATATTTTTAAAAATAAAAAATATATATTGCTCGGCCCCGGGCCAAAAAAGTGGTGCCCGAGGCCCGGCCCATTTTCTAAACGGGCCTCATTTTTTTGCCTAAGCCCATATTTCGAGCCTATATTTTTACCAAAACTCTCCAATATTTCGAGCGGACTTTCGGGCCAAGCCGGGCGGCCCGACCCATGAACACCTCTAGTCTGCCCCAGCAATACTTTATCCCCTCTTCTCTTCAAAATTTTTTACTTTCCTTTCCTCTTTTACTCCAGAAATAAAAATACTCTCATTCTTCTTCTTCATCAGTTGCTTTTATTTGTTTACTTCCATTTTTCTTTATATGGTCATATTTAAAACGTTTTAAAAAATGTTTTAAGAAAAGATTACATAAAAATAAAAAACACCAAAGTCTTTTTTTTTTTAACTTAACTCGATTCGATTTGAATTCTATCTTGCTAGACTCGATTTAAGAAAATAAAAAATCGAGTTAAGATGATAAAATAAAATTTATTTATTCTATTTGATTCGATCAAATGCTCCTTCCTAATTTAAAGTATGAGCTAAACAAATTCTCATTGATGCCTAAACTTTATTTAAACCCTCAATTAAATAAATTTTTCAACGTGAAGGATGATGAGTATGCAGCTTTTCATTTATTTTTTTCTTCTTTCAACGTGAAGCACGATGAGGATGCAGCTTTTCATTTATTTTGAAATCGTCACACAAAAATCCCCTACTCTTGGATTCCCAATTTTATCCACAATACACCCATCTTTTCACAAAAACTCACTAATAGGGATTTTCATGGCTAAATTCACTACCTTGAGAATACCCTTCTTCTTTTCCTTTTTCTAATCAAAAACCGTATTCTTATTATACTATAAAACTAATTCAAATCTGCATGGAAAAAGAGAAAACCAAAGTGAAAAAAATTCATATTATCAATTAAGCATTTGAATTAAGGTGCAACATTATATTATTAATGGAAGGACAAAGTTATAATCACTATTAAAAGTTACTAATCGAAATATAATTTTAAATAAAATTTAAGAATTTGTTTAAAGTTGAAAAAAAAACCACTAAAAGAATAATTAACAAAGATTAACTTATTTATTTCAAATAACTAAAGTGGGGGTGGAAATACATAGATAAATATAAAATAGCATACATATTTTATCCTTAATTTATTTATCCTTAGGAATAAATACAAACCTAGTTTTACGGCATAGTTTTCAACTGTTCAACCAAATTTGAAATAAGCTTGTCCTGTATCTCTGCGTTCAGCAGAAAGTCCTTCCATTTCATGTGATTCTGTCTTATGGAAACGCCTGCTTCCTTGTCTACATCCACCATCACAGTCTCCACAGCCTGCTTAATATTTTCCTTGGAGAAATACCCATCCTCCTCTCTCCTACTCACTTCCACACCCGCCTTCATGTCCCCAGCCACCAGCTTCGAGTTCAAGAACTGGTCACCCTTCAATGGCAGCAACACCAACTGGCAATCGTTCATCAAAGCTTCCATAATGGAACTAAACCCAGAGTGGCAAATGCAACAACCCACACTCTCGTGTGCCAATATAAGTTGTTGTTGGACCCATCCCGAGTGGACAACCCCTCTTCCCTTAATCGCCTCCATGAACCCTTTTGGCAAGACCCTGTCAAGCTCCGCCCGGGCTTCCACTCCACCCGGGAAGTTCACTACCAGAATAAATGGCAATCCTGTGAGCTCCAAACCAGTAGCCAGTTCTTTTAATTGATCATCTTTGAGAAACGTTTCGCTGCCAAAAGAGCAAAATATGACAGACTTGGGTGGATGTTGAGACAACCAAGTTGCCCATTTCTCGTCGAGCACACCGGAGGGTGGGTCTGGAGTAAGTGGACCAGTTAATAAAACTGGCTTTTGATATTGGGTCTTGATGAAATCAACGTAAGGACCTTCCATTTCGTTGCAGCTTTTCAAAACTATGGCACTGCAACTGTTGAAGCCGTCAACGGCTCTATGGTAAACCGCAGGGCGACCATTAAAGCTCTTGTAAACATAAGACAAGTCTTGCGCCTGGAATGCTTTGAGAGAGGTAAAGGAGGTTTGCGGGTAGCCGCATGGCGGTTTCTTTAGATCGTCAACGGTGGGCTCCTCAGTTTCAACTCCAATAAATCTTGCGGGGACAGTAACGTAAGCACCAGAGATGGCAGAGAAGACGGAGAAGGAAAGCGTCTTGATGCCAAGTTGAGAGCAGAGTTTGGGAACCCAGTGATGAGCGAAATCAAAGAAGACAAACTGGGGTCGGAGCTCTGAGAGGAGAGTTTTGATTTGAGGCTGCATGAGATCCACGGCCTCCTTGAGGAGCTCGTGCAGTGCAGGTGTCATCTCAGAGGTGTTGTGGAGATGAGGAGGAAGGCCTTGGATCTTGGGAATCTGGATGGGGATGATTTGGATGGTTGAGGTGACAAGAAATGAAGATTTGATGCGTGAAACATTACCGGGAGGCGTGAGGAAAGATATTCTAAATCCATGAAGGGAAAGCTTGTTCGAGAGTTGAATGAATGGGCTAATGTGGCCGAAAGCAAAATAGGGGAACATCACTGCATGGATCTCTTTAGCTTCACCACCCGCCATTCTGAGTTGTGGAGTGAGCCTGCTTGCTTGCCTGTGCCTCGATGTTTGATTTGTTTGCTCATGTTGGGCTATAAAGAACCGACTTACACTTATCTAACCCTCATAAATGTTGTACCTTTTCCTTTATATGGTTAAAGCTACTTAAAAAAATAACTTGCACATGACATGATCTTTCATTTATCAAATTGCGGCTATTTTATGAAAATGATTCAAAAAAATTTAATATTTATAAAAATAATTCAGCTTTGAAAACAATCACTAAGATAACTTGAAATGAACAGTAAAATAGGGTTTTGGCCTGTCAACGCTAACTCCCGAAAATCCAAACACTAGTGGATGTTCGTATAACACCCCATACTCGTGTCCTAGTCTAGAGATCCATCTAGAGGTGTTGGCCACCATAGAATATTGTGATAAAGGATCCGATAATGATGATCAGTCCCACCGTGATCCTAATGATTATTTTAGTGACTCCGATTTGGATGACATCCCTGAAGATATAAACGAGGAAGGGCCAGTAGAGGGTGAAAATGTGAACCCCCATTCGGCCGGAAACACGGGCCCTGGTATAGTTATAAGAAATAATCTAGGGTCCTTCATGACTGACGTAGATCCTGACGCGGCTCTTGCATGCGAGTTCCAGGAATACCCAAATATTGTGTCGGCTCACCTAGTTGACAATGAATTCGATGAAGAAGAGTTGTTTATAGGATAACAATTTGATAACAAAAAAGACTGTTTACATGCTATAAAACAACTTAGCTTGAAGTTAGGTGTGGATTATAAAGTAACGAAGTCGACGCAGTCTTTGTACGCAGGAGAATGTTGGAAAGCGTCGAGTGGTTGTAAATGGCATGTTCGAGCCATGTTAATGCAGCGGACACATATGTGGATGATAAGGAAACTAGAAGGTCCACACACGTGCACGTCCGCTTGTATGTCGCAAGACCATAGAAAACTATATGCAACTGCATCATCCCTTTGGTGAAAGAGTCGCCTATCATTCAAGTGTCGGTCTTTATTGCGGATATGCAAGCTCGATTCAAGTACAAAGTGTCGTACCGAAAGGCATGGTGGGCAAAGCAAATGGCGATGCGAGAGTTGTATGGTGACTGGGATGCGTCATACAACGAGCTTCAAGGGTGGATAGCTGGGATGTAGGAATATGTGCCGGGGACAGTGACTGATTTGTAAACATTGCCGTATAAAGGCCCTGACCGGGAGATACAACTGGGGAAGCGAGTTTTTCACATATTGTTTTGGACGTTCGAGCCGTGTGTTAAGGCATTCTCTCATTGCAAGTCGATGGTGTAGGTGGATGGGACATGGTTGTATGGAAAATACACGCAAATCCTCCTGACTGCTGTTGCACAAGACGGCAATCAAAATGTACTTCCGATCTTTGGATAATGTTCACTAAACATATAAAGTTCTCATTGTACAGAATTTTTAATTATCTCATTGTACAGAATTTGGATAATGTTCTCGTTTGTTTCTTTTGAAAATAGACTCTTTCAAGATTCTAAACATATAAAGTTTATCCCATAATTATTTTTTTATAATTTTTAATGATTTTCCAAAGTCAGAACAGGGGAACTCGAAATCATTCTGACCTTGTCTCACAACATTAATTATATCTCATGATTTTCAATTCCATTGCTTACACCATTTCTTCTATGAGAAACTAGACTCAATAAGCTTTAATTTCATATTTTTTTCATCTTCTAATTCAATTCCCACAATTTTTGGTGATTTTTCAAAGTTAGACTACTGCTGCTGCCCAAAACTGTTTTAGTTTAAAATGTTGATTACCAATTTGACCCTAAAATTTTAATACATGACAATTTCATCCCTAGGCTCGGAAAATGAAATTCTTGCAATATAATCCTTGATTCAAGCCTAATAATTCTCATACATATCAATAACAGCCCATAGATTCCATGAAATTTCAGAATTTTTCCACAATTTCAATACTTTTCAATTTAATCCCTAAAACATGTTTTTCATTCAAAATTCTTTAATAAAACACCTTTAAACATCCATTAACATCTAAATTTCATCATAAAATAACAAAAATTATATGAAATTATCATTGGTATCTTCCAAAACTTTCAACAAATTGAGAAACTAGTAGAATACTAAGTTGGACCTAATTGTAAAAGTCTAAAAATATAAAAATTTCAAGGAAAAAGCAAGAATTAAACTTACTTGAAGCTAAAATATGGAAGACCAGCTCTAAAAGCTCTTCCATGGCTATTTCCCACCGAAATTTCAAGAAGAAATGGTCTTGAAATCCTTAAAATAAAATTTGGCCACATAAACTTTATTGTAATTCCAATTTTGTCCTTAAATACATAAAAAAATCAATGGTATGCCATCTCAGCCACTTAAATTGGTCCATTTACTCTTTTAGTCCTTCCTTATTTAATTTTTAAGCTATTTAATCACTTTAGCAAGTTTTGCATCTTTTCAATTTAGTTTTTTTTAATTAATTAACTGCCGAAACATTAAAATTTTCTGACGAAACTTTAACACAACCATATTGACACTCCGTAAATATTTATAAAAATATTTACGGCTCGATTTATAACAGCTTTCCTCAATTTCTTGACTTAATAAATTTTTATAAAACACAAATTACTAATTCAAAAATCTCTTAAAAATCATATTTGGCTCGTAATTATTAATAATAAAATTTATGAGCTTATTTTCTGAATTTGGTGATCTCGTACCACTGTTTTTGACATTTCTGAAAATCGATTATTACATAGTCTATTTACCATTTAAGGACCTGTAGTTTTGAATTTCATAGCTATTTAGCCCCTTCTAGCTTCTAGAATTCAATTTCTACTTTTTATACAAATTGGTCATTTCCTTAATTAATCACTAAATCGATAAAATTTTCATATCAGTATTTTCATGCAACATTCCTATCATAATGCAACCCATGTCAAAATTTTAATTTTTTTTAATTTTTTAATTTTTTTCCTCGTCGGATTTGTGGTCCCGAAACCACTATTTCGAGTAGACCCAAAATCGGGCTATTACACAATCCGTTGCAGAAAGCAAATGTTGAGACTGTTTACAAATTTCCAGTTTCAGTTGATCCGCTAAAGTTATCAGAAATGGAGCTTGAAGATGATGATGATTTAGGGACAATGATAGCAATTTATTACCCCCCTGAGATAGAAAATCCCAGCCTGGTTGAGTTGTTCGCGGAGTTAGCTGAACTGGATCCCATTTAAGTGGTAATTCCAGCAAGCCAGCACTTCGAAATTGATTTTAATCTTAACGTCTCTTGGGAAGGTCAGTTGGGTTTTGGATGGTCAACGTCAACTCCTGAAAATCCAAACACTAGTGGATGTTCGTATAATACCCCAGACTCGTGTCCTCGTCTAGAGATCCATCCAGAGGTGTTGGCCACTACGGAAGATAGTGATGAAGGGTCCGATAATGATGATCAGTCCTAGTGGATGTTCGTATAACACCCCAGACTCGTGTCCTCGTCTAGAGATCCATCCAGAGGTGTTGGCCACTACGGAAGATAGTGATGAAGGGTCCGATAATGATGATCAGTCCTACCGTGATGTCAACGATGATTTTAGTGACCCCGATTTGGATAACATCCTTGAAGACATAGACGAGGAAGGACCAGTAGAGGGTGAAGATGCGAACCCCTATTCGGCCGGAAACACTGGCCCTGGTATAGTTATAAGAAATAATTTAGGGTCCTTCATGACCGATGAGGATCCTGATGCGGCTCTTTCACGTGAATTCCCGGAATATACAAATATTGTGCCTGCTTACCTAGTTGACAATGAATTCGACGAAGAAGAGTTGTTTGTAGGACAACAATTTGATAACAAAAAAGACTATTTACATGCTATAAAACAACTTAGCTTGAAGTTAGGTGTGGATTATAAAGTAATGAAGTCGACGCAGTCTTTGTACGTAGAAGAACGTTAGAATGCGTCGAGTGGTTGTAAATGGCTTTTTCGAGCCGCGTTAATGTAGCAGACATAGATGTGGATGATAAGGAAACTAGAAGGTCCACACACATGCACGTCCGCTCGTATGTCGCAAGACCATGAAAAGTTAGATGCAAAAACTGTATGCAACTGCATCATCCCTTTAGTGAAAGAGTCGCCCACCATTCAAGTGCCGGCCCTTATTGCGGATTTGCAAGCTCGATTCAAGTACAAAGTGTCATATCGAAAGGCATGGTGGGCAAAGCAAATGGCGATACGAGAGTTGTATGGTGACTGGGATGCGTCGTACAACAAACTTCAAGGGTGGATAGCTTGGATGCAGGAGTATGTGCTGGGAACAGTGACTGATTTGCAAACACTGCCGTATAAAGGCTCTGACGGGGAGATACAACCGGGGAAACAAGTTTTTCACCAATTGTTTTGGACGTTCGAGTCGTGTGTTAGGGCATTCCCTCAGTGCAAGCCGATGGTGCAGGTGGACGGGACATGGTTGTATGGCAAATACAAGCAAATCCTCTTGATTGCTGTTGCACAAGACGACAATCGAAATGTACTTCCGGTCGCTTTCGCCATCGTGGAGTGTGAGTGCTTTGAGTCTTGAGAATTTTTCCTCACAAATCTACGGAGGCACGTTGTCAGAAAAGATAACATTTGCCTTATATCAAATAGATCGAAAGGATTACTTGCTGCGATAAGGCAATCGGGGGTTCCGTGGAGGTCTGTTTATTGCATCCGACATATCGCGGTAAACTTTCATAGAGATTATAATAATAAAGATTGGAAAAAAGAACTCGTGAACATGGGTAAAAAAATTTGTTTGTATTTATTTCAAAAATTACTTTTCAAATTTGTTTGTATTTAAATTGGTGATTTCAAATTAAATATGCAGCCCATGAGTTAGAACCGAGAAGATTTAGGCAGAGGTTCGCTAGGCTTGAATATCAGATGTCATCTTTACCAACAAATCTCCGGACATGGTTGGGTAGCATGGAGAACTGGCAATGGACTCAAAGTTACGATGAGGGGTTTCAGTATGGGTAGATGACAACTAACTTGGTAGAGCCGGTCAACTCTGTATTCAGGCGTACACGCAATCTCCCAATTTCTGTTGTATTCTGGGCAACATTCTATAGGTTGGCGACATTGATGCCTAAGATGGTGTTGAGACAAGCCAAGCAGATCGAGGCCGGGCACGTATATATAGAGGTTGTCCGAAAGGCCATGGCGGTAAATAGTCGAAGGGCACAAACAATGAATGCAGAATTGTATTCGCTCGACTTGGAGACTTTCCGAGTTCAGGAGTACATCGGCCGTCGTTCGGGTCTTCCACCTAAGTCGTACGCAGTTGATCTGCGAAACAGGCGATGCGAGTGCGGTATATTTCAGACTCTTCGATATCCGTGTGCGCATGTTCATGCAGCGTGTGCGAGAGCACACTTAAATGTTGAACAATTCAATGACGAGATCTACATGTTGCAACGCACATTACATATATGGGGGAACGGATTTCCTGTAATGCCCGATGTCTCAAACTGGAAAGTTCCACCGCCTGCTTTCGAGATGGTGCCTGACCGTAGTCTCCGCAGGCATCCTAAAGGTCGACTACAATTGATGAGAATTCGAAATGACATGGATGTTAGGAAGACGGGTGAACCCAAACTGTGCACTGTGTGTCGGACATCCGGACACAACCGATCAACATGCCCACATCGTGTCTACATTTCCGGTCAATCGTCTTGTAATGCTAGACTCCAAGATGACGAGTGATATATTATTGAGCGCATGTTCTTGTAAAAATGTTGTAAATATTTAAAAAATTAGATAATTTAAATGTAAAGAGAAAAAAGTTGAAAGTAAATTAAATTTAAATGAAATGAGGGAAAATTTTAATTTAAATGAGGAGAAAAAAAATTGAATTGAAAATAGAAAATTTAAATATAAAATGAAATGAGAAAAAAATTTGCATTGAAAATAGAAATTTTAAATATAAAATGAAATGAGAAAAAAATAAATTTGCATTGAAAATAGAAAATTTAAATTAAATTAGAATGAAAATGGTAGTGGTAATGGTAATGGAAATGAAATAAAAATGAAATGAAATGAAAAAAAAAGGATGTGAGGCCTTTTAAATGAAATAAATGAAAAAAAAAAGGGTGTGAGGCCTTTGAAATTTGCATTGAAAATAAATGTTATCAAGCCTAATAAATGTGGTGTCACGCTCAAAGAAACCAAAAAAATGAAATTAGATATTTTTTTAATAAATTTAATATTTAAATTGACAAAAATAATAAATAAATTAAAATATTTAAATAAAATATTAAATGAAAAAAATGAAATGAAATTTATTTTAACAAATTTAATTTATCTAAATGGGGTGTCAGGGCTAAAAAAACCCTAAAAAAATTTAAATAAAATGCATAAAATTTAAATTTAAATTAAAAATAATATAAATAAATTGAGAAAAAAATAAATTGAAATTGACAGGCCAAAATCCCATTTTATTGTTCATTTCAGGTTATTTTGGTGTTTGTTTTTAAACCTAGGTCATTTTTGTAAATATCAAATTTTTTTGAGTCAAATTGGTAAAATAGCCCAAATTGAGAAAATTATCAAAATATTTTAATAATTAAGTGACCAATCAATAATTTACCCTAAATTTTAAATAATAAAACCAAGTGGAGTGTCCAATCCCAGCAAAACCTAACCCAACTAAATACAAAATATAAACCTAACCCAAAAATTAAAATACATTCCAAATAATTAAATATCTTAATAACCCATCCCAATGACCTAATTACTTAACTTACTCTAAAAAATCCAATTAGTTTTCTTTTTCTTTTTGGAAAGTAAACCCAAATAGTTTTCAACTCAAAGTAATTCATTTTTTGTCGTTAATTTAATTAATTAAATTTATTAAAAAAACACTTTTATTATCAAATTAACTCATCAACTCAAGGGATTTTTACTAAAAAAATTAAAAATACCAAAATAGTATAAATTTTTGTATTTACGAAAATGGTACAAAAAAATAAAACAGTTAAAATCTGAATGGTGGGCCTACCACAGGAGGCACCAATGGTGCTTGTGGTAGAGGCAGCACCACTTCAATTATTTAACCCGATTCAGCCCAGCTGAAGGAGAAGGAGAAGGAGAAGAAGAAGAAGAGAGCTGAAGAAGGAGAAGAAGAAGAAGAAGAAGGTGGCGCAGGAAAAAGAGAGAAAGAGAAGAAAAAAATAGAAAAAATAAGGTATTTTTAAAAAAATAATGGATTATCTTGTTATTATGTTTTTTTTTGTATAATTATTATTATTTTTTGTTGTTAGTTTAGTTATTATTGTTAGTTATTAAGATTAATAAAAACCAAAATTGATGGTTTTAGTTAGTATTATTATTGTTAGTTTTTAGGGTTTAGTTATTAATAATTATTGTTACTTAGTATTATTGTTAGTAAAAAACTAATAATATTATTATGGTTAGTTATTAGGATTAGTAAAAACCTTAATTATTATTTTAGTTAGTATGATTGTTAGTTTTTACATTATATTACTGTTAGTTATTATTTTTAGTAAAACCCTAATTATTATTGTTAGTTAGTATAATTTTGAGTTAAAAACTATTGTCGAAACCATTTTTTTGAAAACCAAAAATTTTAGATTGTCGACTTTAAAAAATGAAAATTGGGAGTCGCCACCAATCTTTTTTTGAGGTGTGATTGGATCACCTAAAAATAAATTTGGTCTACGAATTTTAGAAAAACGGGTCCGGGAGTCGGTTACGTATGAGGAAGGATTAGCACCCTCATAACGCCCAAAAAATTGGTACCTAGTTAATTAATTAATGTCTTAATGTCAAAAATTTGAAAAATATAATCCTTAGCAAAAACTTTAAACATTATGTATTAAGACCCTTATCATTTCAGAGAAAGAAAATGTCACACCCAATAAGTTAGGGCACGACATTCTAATTTCCTCAAAAATGAATTAGGCCAGAATACTCATGTAATAAAAATTTAAAAGAATATCCATTTATTCAAGATTTAAGAAATCGCGGCCCAATACGTTAGGGCACAATTCCTCCAAAATCCCAAACTCGGAATATTTCATTTCTTATTTTTTAGAAAAAATTTCATTTCGAGAAATCAATGCGTCACATCCAATACGTTAGGATACAACGTGTTGAATTCCCAATAATGAGTTCTTATTTTTTGATTAAAGAGAAATGCTCGATTGTTAGATTTAACGAAGAAAATCGGAACTCAATACGTTAGGGCTCAATTTCCTTGAAAATCCTAAATACAAACATTATCTTAATTTTGAAAAGTTTGAAATCGAGAAAAAATGATGTAATGTTATATTGAATGCGTGTATAAATGTCGCAATAGCAAATAACAATAATAAATACGACAATTGTATAGAAATAAGATAAACAAATAAATAAAAAAAATGACATGCAAAGTATCAAATAAATGAGCAAAATAAAAAAAAATATGAAAACATAAATCAACAAACATATAAAAAAAATAAAGAAAAGAAAGTACATAATATATACATTGAAATTATGGAAAAAATATAAAATTTATATAAAAAATATATTTATATATATAATACATTCATGAGAATAAAGAAAAATATATATATAGAAATTATAAAATATGGATAGAAAGTATAATATATATACGTACATATATATAAGTTAATAAATATATAGATCATAAAGATAATGATAATATATATATATAGAAATTATAAAATATGTATAGAAAGTATAATATATATACGTACATATATATATAAGGTAATAAATATATAAATCATAAAAATAATAATTACATATATATAAGGTAATAAATATATAAATCATAAAATAATAATTACATGTATAAACTTAAAAAAAAAGAAAAAAGAAAATATTTTGAAATCAATTAATTCTAAAATGACTAATTTTAAAATGTGATAAAAAAATAGGGCACATTCGCAAATAATTGAAGTCTCAAGGACCATACTGAACGCGCAAAGAATGCAGAGGGGCTGGAAAGGAAATTGTTCCTTCTCCTCTAAACGACGCCGTTCAAATTAGACCAAATTGAAATAAAAATAAATAAAAGGGTAAATTAAAAAAAATAAAAAACTTAATTACAAAAACATTAAAAGGCGGAGGGGCTAAAAGAGCAATTTACCCCTCCGCTCAAAAATACGCGGATCCTAGGCTGGGTCGGGTCGGACTCGGGTCGATCCATGCCAAAACGACGCCGGTTTCAACATTGAGAACTGCTCCTAAAACGCAACCGTTTAGTACCACTATTTAAATCAATTTTTCCCAAAAAAAAATCATTAGCAGCAGAGGAAAAATAAAAATAAAAAAAATAAAAAAACTTGATTCCTCTGCTAGGGTTTCAACCCTAGCTTCTACATCGCCGCGCCTCTGCCGCGATCCCACCGTGGAAGGTGGTCGAAGTCGCACCCCAAAGGGCTTATTGGCTCTTTTTGCATAGATTGAAGGCGTCGCCAGGTATTTCCCCTACTTTCCCTTTACTTTTTGTATTACAATAAATCAAATCGAAGAAAAGAGGAAACGAAGGAAATAAATTACTACCTTTTAATCTATTTTCCTTTCTTTTTTTTTTTGAATTTCTATTTGTGATTTTTATTCTCTGCTTGTATACTCTCTTTTGCTGTGAATATAATCATATTTTTTTTATTGATTTCCTCCTTTTTTTTACAATGAAGGAAGAGGCCTCTATTTATAGTTGAGCCTCCCCAAATCCAACGGTACAAATCAATTACATCAACGGCTAAGATTAAAGGGTATCTACAAATTAAATCTCTAAGATTACAAAATCATATCTTCTAAAATTACATATCATATCTAAGATTACATATCCTCGAAGATTATGTTTCCATATGTGATCCCGGGCTAAAATTGGGTATTACAACTATTATTATTGTTATTGTGTTAGTTATTAGGATTAGTGGTTAAACGTTGTTCATGTACAAAATGATAACTGAAATAGTATGAGCTTAAGAATGAAAAAATTGCATATTGAAACTATCTCGTTGGACAGTCGTCAGGATCGGGTCGAAATTGAGCTTATGCTGTAAAGTTGTTATGTGTAATGTTGTAATGTTGCAATGTTGTGGTAACACCTATTTGGAATACTTAAAATTATTCATTTGCTTATGCTTATGCATATGCTTAAATTGTATCCAAATTAAGTTATAAAAAGTATAATTCATTTGGAATAATTAAAATTATATCCAAAATGGAGCCATTTAGCATTAAATTTAGCTTTAATATAATGCAAAAAGGGAAGAAAAGTTCCGTAGTAAGCATACCTAAAGTTAGAATAATTAAATTTATACAAAAATTACAAACTTTGTAATGTACAACAAAGTGCAATAAACCCCTAAAATTGATGGTTCGATGGTGTGGTCCTAGGGGTATACCTATACGGAGGTCGACGGTCACATTGTGGGTGTTCGCGACGACCAACATCCTCATTAGGCGTAGGTGGGGGTGTGCTAAATATAGAGGAAAAATCATGTGGCTCGATCGTCATTGACGAACTTGAACCGGAAGGAGTCCCATGATGCTGTGGATACGAGCCGAGAATGCTGTACTGCGGCGGGTACGATCCAAAGATATCAAACTTGTATGCGTATTCGCCCCCTGACAAGCTCGGAAAATAGTTATTGCCCTCCAAATCTGGATGATAGCAATGTGAATCCCCGTGTGAATGTGATTGCTCGGGCTTCGGTTCGGGCTCTGGTTCGGGATCATGATCTGCCGCAGGCTCCGCCTCCATGGTGGCCGCTGGGTACGATCCCTCAGGTCGCTGCATATGAGGGGGGACTACAGTCGACTGCCCTCCAAATAGATATGACTTTCCACAACTAGAGTACCATTGTATGTACTCTAATGATGGTTGCAAATCGGAAGCCATAACCATATGAGGTATTTGACCCATCCGATTGTTCCACAGCGCAACAAATTTTCGGTGCTTAACCTCCAATCCAACTGCGATTTTCCTCTGTTGTTGATACCGTGAACCACCCCCACATCGCATGGCGGATTCGAGATATATTGGACGCAACCAAACTGTCGTAGCATTCGATCCCCATGGTACCACTCGACTACATTGAAATTTATAATTGGTGCGTTAGTGCACCACATTTGAGAATGAACGTAGGCAGACGAGGGTATCATAGCTGCAATTTCCGGTCTACGATATGGCATCCATATAAACTGCATGATTAATAACATGGTTATAATTTAACACGGTGTGAGTAAGATATAGAAAGTAAGATGTCACGAATATTAAAATAGCTTACCCCTTCCCCAGCATGCTGTTCGATCATCAGTCGGTATATCGGGATAGTGTACGACCTCTCGATACCCGGATAAATACTCCACCTACAAAAACAAACATGGTATGGTTGGTAACATTAAATTATATAGTATGACTACAATTAATGCAAAAAAAGTTATATTTTATCACATGTTAACTAGTGGATAAACATATGGTTGGTGAGTAACCGATGCCAAAAATGGCATCCGATAAAGCGCCCAGGACTGCAACAATATAAGATATCTTCCCATGTCTACAACAGAAGGCTTTATCGTCTGATAAAGCTCCCGATACAACACTGCCATAACGGCGGAGCCCCAGCTATACGAGTGAACATTGGTCAAATCAGCTAATAGCGGTAAGTACATGATATGAACCTTGTTGTTGTTTGAATCGGGCATTAGTACTCCCCTTATAATATGCATGGTGTACGCTCAAGCAGTGCACATCAACTCTCATTCAGTGGCATTAGTTGATAACTGTCCAAATTTGGCTTTCAGCCATGTAAATTTCAAGCCCGTAAAATTTGACTCATTATCGTTTGGCGAGTCTCTTAGTAGCTGATAACATAGTGCAGCCGGTTCAGTAAATGCAGTTACTCTCGTTACGGGACTCCCGTCGATTGGGAGTCCAAGCTGCAGTGCAACATCCTCTAAGGTCACTGTGCACTCCCCACACGGAAAATGAAAAGTGTGGGTCTCCGAGTGCCACCGCTCCACTAGCGCAGATATTAAATCATACCGCAAGTCGAACGTCCTGATCAATGTTGTTGACCCGAATCCAGCTTGCTCCAAGTAGGACATCAATCGTGAATCCGGGGGATATCCTATACCATTCACCCGGCCCCTTAATACGGGGTACGAGCCCTGATAGTGTTAAATTATAGAAAATAAATATTAGGATAACATGATTTATTTCTATATATTACGTATATCCTTTTTTAATAGAACCCGTGATTAACAAATAATAATATATTACCATATTCTTAGCCGCATCAGATATGTGAGGATCGTCGTTAATCAATCGAGCCATTGCGATGCCTGCAACTTCAAAACAAATTTAGTAAAAAATCCTTATTTCAGCCCTTTGTTCATATTTTTCCCCAATTTTATTACTTTAAAAAAATATACTATTTTCTGATTTTCTGATTTTACATTATTTTAGTACATTATATTTGAAATGTATTAATTTAGTGTGTTTTTTTAAATAAATTTAGTAAAAAACCCTTATTTCGGCCCTTTATTCATATTTTTTCCCGAATTTTATTACTTTCAATAAAAATATATTATTTTCGTATTTTATTATTTTACATTATTTTAGTACATTAAGTTTAAAATGTATTAATTTAGTGTTTTTTTAAAATAAATTTAGTAAAAAACCATTATTTTAGCCCTTTGTTCGTATTTTTTACCGAAGCCTCATTGTTTCAAAAAATATATTATTTTCGTATTTTATAATTTTACGTTATTTTAGTACATTATGTTTGAAATGTATTAATTTAGTAAAAAACCCTTATTTTGGCCCTTTATTCGTATTTTTTTCCGGATTTTATTACTTTCAAAAAATATTTTATTTTCGTATTTTATTATTTTACATTCTTTTCATATTTTATGTTTTCTTAAACATATTTTTTATTATTTTATTTTTAATGCTATTTTTCTAAAAAAATCATTACAACATGCTAAATAAATTTCATAAAAAAATTATCTAATCAATATAGAATGTACATAACATGGGTTTTTTCATGCTAAATAAATTTCATAAAATATATATGCTAAATAAAATAATAAAACACATATAATGTATATAACATATATTTTTTACATAAATGTTACAAAAAAATTACCTTTCCTTATTTTTTTCTTTCTTTTTCCTTCCCTCCCTCTTCTTCTTCTCCTTTCTTCTCCGTTCTTTTTCTTTCTTTTTCTTTCTTCTTCTTTCCTTTCCTTTTTTTTTCTTTTTCTTTCTTCTCCTTCTTTCTTCTCTCCAGCCGGATGGTCCCCCCAACCCAATATATACAGCACGTTTGGTTCGCTGTAATGGAATAGAGGCGTAATGGAATAGAGGTGTAATAGGTAATTCTTTTGTTTGGTTGACTGTAATAGAATAGAGGCGTAATGGTATTCTTGTGTTTGGTTGAATAGAATAGAGGTATAATAGCATAAGAAAAAAAAGCTAAAATGACTAGAATACCCTTAGCAGAATTTTTTTAAGGTAGATGATTGTTGTTATTGTTATTAAATTTTAATAAGATTATTAATATAAATAATAAATAATTTAATCATATTTTAACATAATTATTATTAAATATAATTAAATAAAAATATATAATTTAATAAAATTGTTAATAAATATTCTTATATGAATTTACTAATAAAATCATAATATATAATACTATAAAATATAATTTAAAATTATTATTATTAAATATAATTTAATAATAATATATAATTTAATAAAATTCTTATTCTTATATGAATTTACTAAAATCATAATATATAATACTATAAAATATAATTTAAATAATTATTTTTAAATATAATTTATAATCTACTTTATTATTATTAAACTGCAATACATATTTAATGTGCCAAAATATCATTTGTGGAACAAATAATTTAATTATTCTACAATAAAAAAAATTAGCAGTAATAAATAACTTTAGAATTATATTTTGCATAAACATAATAACAATGAATATTAACAAAATTTAAATGAGATTCATGAAATTCTATGTCAAAATCCATATGTTATACAGTTTTGCCACATCAAAAAGTTAGAACATTGTATATGACATACCATCCCAAATATTACAAACAGAAAAAGTTACGAAAATGTCATCAACAAAACCATAAATTTTAATGGTCAGCAAGAAATCTTCTGACCCATTCCAACCGTACATCAGAAGGTAAACTAAAGAAAACTACCATTTGAGTTGGATGATCTGGAATTTTACTCAATGGTTGAAACCGTTCATCCACAGTTAAACCTTCTATTTCACATAAGGTTGGATATAAATTTGACGCTTTTTCTTGGATGCCCTGGTGAACTACCACATCGGAGGCAATACTCCTACTGATTTGTTCGCCAATGGCCTGCATGTTTTCAGCCAATAAAGTGGCAGCATCATTAACTGAAGAAGAAAAATGACCACTTGCATCAGA
The DNA here is from genome assembly GCF_007990345.1 of Gossypium hirsutum. Classification (NCBI taxonomy): domain Eukaryota; kingdom Viridiplantae; phylum Streptophyta; class Magnoliopsida; order Malvales; family Malvaceae; genus Gossypium; species Gossypium hirsutum. The sequence goes on along the minus strand of NC_053447.1, from coordinate 14,835,320 downwards.
ATTCTTTTTTTTCCTCTTTGAAGATGAGGAACCCCCTTGGTTTCTGTCTGGTTGCGGCTCTGTAGCAGAAACATCCATGTCATCGAAAGAGACATTAGCATCGCAGTCATAGTATTCGTTTCTTTCTTCATTAATATCTGCAACAGGTACATCCTCAGCATTTATTTCTTCAAGAACGTCAGCAGCTGTTTGAGCGTCTTTCCCAGTCGCTCGATCTTTTACGTATATGGCACTAAGTTGGTCGTAGTAAGGGAAACTACGATGTCTGACCTGACCGGCTTCTCTATGACTCTACAAAAATGAGGAAATGATATTAGTTATAAGTTTGGTAAAAATAAGATAATCAAGACTTGAACTCATTCTTACCGTTAAATAAGAGTCCCAAACCACATCTTCAGCAACAAGGACCTGCCTATAGTCGTCCCAACAAAAACCGCTATTGTTTTGGCCATTAAGCATGTCATAGACGATTGACCAATCCCTTTTTAGTAACCTAACCCTTGACTCGATATTAGGTCTAGCCTTTAACATTGCATTGGGTAAAGCCTTTTCTAACATTTTTTCCAACTCGTTTAAGTAACCGGCTTTGAACCCCGTATCAGCGTTAAATGTTCCAACATTGTGCAAGTCCACCATGCAGGAAACCAATGCTGCATCTTCTTCTGGAACCCATTTTCTTTTGGTTCCTCGAGATGATTGGGAAGGAACATTTGATTCCGAAACACCTGACATAATTATCTTAAGAAAAAAAACAAATTAAAATTAAGTTTAATATCATGAATCAAAAGGTGAACACTTTATAAAATTAAAATTGAGTTCAATATCATGAATAAAAAACTCAACACTGTATAAAATTATAACACATGATGAATGAAAATAAATCAAATTATATTTCAACAAGTTTAGTACAATACAAAAAACTCAAAAACACCGCCAAAGTTTCACAAACTAGATACATAAAATAACATAAACAAATGAACTCAAACTAATTTTCTCCCTAAACCTAACTAGTTTCTAGATGCTTGCCATTCATCGAACATTTGGTTGGCTAGTTCCATCTTCCAAGTAGCCCAAGCATCCGATGGATGAATATTGACGATATTCAGTTCGTCGTCATCTACCACACTACTAGGTAATCCTTCTCCGACCTCTGCTTCAATAGGATCAATACTCATATGGGTTCGAATAAAATTATGGAGCAAACAACATGCAATAATTATCCTATTGTGCACCCTTACAGGATAGAATGATGGACTCCTAAGTATTCCCCATCTCATTTTTAATAACCCAAAGCATCTTTCAATAACATTATGTGCTGAGGCATGTTTCATATTAAAAAATTCTTGCGGAGTACTTGGCTGATAACCCTGGCGCCAGTCATTCAAATGATAACGTTGTCCTCTAAAAGGTGCAAGAAATCCCTCACAATTTGTGTATCCAACATCAACTAGATAATAACAACCTATAAATTTTTTTAATTATTAATTCCCAAAAAAATTTGATTTTAATGAATAATTCAAAGTCCTCTAACTATCCACTTTACCATGAGAAACTTTTAGTCCATGCCTTCTACTAATGGCATCTCGAAGAACTCGTCCATCAGCAACAGAACCTTCCCAACCAGGAAGAACATAAACAAATTGCATTTCAGGTGTACAAACACCTAGCATATTTGTTGCTATGTCACCTTTTCGCGTTCGATATCTAGCTTTATCAACTGCTGGAACTCTAATCTTGATGTGGGTTCCATCAAGAGCACCTAAGCAATTCTATATCACATGTTATAAAACCTTAAGTTAGGACACTAAATTTAAATCTAAATCAACTAAATTATGTACAAGCTATATATAAAACTTATTACAATACCTTAATCCATTTCCACATTGTGTCTGAAGAATCTGCTGTAATAGGCTCTGGCTTTTTAAATAACACATCTTGTAAGCGTATGACAGCATTTAAAACACTATGAAATGATCTGCTAACAGTTTCCCCGGACCTATTGAAGTGATGCTTAATAACTCGATTTTTAAGTTGATGGGAAATGATATGTAAAAACATTGCAACTTGCTCATCAATAAGCATGTGCCTTGACGACTTCAATCCCCCTAACGTTTGGAACATCTCACATAGTTTGAAAAAGGCAAATCTATTCATCCTAACTTGTTCAATACAGGTCTCGTCACTAGCATGTACAAGCCTTTTCACATAATCCCGTTGTGCATAAAAATCTAAAATATAGGACCTAATCCTTGGTCTATAAGTATGAAGGCTATCGATGGCACCCAATGTAAGTATAAACCAACTGACAATGTTACAAATTTCCAACCATATTGTCACTACAATTCCAATTCTTTTACGCCTCACAGTTTGTGCAATTAAAGGCAGACGAGCCATTACTGCAAGATATTAATGTGTTCCATATTGTCAAATTTATTTAAAAAGGGTCACATTTCTCCAATCATAATTTCAATAACAGTATAGTAAACTTAAATAATTTAATTGCCAAGGAACTTACAGTGATTGCGTGAAAAGAAGACGCTCAACTGTGAGTGGAGGAAGCAGTCAAACAATCCAAAAAAGAAGAGGAAGCAATAACACACTATCAAAAAAAACTGAACAATACAAATTTAGAATCATTACAAAGAACAAAATAGAAATTAAAACTATCTTTGCAACAAGAAATTCATTTCTTTATCAATCATCTAAAATTAATACTATTTGATAATCGATACCACATATAATTATACTTGTAATAAATAAGAAGGTAGAAACATTGTGATATGGATCATAACAAAAAAACATATTAATTATGACTAAATTTACCAATATTTATTAAGAATAAAGTTTATTATTCATAAATTATCAACTTCACTGGCAATTACATTTTACTGTACTTAAACTAACATATTAATATAATCTACCGATAGATTTCAGGATTTTAGAGATATGATTTAATGAATTGGTGAAATATTGTATTCCCAGTACAAGTCTATGAAGCCTACATAACATTTAACTTCCAACAAAGAGTTTTCTTGGCAATACCATACTGCCACTCATTTCAGTTTTAAATCTAGGATACCTTCAATAACAATATTTTTAGATTATTTTGATGTATTTCAATCATTATCGATTTATATAAATTTTAATATTTTAATTTCATTTTGATGTATTTCAATCATTATCGATTATTTTGATGTATTTCGATCATTATCGATTTATATAGTCCAACTTAAACTAGTTACTAATGATTTAAAACCAAAATTTAAAAAATGCAGAGACGAAACAAAATTCATGCTTCCAACCGAAAACTGGATTTTAAAGGAATAATTCATACTTTTATTCACACCAGTACCTTAAACTGGATTTTCTGTACTATTAACATGTTTTACTGTTTCCCGAGAAATGCATTTTTCATTTCAATAAGTTTTATTTCCATGATTTTATTTTATCTCAGTCCAACCATGCATTTGTACAGACACACACATACGCACACACACACATATCCGTATTAATAAAAAAATTGACATATATCCGTATTCAAAATTTTCAATACCAATAAAAATCAACTTATTACATCACCACTTGCAAAATATAACTATAAAAACATTACTATGGAGTAAGCCATAAAAAAACAGTCCAATTTACTTGAATTGCAACTATAAAATACCTCTTGAATTGCAACTAGAGCTTCAGCTTGCCAACGATTTATGTCTGGAGCAAATCAGTAGCTAACAGTCCAATACCTACAAAAGTTCACATTGAACATCAATTAACTGGAACATCAATACTCTCAAGAATCCCATAAGCAAAAAATTTCAGTCTTTGCAGGGATTGTTTTTTAAACCAGAAAAAAAAATTTAGAATCACATCAGGTAAGTGCTTTGTAAGTCATTTAACCAAAATCTTAGTGATACACTCACAAAAAAGCAGAGCAGTATGATAGGATGAACACAGATGCAACATTTAACCAAACTCCACATGCTGATAAGATGAACACAGATGATTACATAGACAACATCATTCTTGTAGCAGACACAGAACCATCTTAATTACAACATGTCATATAAAACAGCGCAGTTACCAAAAGGCAACTTAGGCACTTGAGGCAGACATACTTCAGGAAGCATTTTCATGTTAATGGTATGCAACTAATGCTTGTTTACCAATCTAGTAGTCCATTTTACACACTAAAACCATGTCGGATAGATGCTTATATCAAAGCACTCACACAATTTAACATAGAAGAAGGTTACTTGACATAAATAGAATGTCCTAAAAACCCTCTGATTGATGCAAACTTACCTCTTTTCAACTTTCAGGGTATTCCAAGCCAAGACAAGCTAAAATAAGTTATCATACAATTTCAGTTCATATCAATGTTATAAATAAATACCCTATCCTTAAGAATGAGAAAGCATCTTAAATAAAAAAATAATGATTCTAAAACTGCTATTGACAATTTATTTATAAAAGAGCCAAAATCACCTACAAGTTGAATCACTAGTAGATATAAGGAAGAAAATGAAAGTACATAGAAAAGAAAGCACTAACATAAATCCCAGAAAGAAACAGAAATTGAAACGAAAAGAAAAAGGTCAACAATTCGGAAACAAACCAGCAATGAACTGAAACAAAACTTAACCAATTAAAGGGTATGATTTTACAATTAAAAGCATCTTACACAGCATTGGGAAGAAGAAGACGAAGAGCTCTCTTTGTCTCTTTTCTATACGCTTTTAACTGTATTTTCCCCGACTCTCGGATTTTCTGATTTGTCTGCTGAAATTGAAAAAAATGATCAAGAATCAAGCCATTACAACTTCTAATTCTTTATCAAATGAATTAAAGTTTTATTTCACGAAAATTAGTATTCATGAATGAATTCAACTAGTTTAAGCCCTAGTTTTCAGAAACCTTAGATGCCAATTTTTAACGATTATAAACAGAGATTCAACTAATTTGATGAATCAAGTCTTACTAAAACCTCATTTTAAAGGTGAATGCATGATTCAATTGCAAGAAATGTTGAATCTCTCATCATAGACGTAAAAGGGAAAACACGTGACAAAAAAATGTTAGGGCAGATAATGTTTACCTTGCTTGAATTGGAAAGGTTTTCTTGAGGGTTTCTTTGGAGATACTTGTTGGGATTTGAAGAACAGAAGTCTGTTTTTGGACTTCCCTACTCACTGCATTTGAAGAACAGAAGGGTGCGTTTGGTTCGACAAAACAATCAAATGAAAGTGAAACGGGAGCGGTGGAGGTCACTTACTTGGCAGATTCTGTTTGATGTTGGGAGGGAGAGTTCTGGAGGTGGATTTCGGCTTGGGAAGATGAGGGTAAAACAGGGCATAGGAATTGGGAGAATGCTAAACGAGAGCTAAACTGAACAAAGGGCAGGGAATAGAAATCGGTGAATAAGGAGGAATACGTACGTAACCGATTCGGCGCGTAATGGGCATTACAGCGAACCAAACGTTGGAATATGTGGGGCTCACCGATTCGGTGCGTAATGGTAAACCCATTACATCGAACCAAACAAGCTGTAAGGGTTGGCGCCGCCTGTGGCAGGCCCTCCACCAGGGTGCTGTCACTTCCTTTGATAGCTTTTTTTTAACTATTTTGTTTTTTTAATACCATTTTGGTATATAAAAAAATTATACTATTTTAGATTTTTTTTATTTTTTTGGATTATTTTGGTAAAAAACCCTCAACTCAAGCATTATATTTTTTTTTGAAAAAATGACTGATAATAATATTAATAGGCTCAAAAATAGGAAGCTAAAAAGTCACCAAAACAGACAACAAAACAACAAAAATAAGACACAGCTGTCCAACATAAAAGAAAATTAAAAAACGACGCCTAAAAAGTAACGAACATTAAAAAAGCCACGTAAGCCTGCAGCAAAGACTTTTCAATCACCATTATCAGCCACAACAACCTTCATTTCCTTCAGTATTATCAATCAGAGCTCAAAAGCCAGTAACGCTTTGCAATCAACCTTAGAGATTCAATGAACCTTCTCAAACTCAAAGCGAAACAGAAAGGTCCTAGATCCGTTGGCACCAGCGTAACCAATCTTTCTCTACCACCCGACGCACAGTCTCCGGCAAACCATTAACCCAGTTCCCACACACTTTCCGATGGCGTCCCTCCACTGCCAAGGCATGGGCTGCAGCATTAAGCAAACGATTCACAAACTGGTAAGAGACTACATCAAAACCCTGATGCAATCTTTGAATATTATGAACAATCGGTCGAATAATCGATCTATCTTCTTCATTTTTGGTCAGTTTTTTAATAACTGTCAGAGAATCCCCTTCCACAATCAACCGTCGGAAGCCCTTTAATCTTGCAAGGATCAGCGTTCTTTCACAAGCTCGTGCTTCTGCCACAAAGGCATCATCCACATTTTCCACCAGATAAGTGACTGCTTCTATGACTTCCGCTTTGTGATTTCTGGCTAAAATTGCAATGTACGCAAAATTATTTCCTGGAATAAACGATGCATCAAAGTTAATTTTAACAAAACCATAGTCAGGAGCCCTCCAAACTTCATTTCTCATAAAATCAGTAGAAACGCATAAATTCTCACGAACAAGCCCTAGATCACATTCATAGCCCCTGATAAACCCCAATAGATGTGGCATGGAGAATTTAGTCCCTTCATGAATCAACTTATTTCTGTGAAACCATAAACACCAGAGAGATAAAGCAATAAACCCTTTTTGCCGACCTTCTGTTTTAATATAAGTTTTAACAAACTTATCTTTATAATCCAGGGAAGCATCCATAAGGGGGAGTTGAACCTGTAATGATGTCCATATAGTTCGAAGGATTCTACAAGACCCCAACAAGTGCTCCGTAGTTTCTAAATCTTCATTACACAGTGGGCACACCTCCTCTCCACACAGCATTCGGCGTGCCAAGTTCCCATAGTGAGGCACATGTTATTAAACAATCTCCAGACATGTATTTTTATTTTTTCTAGAATATGCAAATTCCATAGGTCCATGTAAAAGCATTTGTATTTTTCGTTGATAGATGACATAGGTAAATTGCTCTGTAAATCTGTAAAGAGAACTCGATACCCACTCCTAACTGAATACTCACCTGAGCCGTCAAACTTCCATACCAACATATCCTTTGGTCGGCTCTCAGAGATGGGAATGGCAAGAATTCGATTAGCAGTATCATCATCCATTAAATTACGAATCAACTCACTATTCCAGGTACTATCTACTTCATTCGTTAACTGATTCACTGTTGACCATGGAGGCTTAATTTTATTAACCGGGATTCTGTTGTTCCCCCTTCCAAGCAGCCAAGGATCATTCCAATTGTTGATACTTGCACCACTATCCACTCGCCACAAGATACCATCACTGATCAAATCCCTCGCACTACAAATACTCCTCCAGGTAAATGAATGGTAAGAACCAACCTTTGCTGTTAGTATAGTAGAAAAAGGGAAATAACGAGCTTTTAAAACCTTAGCTAATAAACAATGAGGCTTAGTTAAAATACGCCACACTTGCTTCGCTAAAAGGGCCTTATTAAACATGAATAAATTTTTAAACCCCATTCCGCCAAAGTATTTTGGTTTACACAGAACATCCCACGAACTCCAATGAATCCCCTTCGATGTTTTGTTATTCGTCCACCAGAAACGATTCAATACTCTTTCCAAAGTTTTACATAATGATTTTGGCAATAAAAAACACTGCATAGCATAAATTGGAGTAGCCTGCAAAACAGATTTAATAAAAACCTCTTTTCCCCCATAGAAAGATAGCGCACACTCCACCCTTCGACCCGTTTTCTGAAGCGGACCACAAAATGAGCAAAAGCCCACTTTTTCCTTCTACCCACCATCAAAGGCAAACCAAGATACTTTTCAGGATTTGAGGTGAGCCGTACCCCAAACAGATTAACAATATCCTCCTAGACACGAGAGTCAACATTAGCACCAAAATAAATAAGAGATTTCTCAAAATTCACTCTCTGCCCCGAGACCATTTCATATTCATGAATAATGGCCCGAACTATTTCTGCTCCTTCACGAGAGGCATCACCAAAGAGAACACAATCATCTGCAAAAAATAAATGATTAACCGAAAACTTCTCTCTACCTATAGGTGCCCCCATCATCCTCCCTTTAGTTTTAGCTTCCTGAATAAGCAGCAAAAAGCCTTCAGCACAAATCAAGAATAAATAAGGACTAAGAGGGTCTCCTTGTCTGAGTCCTCTTGATGGTGTGAACTAATCCCCACTAGCTCCATTAAGACTGACGGAATACGTAACAGAACATACACATCGCATGATTAAGAACGATCCAATCCTCATGAAAACCCAGATGCCTCATCATACCTGCCAAAAAATCTCATTCCACACGATCATACGCTTTACTCATATCGAGCTTAAGCGCAAAATTACCTTTTTTGCCTCTCTTCTTCATTTTTAGGGAATGAAGTATCTCATACGCAATCAGTACATTATCAGAGATAAGCCTGCCTGGAATAAAGGCCCCTTAAGCTTCATTAATACAATTCCCCAACGTCTCACTCATCCTCAATACCAAAACCTTTGCTATAATTTTGTAAATGACATTACAAAGGCTTATAGGCCGAAAATGAGTCATATTACTCGGCTTATCAATCTTTGGAATCAGGATAATACGCATTTTGTTAATAGCACTCAACTCCTCTTGTCCCTGTAGAATGAATAAACAAAATTGGGTAACCTCAGGTCCAACAATATGCTAATAACGCTGAAAAAAGAGGGCTGGAAACCCATCTAACCCAGGAGCTTTCAAAGGCGCCAAAGATTTAACTGCACAGGCAATGTCTTCCTCCGTGAATTGTCTTAAGAGCTTTTCATTCATACTACAAGTAACTTTTTCCTCAACTAAGCTAAACAAGTGCTCATCTGACCCTGACTCTGAAGTAGTAAAAAGCTTACCAAAATAGTCAAAAGCAATTTGGAGAAACTCCTCAGTGGAATTAGAACGCCTTCCAGCTTCGTCTTCCAGTTCCGAAATTCTACAACGAAAGTGACGTTGAGCAGCAACCTTGTGAAAAAAACTGGTATTACGATCCCCAATCTTTAGCCAATTCACCCTCGCACGCTGCTCCCAGAATAATTCCTCTTTGTCAGCTTCCAAATTAAGCCCCAATTGGACCTCCATAATCTCAGTTAGAACTTCATCTGACGGATCTTGATTGTAAAGATTCATTAGTCTAGCTTCTAAACATACCCGATTCCTTCGTTCCTTAACACTATTCACCTTGCTCCACTTTAGTAAATGATAACCCAATTTCTCCAACTTACTCAGTACACCTCCAGATTCCTTTTCCCACCAACTCCGAATCATACCTTCAAACTCACCCTCCAAACACCACTTGGCTTCAAAACGAAAAAGCTTCTCATACTTATTCTGGTAGTACCCTACTCCCCCTTCAGTATCCAGAAGAAGAGGGCAATGGTCAGAAAACGAGTGACTCAAATGCTCCAGTCGATACCCAGGAAAAGTATTCAACCAGCTCAAATAAACAACACCACGATCTAGACGTTCTCTTATATTAGTCGATGCAAATCGTCCTCGTTCCCATGTGAACCATCTACCAACAAAACCTAAATCATTAAGGCAGCAGTCTTCAAGAACCCCACGGAAATCCCTCATCTGCCCAAATGGTCGAAGTCTACCACCCTTCTTCTCAAAAGAATCCATAATTTCGTTGAAATCCCCCATCACAACCCGAGGCAGATCCTGATCTTGATGCAACTGGCGTAACAAATTCCACGAATCACCTCTACGCCTTTCATCTGGATGCCCATAGAAACCAGTGAACCTCCAAATGTTTCCACACTTATTATCATGAACTTCAACATCAACGTGAAAGGAAGAGTAACTTTTAAGCTTTACCAACATATTTTCTTTCCAACCCAATGACGAACCCCCTTTCGTACCAATAGGATCAATATCAATGCCATTCTCAAAACCACACTTCAATCTTACCATCTCCATTTTCTTTGAACATAATTTTGTCTCAATGAGAAACAAAATTCGGGGATTAATTGCTCTCAACTTGTTTTTGAGCCTTAAAACCGTTCGTGGTCTCCCCAAACCACGAACGTTCCAACTTAGGATTTTCATCGAGCCCGGCTGCTCTGAATTTCAGAGCTAGTCGAAACATTCATAGAACCAGATCCCACATTAGAATCCAACAGAACACGCGAACTCTCCACTAGTCGCTGACACTTTTTCCCCTCAGCCAACTCTAATGGCTCATTTTCCTCCTCTAAATCCAACTCCATTTCCCCTTGAACAATCCCATTTGCAGTCAAATTATCAAAATACCCATCTCGCTTCTTAACCGGTCTACCACCACCTTGAATTGAATCAGGACCTAAAGGGATTAGATTAGGATTCAAATTTCTCCCAAAACCCCTTATATTACCATACATAACACCTGCCGAATTTTCCCCACTATACGGAGATCCATCTATTGCACGCAACCACCTGCTTGCCGCCATATTCCGACGCTTGACCACTGCACGTAGCGATAAATCCCAACAAAAGACTATTTTTGACGGTTCAATAGCCAGTCTAACAGGACAGTAACTTTCTCCGTGCCCCAGTTTACCACAAACAAAGCAAAATAAACTTAACTTCTCATACTGAAACCTAGCATACACCACCATAGATTTCCCTATCAAGACTTTCTTTTTCCGCTTCAGCGGGGTAGCAACATTTAACCAGATACGAATACGCATATAATGATGAATTCCCAGAGTCGGAATAGATGTGTCATACTCAATAAACTTGCCACAAAAATCACCAAACTGTTTGGCCATCGAAGCACTCATCAATCCCGGCGGTAAATCATGAACTTGGACCCAAAACTCCGTGTGATTTAAATCCATCACCGCTGGGTTCCCGTCAACAGGTACTCTTTGCAAAATGAGTAAATGATTATTAAAAAACCATGGAGTCCCCGTAATAACCCTTTCAATATCAATCTCATGAAAAAATTGGAAAAGATACCATTTTTCTCCTATCTCCGTTATACAAATCCCTCCTATGGGATGCCAAAGATCTGCCAACATGTTGCGTAATGACGGGAAATGAACAACACTATCTGTTGAGCACCGCCCCACCAGGCAAAGTTGATTAATCCTCTTGAAAAGCATCCTCCTCATCATCCATCAAATTCAAAATTTCCATTGCTTCTTCCATCTCACCGTTTGCACCTTCTACAGCTGAATAGCAAAACAACTTAAATCATAAAACAACACAAATCTGAACCCTCGAATTGAAAAGAAAAAACCCCAGGAAGCAGAACAAAGAACAAAGAAACGTGCCAATACGGCAGACAGAAACCCATGCCAATACGGGCAGACAGCATTATATTTTAAATATCATATTCAAATACAATTTCTTCAAAAAATAGTATCAAATTTAATATATACTTAATAAAAATATATCAATTTTTTAATAAAAATCGACAATATTTTTTTCTCTCAAAATTTTTGTCTTTATAATAATATAATAAAAAATTAAAACGAATAAATCTTATGATTTTATAATTTATCAATTACTATGGAATTTCTTTTATTTTATTTTTATAAGTAAACCCATCTTAAAAATAAAAATAAAAGATTAAAAAAATTGTTCCAATTGAAAGGAAAAAAAATTCAGTTTGAGTTATTCTATTTAAATGACTTAATTAATTTATTAATTATTATTGTAAACTATTTAATTAGTCATTTTAAAATATGAATCATACAATTTATTTTATTAATTTAGACAACATCTTTATTAATTACTCGAAATGGTCGTTGTGCTGTTTTCTCCTAAACAAAAAGCTAACTGGACATATCACATTTTTTTTTTGAAATTTTAAAAAAATCAATTGATTGTAATAAATTCAAATTTAATGAAAGAATTTTAATGATATTAACAACTAAACTTGCATTTTTAAATTAAAAAGTAGTGGACTAAATTTTAAATGTACAAATAATACAGGGATTTGTTACATATTTTATCCTATCAAGTTTCATTAAATAAATTTGATGTCAACGTTAATTACTATCGAGGTTAAAGCAAAAAATATGAAGCTTTGGCACTAACTAGTGTCAAGGTTGCTTAATTTTGTTATAACATTAAGGGCACGTTTGGTTCGCTGTAATGGAATAGAGGTATAATGGAATAGATGCGTAATGAAATAGAGGCGTAATAGGTAATTCTTTTGTTTGGTTGAATGGAATGGAATAGAGGCGTAATGGTATTCTTGTGTTTGGTTGAATGGAATAGAGGTGTAATAGCATAAGGAAAAAAAAATGAAAATGACTAGAATACCCTTAGCAGAATTTTTTGTAGGTAGATGATTATTGTTATTGTTATTGAATTTTAATAAGATTATTAATATAAATAATAAATAATTTAATCATATTTTAACATAATTATTATTAAATATAATTTAATAAAAATATATAATTTAATAAAATATATGAATTTACTAAATCATATTATATAATACTATAAAAATAATTTAAATTAATTATTATTAAATATAATTTAATAAAAATATATAATTTGATAAAATTCTTAGTATTAAATATTCTTATATGAATTTACTAAAATCATAATATATAATACTATAAAATATAATTTAAAATAATTATTATTAAATATAATTTATAATCTACTTTATTATTTTTAAACTGCAATACATATTTTAATGTGCTAAAATATCATTAGTGGAACAAATAATTTAATTATTCTACAATAAAAAAATATTACTAGTAATAAATAACTTGAGAATTATATTTTGCATAAACATAATTTTCATATATTAACAAAAGGTTAAATGAAATTCATGAAATTCTTTGTCATAATCCATATGTTATACAGTTTTAGAACATCAAAAAGTTAGAAGATTGTAATGACATACCATCCCAAATATTACAAACAGAAAAAGTTACGAAAATATCATCAACAGAAATAAGAAGTTTAATGGTCAGCAAGAAATCTTCTGACCCATTCCAACCGCACATCAGAATGTAAACTAAAGAAAATGAGCATTTGAGTTAGATGATTTGGAATTTTACTCAATGCTCGATACCGTTCATCCACTGTTAAACCTTCTATTTCACATAAGGTTGACTATAAATTTGTAGTTTTTTTCTTGGATGATCTGGAATTCTTCTGACTTTTATTGAACTACCACATCGGAGGCAATACTCTTACTGATTTGTTCGCCAATGGCCCGCATGTTTTCGGGCAATAAAGTGGCAGCCTCATTAAATGAAGAAGAAATATTATCACCTGCATCAGAATTCTTCTTTCTCTTGTTTGAAGATGAGGAACCCCCTTGGTTTCTATCTCGTCGCGGCTCCGTAGCAGAAACATCCATGTCATCCAAAGAGATATCAACTTCGCAGTCATAGAATTCGTTTCTTTCTTCATTCATATCTATAGTAGGTCACCCTGAGCATTTATTTCTTCAAGAACATCAGCGGCTGTTTGAGCATCTTTCCCAGTCATTCGATCTCTTACGTATATGGCAGTAAGGTGGTCGTAGTAAGGGAAAGTACGATGTCTGAATTGAACGGCTTCTTTGTGACTCTAAAAAAATGAAGAAATCATATTAGTTATAAGTTTGGTAAAAATAAGATAATAAAGACTTGAAATAATTCTTACCTTTAAATAAGAGTCCCAAACCGCATCTTCAGCAAGAACGAGCTGCCTATGCTCGTCCCAACCAAAACCGCTATTGTTTTGGCCATTAAGCATGTCATACACGATTGATCATTTCCTTTTTAGTAACCTAATCCTCGATTCAATATTAGGTCTAGCCTTCAACATTGCATTGGGTAAAGCCTTTTCTAGCATTTTTTTCAACTCATTTAAATAACCGGCTTTGAACCCGGTATCAGCATTAAATGTTCCAACATTGTGCACGTCCACCATGCAGGAAACCAATGCTACATCTTCTTCTGGAACCTATTTCCTTTTGGTTCCTCGAGAAGCTTGAGAAGAAACATTTGATTCTGAAACACCTGACATAATTATCTTAAGAAAAAAAACAAATTATATTAATTACTATTAATATCAAAAGATGAACTTTTTATAAAATTATAATTAAGTTCAATATCATGAATCAAAAGCTCAATACTGTATAAAATTATAACACATGCTGAATGAAAAGAAATTAAATTATAATTCAACAAGTTTAGTACAATACAAAAATCAATTCAAACACCACCAAAGTTTCACAAACTAGATACATAAAATAACATAAACAAATTAACTCAAACTCATTTTGTCCCTAAACCTAACTAATTTCTAGATGCTTGCCATTCATTGAACATTTGGTTGGCTAGTTCCATCCTCCAAGTAGCCCAAGCATCCGATGGATGAATATTTACGATATTCGGTTCATTGTCATCTACCACATTACTAGGTAATCCTTCTCCCACATCCGCTTCAATAGGATCAATACTCATACGGGTTCGAATAAAATTATGGAGCAAACAACATGCAATAATGACTCTATTGTGCACCTTTACAGGATAGAATGATGGACTCCTAAGTATTTCCCATCTAACTTTTAATAACCCAAAGCATCTTTCAATAACATTACGTGCTGAGGCATGTTTCATATTAAAAAACTCTTGCGGAGAACTTGGCTAATAACCCTGACACCACTCGTTCAAATGATATCGTTGTTCTCTAAAAGGTGCAAGAAATCCCTCACAATTTGTGTATCCAGCATCAACTAGATAATAACAACCTATAAAATAAAACTTTTTTTTTAAAATGATTAATTCAGCACAAAAAGTTTGATCTTAATGAATAATTCAAAGTCCTATAACAATCCATTTTACCATGAGGAACTTTTAGTCCATGTCTCCTATTAATAGCATCTCGAAAAACTCGTCCATCAGCAACAGAACCTTCCCAACCAGGAAGAACATAAACAAATTGCATATCAGGTGTACAAACACCTAGCATATTTGTTGCTATGTCACCTTTTCGCGTTCGATATCTAGGTTTATCAACTGTTGGAACCCTAATCTTGATGTGGGTTCCATTAAGAGCACCTAAACAATTCTATATCACATGTTATAAAACCTTGAGTTAGGATACTAAATTTAAATCTAAATCAACTAAATTATGTACAAGCTATATATAAAACTCAGTCCAATACTTTAAACCATTTCCACATTGTGTTTGAAGAATTAGCTGTAATAGGCTCTGGCTTTTTAAATAACACATCTTGTAAGCGTATGACAACATTTAAAACACTATGAAATGATCTGCTAACAGTTTCCTCGGACCTATTGAAGTGATGCTTGATAACTCGATTTTTAAGGTGATGGGAAATGATAAGTAAAAACATTGCCACTTGCTCATCAACAAGCATGTTCCTTGACGACTTCAATCCCCCTAACATTTGTAACATCTCACATAGTTTGAAAACGGCAAATCTATTCATCCTAACTTGTTCAATACAGGTCTCGCCACTAGCATATACAAGCCTTTTCACATAATCCCGTTGTGCATAAAAATCTAAAATAAGGACCTAATCCTTGGTCTATAAGCATGTAGGCTATGGATGGCACCCAATGTAAGTAAAAACCAACTTGCAATTCTACAGATTTGCAACCATATTGTCAATGCAATACCAATTCTTTTACGCCTCACACTTTGTGCAATTAAAGGCAGATGAGCCATTACTGCAAGATATTAATGTGTTCCATATTGTCAAATCGTAGTAAAAGGGTCACATTTCTCCAATCATAATTTCAATAACAGTAAAATTAAATTAAATAATTTAATTGCCAAAGAACTTACAGTGATTGAGTTAATACAAGACGCTCAACTGTGGGTGGAGGAAGCAACCAAACAATCCAAAGAAGAGGAAGCAATAACACACTATCAAAGAAAAAATGAACAATACAAATTTAAAATCTTTACAAAGTACAAAATAAAAATGAAAAATATCTTTGCAACTTGAAATTCATTTCTTTATCAATCATATAAAATTAGTACTATTTTATAATCGATCAAACATATAATTATACTTGTAATAAATGAATATGGTTAATGGTGGCGTTAGTAGGAAATGTTAGAAACTGTTACAATGAATACGGTTTTGGAACTTATGAAGCTTTTGGAACTTATGTTGAAGTGAGATCATGTGCTTTCAATGAAGTAGCGTTTAGAAAGGCATTTATATATGATTCACGTCATCGGCTTATTTAAATGATTCTTTGTTCTTATACATGTTATATTTTGTTCTGCTGTGTTTGCAGTCAATATCTGGAGATACAAGTAACAAGGTATTTGTAAAGAAAGCTCTTCGTGAAGTTCGTGCAATCATATGCCCAAATGTATGTGAATCTCTAACCTGTCTGGTTCTAGATTTCTACTAAATCAGCATCTTGATGTATGGATGCTATAATCTAACAGTTTCTACTGTTGGGCTTTTGATTTTTGAAATCTGATCTTTTTGTTATTATTTGAATTAGTTGCTGGTTTTTAGGAGTAATGCTATCCTAGCTTCAACTAGCTATTTCCGAGGAGTGGGATTCTTTAAAGTCGTTGAACTTTTCTGTATTTAAGCACTGCAATTGCTTCAATAAAATTCAGCATTCATTTTATCTCCATCCAAACTTCTATAATGGCCAGTTTCTCCATCCTCTCTAGTAGCATGCTAAATGCTGCATTCATACATAGTTACTTGGATCAGAAAAACATGAAGAATAACTAGAGAATAAGCATGGTCGTGTGAAGGCTGGCAGATTATACATGCTTGGCAAGACTCCAGCCTGATATTTGTCGGAAAACTGTGAAGAAATCTAAACAAATAAAGGATTATCATTTTCCTAAGATAGTGAAAACAACTTATTGCAAAGTCTTTTATTGCTTTAGCATTGCTAGCTTCGCTCTGGTTGCAATAAAGATTTTGAAAATTTTATTGGTAAGTTACAATAATTCTTTATATACATATTTATAATTTATCTTTATTTTTAATAAAATATATATTACATTTTAAAATCATTAATTAAGTTAAGAAACTTACTTTAAAATTTACATTTTATTTTCTAATGCAAGTATAAAAAGTAAAAATGATTGAAGACAAGAAAACTTTAAAAAAACCAACTAGACAAACTAATACACATCAACAGAAGCCCCTATTAATAGGAACTGGAGAAACAAATCCATATTTTGATGGAAATAAAACTTAAGTTATTTGAAATGAATTTAAACTCAAAATTATAAGTGCCGACGTGTACAACTGGTACCAAAATGATATAGACCACTACCATAGTTTATCTGCCTACATTATCTATGTCCTCTAATTGGGGAGAAAGCAAATAACAGAGGCAAGAAGAAAGAAAATATGTGTGAGTCTGTGCAATGAACACAAAAAAAAGAGGAAAATTAAACAACATCAAAGACACAACAAATAAGAGCTACAGACCAAGAAAAAAATAAGTCAACAAGTTCAATTGTCAATATGAGTCTATCAAATGTTTCATTTTCTCACTTTTGTCTCAAAAAATTCATAACCATGTACAGGTACAAATCTATATAATCTCAGTATGAATTGATACCATCCTACTATACAGAAAAAGAATAAATTAACATAATCCTACTATGGAACTAACCTCAAGTTCCAATGCTCTTCTTGTCCATTCCAGTATGTGAGTATGCTGACCAATCAACCAATCAATAATTAATGGCCCTGAGACTTTTTCAATTTGCACACAAGTAAATCAAAATTAATACTCCATTTAGTCATCAAGATATTATCTAAACCCATACATCAAAAGCACTTTCTTTTGGTAATGTTTAGCTTCTAAACATTCCTATGTGGAACATTTTCCAACCTGCACGATACCATTACCCACTTCACTACTTGCATCAACCTAAATAATATCAGATGCACAAAGAAAATTATGTTTAAGATCATCATTAATCCTAAATCAAAGTTTTTCTTTTATAACCAGAAGTCCACAAAACAGCAAGTGAACCAATAAACAAAATCATGTCCAGCTGTTGTCTGTAAAGTGCACCTCTCTGTATTTCAGTTAACATATTATTCTTAAAAAAGGACCAAATAAGGATTGAATGACATGATATCGGTCACATTTAAATTAAGATCCAAGGGGCTTTAAAAAAGTGATAGAATGCTCAAATATCAAACGAATGAAGTTTAGAAAGTATTTAATCCTTAGAGAAAAACAATTGCTTCTCCATTAAAAAGAAAACACTAGCTAGTAATATTTGAATCATGAACAAAGAATAACACCAGAAAAGAATTAAAAAGGTAATATTGCAGGAAGCAAACAACGAGGAGAAATACAATAACAGATACAAGATAGAATGATAATGCAGAGACATAAGTTTACAAACATGATTCAAAACACTTTGATAAGTAATACAGTATCATAAAATGCAAATAAATAACCTGATAATGGTCCAAATATGGCCTAGGAGAGTGCTGCACTTTCTGTTCCTCAAGAGCAGAAGTATAAAGTATTTATAAAAAAAGCACAAATACGAACAAAATAAACCATAAAAAATAGTAAATACATTTGCAGACCAAAATTTTGTCTATCCTAGCTTCGACAATGAAAAAAAATCATAACCAGCAAGAAACGAAATGCCGATTTACCAAGAAACTAATGAACTGAAACAATCGCACCAAAAACTAATCGTATTTATAAAAAAAAATTGCACTAACACCCATTAAAAATGCATGCAGAGAGGAAAGAAATAGAGATTACTCACAAGCCTATATATTTGGGAAGCCACTACAACCACACTTCCCTTACAGCAGAATTGAAAATTTATCCCAAAAATACCCTAATTTCAACAGACAGAACCCACCATTAGTTGAAGAACACAAATCTGTTTTTGGTCGACAAAACAATCATGAGGAAGAAAATAAAAATCCGAATTAAGTAAAAAAAGAGAAGAAGCACTTGTCGCTTCAATTGGGCCGGAGATCTGAGACCGTGAAGTCGGCGAAAGATGCCAAGATAAAAGTTGAGAGCGGGTGGAGGTTTGGTTCGCTGGCAGCTTCTGTTGATGTTGGGAGGGAGAGGGAGGGGTGGAGATTGATTTCGACTTGGGGGGGTAAAACAGAGACTGATTAGCTAATCCTTGCTTTTGGAAGGGATTACTAATCAGTGCTGAAGCAGAGAAAATGAGGAATACGTCCGTAACGTAATAGGCCTGTATTAGGGTAATACACCAAACCAAACACAGGATCACGGGCCCACGGAATAGGGGTGTAATGGCTAATCCATTACACCCAACCAAACATGGTGTAAAGTTATACAAGATGTTAGAGATGATAAAGATGGTGGCCCATATAGTAGGTGGTACGAAGAACCATAATAAATAATGGTGGTTTACTCTGTGGGAGGCACAGGACCACTAAGGATGGTGATTTATTCTTGTTGTTAAGGTGCTTGAGCAAAGTGTTGCTATGTATTTAACCCTATGTTCTTTTTGTGGAGCTTAAGGGAGCTCTTATGAGTTTAGGGGCTCTCATGAATATTTGAGAGAGTTTAGTCTTCTTTTTCTTCTTAAAGATGGGAAAGCTTATATAGCGGGCCAAGAGTTTGGTGTGAGATATAGGGGTGAGCAAAACTCGATTCAATTCGAAAAAATTGAAAAAATCGAAAAAATCAAATTTCAAGTTAATTGAATCAAGTTATACGAATTATTCGAGTCACCTAGAATAAGTAATTCGAGTTTCAAGTCGAATCGAGTTGAATTTTACAATTCAAATAACAGGTTGGTGTAAATACCCTTTTGATCCCTGTCAAGTTTGAAAATGAGCAAATTGGTCTCTCTCAATAAAAATTATAAAAAAAAATTCAAAATAATTTTCAAAAGGGTAAATTACACCAACAATCACTTAACTTTGATGCAACTGACAAAACAGTTGCTTTGATTTCAATTCAGTCACTAACGTTGTCAAAAAGTGACAATTAGTCACCCATTAACATTTTCTGTTACAAGCTTAAAGGGACAAGTGGCGTGGCCAGTTAACTTGCCACGTTGGATAAGGCAAAGTTTCAATTCAATCACTCAACTTTCAAAAAATAACAAATCAGTCACTAACATTATTGAAAAGTGACAAATCAGTCACCCATTAACATTGTTATCGAAAAGTTACAAATCAGTTACTCATTAACATTTTCCATTCTCAGGCCTAATGGAATAGGTGATGTGGTCAGTAAACTTGCTAATGTGGCCATTTAACTTGCCATGTTAGACGAGGCAAAGTTGAGTGACTGCTTTTTTCGTCCTTCCTTTTCTATTTTTTAATAAATGACCCAATATTTTTACCTTTTGCGTCAATGACCCAATATGTTTATACTTTTTCTTCATCCCAACAATCTCGCCTTCCCCACCTCCGCCACAACCATCTTTGGCGTTACTATTGTTGACCTCCAAACCACCACCCTATCTTTTTTTTTCTTTTTCAACCCCCAATAGAAGAGCCACCACAGTTGGGATCCAACTGTACTTTTCTACTGCCCAAAGCCATTAACTTTGAAAAAATCAGATCAAAATTGGATTGGAGACAATTTTGGGTCAAACTATCAGTACCCACAACCAAACTAGTGAGGAGAAAATCCTTCAAAGCAACATTTAAGTGATTCAAGAACCAAAATGATTCGGACTTGTTGAGATCTTCATGGGATATGATAATATAAGCAAAAGGGTCATCGATTAAGCTAAACATCACTAACTCCATTGCCAACATTATCAAGTTGCATAAAACAAAATCAGAATCAAAACAATGGGAACATCCAAACAAACCAAACAAATCGATTGAACCTATGATTTTCGGGAACAAAGGAAGTGGTTCCTCCAAAGGGACAACTAAATGTCGACAAGTGAAATTCTGGGTCGGGTCAGTAATTAGCAAGATCTCAAAGTCCAAATCAGACTGGGTATTTGATGGTCACTAAACTAACTATAATTACGAAAAAGGCAAGCGCACCTATCAAACAATAATATAGCTATGGTGAGTAGAGAATATCATATCCACGAGGACTAAAAGTACTAGTAATTACCGTTTTTTATTATTTAGTCGATAAATTGAAGTGATTGTTTTTAATCTAAATTTACTAATCTAATTTAACTACGAATGCAACAGAGAATGAAATGGGAAAATAATCGAAGATAACCAAAGAGAAAGACAATACCCAGGAAAGAATTCACTTAGACTTCACCTATTATTCTGAATCTAAGTTAAACGATTTATTCACTTGTGTCTTGATCCGTAAAAATCCTTAAATTATGTTAATATCTCTTTCGAGAGTAAAAACAATTGACTCTAGGTTGATTAATTGAAATCTCTTTCTAATTAAAACCCCTATTGTCGTATTAACTTGATCTATGGATTCCACTATTAGATTTGACTATAATCCGGTAGATTTATGTCGTCCTAATTCTAGGATTGCATGCAACTCCATTCAATTATGCTAGATCTACTCTTAAACAGGGACTTTTGCTCCACTGAAATAAGCATATTAAACATGAATTAATATCTCAAAAATATTAAAACACGAAATAAGCATACATAATTGAGAACAATAATAAAGTATTTATCATGTAAATCAGAAATCAAATAATAAGATTCATCATAGGTTTCATCTTTCCTAGGTATCTAGGGAATTTAGTTCATAATCTGAAATGAAAACATCTCAAAGTCAGAAAAACCACAAGATATAAAGAAATTCAATAAAATTCGAAAGGAATTAAAAGGAGATATTCAATCTTAAAGGAGATCCACTTCTGAGTTGGCTCCGATGGTGTTCTTCGAGTGATTTCTTCAACCTTCTCTAAGTACCCCCTGAAGTCTTCTTCTAATTAGTATTTATAGACTTTAGAATGCTCAGAAAGCCTAAAAATTAGTTTTTTCCGCATATCTGGGAAGCAAGTTGCGAAATTAACACGGGCTAACACATGGGTGTGTGGCTAGCCCGTGTGAGCCAGCCCGTGTGGAAATGCCTAGGCCGTGTGGATCTTGGAAACAACTCTATTTATCTGATTTTGGCTCATTTTTCACTTTTTTTGCTCTTAAATGCTCTCCTAAGTATAATGACATGAATTTAAAGGATTAGGAGCATCAAATTCACTAATTTACATAATTAATCATCCAAAAACGCATCAAGAATGGGATTAAAACTATGTTACTTTTATGGCTTATCAGTATTGTAGCAAATGAGGATAAGAGATGGATCAGAAGAAGAGCAGCGAAGATTGTCGACAACGAAAGTTGTGGTCGATGTGAGGTAAGCCTAGTCCTTGAAAAGGGGTTTGAATCGGGTCACGGACCTAAGGGGTAATCTAGGGTAATGACACTAAGGAAGCCATGGTTCTCAGCTTTCTTCTTGAACAAGATGAATTCATTCAAGGGTTTTATTTGTTCTTTTTAGATGCCTAGTTTTTTAAAAGTTAGTAAGATTGATTTGTTATTTTTTGAAAGTTGAGTAATTTTTTTGTCATTGAGATAAAAGTTGAGTAGCTGTTGGTGTAATTTACCCTTATATATATTTTGGGTTTGAAATAACGAGGTAGTTGATTAAATGCCAGGTCACTTTTCTGTTACATCTATAATAAAAATGGTTAGTAGGACTGATTTGTTATTTTTTGAAAGTTGAGTGATTGAATTGAAATCAGAGTGACTTTTGTAACACCCTTATCCCGTAATCGTCGCCGGAATAGGTAAAGGGCATTACAGGACCTTTAATTCAGTTCGGAATAGTAAAACATTGAACATTTACTAAATACCATTTCAAACATACCAAATTCAATGTCAATTTCATATATCAATTTCATATCCAAACATGTGTACATATATCATTTCAATACATTATAAAACATACCAAAACCTTGTTATACCATATCAAAATCTTACCAAACTCACAAGTAAACACATATCACCATTCATACTAACATATCCATAATCATACTTCATTTATGCCAAAATACCATTTATCAAATTCACCAGAAAATAAGCATAACACATAATGCTTCCATACCAAACCTAACATTTCCATCTCAAGCCATATCACATAGCTTGATCAAACCCCAAAATTCATACCACATTCACCAACATAAGTGACCAAATAATTCAACCCATAGCTTATATATGCCATATTTACAATATTTACATAAGATCCAAAAGTACCGAATATCGTCTGGATAGTGTGATAGCAAATCTCCAACCTAGTCCAAAATCGAGCTAGCTTCCGAAATCTATAGGACATAAGAAAATGAACGAAGTAAGCATTAAGCTTAGTAAGCCATATAATATAGAATTAAACTTACCAATTTAACATTAAACATTAAAGCAATTAAAATCAACTCATTTGTCCACAAAGCCTATTCACATCACCATTCACAAGTTAGTAATTTCACATCCATATATTCATCCATTCATAAAGATGAAACCAAACATATAACATTCTTTTAACATCCAAATTCATTCCTCAATTCATATAATGATATATCATAAAATCAATCCAAGTCATATAGCTAAATATCTCATGTCATCTCTATAATTCATATATTCATAAAACAAATAATCCATGTAACTTATAAACCATGTAAATCATATAACATTTATATCAATTCATTCCTATTCGTATAACCGGTAATACATCAGTAATAATAGAAGTTTTTCCGTATCAACATTAACGAGCTGTGGTGAGTCCGCAACAAATGCAGGAGCTTAACCAAACGGTAACCCTAGTGACAGGTCACTCGTATCCGATGATTTTCTAAAGTTTGAACGGGGCTCGGTATTATCCAATTTTATCATTTAAGCATTCAATAATCAATAGCTCAATTTTTCAAATCATATATATATATATATTCAATTTAATTACATACAAACAATTAAATACTCAAATTGCATATTCGTTGTATATGATTATACCAAATCCATGTAACATATATAGCATTTGTAACATTTTATTTTCATTCCTGTAAACAGTAATATAATCGTATACCGGTAATTTAAATTTTAAGTGGATTATTCATTCAACTTATAAACATTCATTTTTTGACAATTACAAATATTTAATAATTCGATTCTAGCTATACGAACTTACCTCGTATTGCTCAGATAAACCGTCGTCTACTCGTCTACTTTTCGTTTCCCCCAATCTAGTTTTGGTAATTGTTTATCTTGATCTAAATATTATCAAATTCGGTACTTTCAGTAACTATTCAATACAATTTAATCCACAATTCATATATTTGGCAATTTACACATTCTCCCCTATACTTTTGACTACTTTGCAAATTAGTCTTTATTACGCAAAATGGCAAATTTATGCATTTAGGCCATAACCCATGCATAGCAGAATATTTATGACAATACTAGCAGCCCATATTTCTATTTATTTCACACTTTCAACCACTATATTTCAACATTTTACAAATTCCTCAATTAAAATCCTTAATTGACATTTTTGTCAAAAATCTTTTTACAAAACATATATATCAAACACCTAGCTTGCATAATTCATCATCAAACGTCATAAAACTCATGGATTCATCAATGGCATTTTTTAAAATCACTAACAAACTAAAAAATTAGGCACGAGCTAACTAGTACTCAAAGCAATGATCACAAAAATATAGAAATCATCAAAAACCGAGCAAAATTGCTTACCTAATCAAGCTACCAAGTTGCCGAATATCAAAACCCTATTTTTAGCTTTCTTCCTTGTTTCATTCGGCTATAAAAGATGATAAAATGGCCATCATTTTGTTTTGTTTTAATATAATTTCCCTAATTTCACTAATTACTATTTTAACCTTATATTATAACACAAAAATTCACTTAATGGATGACTATTTTTGTCTATCCATTAACCAATGTTAAATAACCACATAAGGACTTACACATTTAAATTCATAGCAATTAATGTACTTTAACAAATAGTATGCAACTTTTGCATTTTACGTGATTAAGTCCTTTTTATCAAATTAAACATTTAAACGGCAAAATTTCTTAACGAAATTTTTATACTATCATTCTATCATGCTGTAAGACTTATTAAAATAGTAAAATAAATATTTTGACTCAGTTAAATGATCCCGAAATCACTGTTCCGATCAGACTCAGAAACGGGCTGTTACATTTTTTTCAGCTGCATCAAAGTTGAGTGACTGTTGATATAATTTACCCTTTTAAAAAATTCAAAATAATTTTTTTAAAAAAATCCAAAACTTATATATATTTTTAAAAATTATAAAAATTATAAAAAAATTCTAAAAAATATATAAAGGAAGTTAAAAAATTAAAAAAATTCTAGAATAATAATTTTGGAGACATAAATAAGTTAATTAATGATTTAAGTTTATCGTACTAAAGTATTTTTTATTTTGCTTTGAAAATATTTTCAAATATATATGGTTTCAAATTTATGTGCTCTAACATGGATTTAGTTATACTGTAACAAGATTTTAATTTAACATGTTTAATTTTTTAATTTAACTCGAGCAACTTCACTCGATTCGACTTAACTCGAATTTCATTTCACTCGGCTCAATTCGATCAATGATTCCCTAGTATATAAGATAGCTGTAGAGGCATAAGAGCTTCTTTTAAATGTGATGGAGTAACTTGATGGTAGTGTATAAAATTGGTAGTGGTACATTATGGGTAACAATAGCGTCTTTAGTTGAAAGGAAGGTTATAAAGTGGCTTGTCTCGGGACTATTAAAATGTGAAGAATAGTTAAAAATGACAACGATAATGGTTCACATTGTTGGTGGCGTGGAGAGCCATAAAGAATGATAGTGGTTCACACCACTAAATGAAAAAATACACTA
Organism: Gossypium hirsutum; assembly: GCF_007990345.1. Taxonomy (NCBI): domain Eukaryota; kingdom Viridiplantae; phylum Streptophyta; class Magnoliopsida; order Malvales; family Malvaceae; genus Gossypium; species Gossypium hirsutum. The sequence continues at coordinate 14,809,425 of NC_053447.1, read as the reverse complement.
ATGATGCTGGTTTGTTCTTGTTGAGGAAGTGCTTGAAGAGTGTTAGCTATGTATTTGACTTTGGTGTCTTTTATAGAGCATAGGGAATTCCCATGGAGATCTAGCAGAGTTTGAGCAAGAGAGAAGAGTCCTTTTCTTCTTCTTGGAGATGGGGAAGAAGATATGAAGAGCTTGGAGTTTGGTGTGAGACACAGTCATAAAAACTTTGTTTAAAACCTGACAATGTAACTTGATGATGATGTATAGAATTGATAGTGATCAATTATAGGTATAACAAACATTAAAATAAGAAGACACGTTTTAAAAAATAATCATAAAATTATAACATTTTAAAGAAATGATAATGAAAATTGCAATAATTAAATAAATTTCTCTTAAAATTCATTTACCCACTTCGGTGACAACTATTATGGACATTTTTTCCACAAAAATTATGAGGAGTTAGATTGATAAGGAGAAATGTCTGCCTTTAAAGGTTTTTTTTTGAATGTATTCATAAAAATAAATAAATACATAAAAACAGAAATTGGGCTGAGATCCAAAGAAAACAAAGAGACAAAGACTACAAAGAAATCGGGCCTAAAGCCCATCTCATCCGAATTCAACTAGACTAATTCATGAAAGTTGAATTGGCAACCTCCCATCTCCCATCCCTTTCATATTTTCTCATTATGATTTCAAAGTTATTTTTATTAATTAAAACTCAGTAATAATACATTATCACGTTTAGTTGCTTAAGAATATGATGTTAATTTATAGACTTATCTTTATTAAATAAAAAATAATATCCATGTATTTAAAATTTTTAAGAAGATAAAATGTATTCATTAAAAATTGAAAACACTAGAAAGCCAACTATACTTTAATTTAAAAGTAAAATCTACATATATTTTATAAATCAGCGATTGAGAGGAAGGTGAGGACAGTCAAGAAATGGTTACAGGATTATCTTAAACTTTAAACTTAATCTGAATTTAAAATTTAAAGATTTTTTTTTTATATAGAAAATCTCTCCCAACACTTTTTTTGGCATAAATCTCTCAAAAACAGATTTTTTTTAAAATCAACACTCAAATTATATTATATAACTTACAACACGTAATCTATTTCGTTTTTCTTCACCAAGGGAAATAGTTTTACTTTCTCCTGCAAAATATGGGTGGTGAGACGATCATCCCTCCTACCTCCACTTCTGGTATGTCAACACTCTCTTTCTCCTTTTTATTTCATTTCTCCTATTTAATCTTTAATCTTGAATCCATTTTCATCTCTCTCTCTCTCTCTTTTACAGAGGAAGAATACTCAGTGGACCAAGATTTCCCACTTCCATCATTGTCTTCCCTAAACCCCACTTTGCTTAGGTACTCTTTTCCCCCCCTGTTTTAAAGGATGAAATGAGTTTTAGCCTATATAATTTTCTTGGGATCAAGTGAAAAATGTTGAATTTTGATTATTTGGTTTCATATGAGCAAGGGATTACTTGAGAATGAAGGCTGAAGACGGAAAAAATGAAAGCGATAGGTTGTTTTTAGAAGAATTTGATAAGATGGGTCCTCAGTCATCTTCTCCGGACTTTGAAGCGTATCACAAGAGGAGACAGAAGGTTTACAAAGAGGTTTTGCAGAGTTATGATCAATTGCGGGTTCGAAGTAAGAGTCTAAACGAGGCAAAGTACAAGGTTTTGAGGTATTCTTGGTAGCACAATTTCATTTCTTCCAAAAAGTGCTCTCCTTTTTTCGTTGCTTGGCTCCAGAAATACAAGCTCAATTCTCTAAAAAGTACTGGTTTGAAACTTGCACGCACTTTTAATTTTGAAACCAAAAAGATCCTCTCATCCTAGGTTTGTGATATAATCAGAATGTGCACTAAGCAACATCAAACACTAAAATGCGATTTATGAAAAACCTTCTTATCATTGCTGCTTAATAATGTAATGCCAGATTTGATCTTGATTATATTTACAGTTGTTGACAACCTGTTTAGTGAATATTAGTACCCGCACGTATAATTCAAGTATGCAATGTATGTTCTGAAGATTTTATTGTAGTTGATGTTTAGCATTTGTTGTTCAAGATGGGTAGAGTTGGTATTACTTAACTTTAATTGGCATTTGTAATTTCACATGAACAGTTATTTCCCTGGAACATGGTTTGACAATGTTGGTGGCAAGAAACTGAGTGATTACGATGTTCCAAAAACAACATCACTCCTTTTGATTGGTCCAAAAGGGTGTGGAAAAAGTAGTCTTGTCAATAAAATTTCCAGGGTGTTTGAGGATGACAATTTTGCACCAGAACGTGCTCAAATATCATGTAATGTTGTTTCATTGGTTTGTTAGATCACTTTTATGCAAAGTAGATGTAGTTATTATAACCCTAAACTTAGTATTTTCTCTAAAGCAGATAATCCATCTGTTGGAGATGGGACCTACTATCTTCAAGGATACATGATCCCAAGAGGTTCAGCTTCATTCTGTCTTTATGATTCCAGGGGCTTGGCCGATGGCACCTCTGAAAACATTAATATGGTTCAATATTGGATGAATAATGGTGTTCGTCATGGGGAACCTGTTATCAGGTTTGCTTTGTAACTTTACAGAGTAGTTTGTGTCATGCATGTATTTTTTCCTGTCTCCAGATTAGTTCATATGAGTGATTTGTTTAATCAGGAAATCTGATGATTCCAGTTTAAGGAGAAGAATGAAATTTAAACCACGAGAGCTAGGTTGGAAGTTCTGCAGGCCCCAGATGGTTAATTTTGTCATTTTTGTTGTTGATGCGGTTTCTGTTTTGAAATCCATTGAGGGTGATGGCGTGGAAGACTTACTCTGCTTGCAGATGATCAGCGAGGTTTTCAAGCATCCGTGCTTATCATTTAAAGGTACGGAGATATTACTAATGGTTTTATTTTGTGAAATGTGGGGAGCTGATCAATAAAGACAGCTTATATCTTCTGAATGGCTGGCACCTGGTAACTACCATGTATTTATTCACAGAAGTTTAATGTTTCATCATTTCCTATTCTCACTCTCCTATTCCTTGTTGGTATTGTTTGTTTGTTTTTTTGTTTTGTGGATCAGTGGATGTGACTTTCTTCTTATCAGGTGACCGATTTGCTGAATGCTTTTTTGTTTGTTTAGATGATAAACCTGTTGTCGCTATCACACATGGAGATTTACTTTCAATTGCTGACCGTGTTCGTGCCCGTGTTTATTTGGGAGAGCTGCTTGGTATTCCACCTGCAAAACAAATTTTTGATATTCCAGGTGACTTCTTCAAGTTATTTACATTTTTTGCTTTGTAATTTATTGATTACTTTTTGCCGTCCCATTATTTATGCAATTGAGTGTAAACCTTTAAGTTTGCAGAAAACCATGATCCAGTAACAGAGTTGACAATTGTTGATATGCTGCGCTACTCACTTGAGCACGCAGATCGAAATCTTCCGTACAAGAACTGGGTAATGGAAAATGTATGTCTTGCACCAATTATAATGGCTAAGATGTTCTGCATGGCTGTATTTTCTTTTACTCTTATTTGTCAAGCATGCTGATAACTTGTAAATGCTTGCTTCTTTGGCTTGGTTCATTATGCTTACAAAATTTCTTGGCAAGTGTTTTGCTCGAATCCAAAATATTTGTTGTTATCATTACGCTTTGTCAAGCAAGTCATTTAGCTTTTGTATCCTTACCGTACTTGCAAGGCATTCTTAGTTATTCATGATGTCTACGTATGATTCCTCAGTGGTGATACGAGGTTTTGCGCAAGCAAGCATATTGCTTGGTTAATTATTTTGTTAAAGACTTCTTAGTAATGGCTATAATGATCACATGCAGGTTCGCAAAGTCCCTCTATTTTCATGGTTATGTGTGCTAGCAATGCTGCTGGGTATTGCCTCAGGAATGGCTTGCATGCGATATTTGCATATGAGGCATCCTCGGGAATCAGAACTTAACATAGTTTGGCATACAATCCGGCATATATGGTAAAGATTAAATAAAGTTGGCTTTTTTTATTTGGTTTGATACCCTTCAACCCAGTTCATAAACTACACGAATGCATTCTATACGAATGCATATGTAAATGGTTTGATCTTTTTGATGTATGTGGAACTTAAGTTTATTGGAATAAAGCTTTGGTATTATTTGGGGGTTGACCTTTACAGCTTTGGTAGCCAGCGTTGATATCAGATACAATATTAGATTAGTGAGCAAACTGGTATTTTTGTTAAAAATTTCACCAATTTCTAGTATTAGAAACTTATATTAGATGGTTATATATGCCATGTGCACCTTATATTAGACAGTTAAGATGTTTCAAAGAATCAAGTCTCACGGTCCTTAAGAAAATCTTGACGTCTCGTTTGGCTACTAGTGTAATAACGTAAGGAGAAAGTTTATTTATTACATATGTATTATAATAGTTAAAACTAAAATAAAGAATAGTTAGTACAAATTTAAACTTGAAATTAGAAATATGAGTGAAAACTTTTGTAAAAAATAAGACATCTCCAAAATAAGCCAAAAAAAAATTTCTTCTCTTTGTTAAAATAAGTCATGGTAAGAGCTAAATATTACTAAGTGAATTAACTTATTGATTACTCATATATTAAAACATGTGTAAAAGATAGTACTCCAACCAAACATGGCATGAGATTCTTATTTATAAGTCATCATACTTTATTAGACTAGTAAGAACCAAGTTGAGAGAGTGGACTCGTGCTTTTATAATTCTAAAATAAATTTAGACAAATGGATGTCCAAATTCAAATGAACTTGAACAATAACCATTTGTCTAGAGTCATTATATACTTCAAAAATAATTTTAAAATATATATATATTTTTTAGCTAATGTGACACTACCACATCAACAACCGCTAATAACATGACGCTATCAAATCAACATTCGATGATGACATGGCAATGTCATGTCAACAACTAATGATGATGTGGTACTACCATGTTAGTAAACATTGCGGACGTGACGTCTGTTAACGACTATGTCAACATTACCATTAAATATTAATATCAACAATAATCAAAGAACTACTTAACCAAATTTGTTAATGCAAAGATCAATTGGGTGAATAAAATTAGGAAAGACTTTATTTATTTATTGACTTAATTTCCCTGTGAAATTGGACATATTTCTTTTAGACTTAAAAACTTTGAAAGTTCAAATTTAAATTCTTTTAAAGTTGTACTCAAGGTAGAGTTTGATATACTCCAATAATATCTAACTTTTTTAAGTAACCTTAAATTTATTTTTAATAATTATTTTTTATTTGACATAATGTTAAATTTTGTTACTATTATATTTTCTGTTAATTTGACTCTCTTTTTTAGTAAAATTTAATTTTAAATTTTAAAAAAAAATAATTTTAATCATTTTAAAAGAGTCAAATTGATTCATTTTTAATAAAAATATCGACTAAAATGCTAAATTTTTAAACCTAACAACCAACCATTCACATATATTTCAAGCTTTTTAAAAAAATTATGAAAATTTATATTCTTTTTAAATTTTGATTTATTTTATATTTTATAAATTTTAAATCATTTGTTTTACATGGTATATAAAACAGATATTAAAACAAATATTGTGGCTTATAAAATAAATACTATCATGTTAATATAAAATGCACATGAATTATCACGCAAATACCCTCACCAACTTCTTTAAATATTAATATTTTAGTCAATATTTTTATTAAAAACAATTTAACATTTTTTAAAAAGTTAAAAGATAAAATTTAGTTTAAAAAAATAAGTCAAATTGACAATATATATATATATATATATAAACGTCGAATCCCTTATTATTTTTATTAGTATTTAAGAAACTTCATTTCAAACTTAGCTTGAGCATAAACAATTGATATTGAAGTCTCGCAAAAATTTACAGACCCTTTTTCAATGCGGTGTAGATCAATCAATTTCTGCAGAGCTTGAGGTTCATCACTTATAAATTACTTATCTTTAAGAAATACAGAATTGTAATCAGACATTTACCATTATTATCTTCTGCAAAGTTTTATGGAACACCATTTTAGTTTTTCATACCAGAAGGTAGGTTAATCTGCTGAGATATTACCAGTTTCATAGCTTACAGCCACCGAGAAAATAATATCAAGTCATGCAGTGGTCGATGCCGGTATTATCAGGTTCCACGCTCAATCAACCATCTAAGGCTTAAGAGCAAGTTTGAGGAAGGCAGTACTTATTCGCTCATCTGCAATCATTTTGTTCTCATAGAAGTCGAGGATCTCCATGGAGATGTTTTTCACCTGTCAGTTTCAATAAAATTTAAAATGTTGCAAAAATAAACCACTTGTGAAAATGTAATTGCAATTGTGATATGATGGAGCGAGTTGCAGTGCACTCAAACTTCACAGGGATATGCAATGTTCAATTTAAGGTGATTGGTAAATAGCATGTTATTTACCAGTAGAATGATCTCAGAAAATGCATGAATTTCTTCCCGGTTAAATATAGTCTCAGAAAGTGCACTCAAACTTCACAGGTATAAAGTCTCACCAGACGAATGGAAAAGAACATTTCCAAAAGGCAGCCAATTCTTGGTATTAATCAAATAAATTTTTTTGCGAGATGTGTTGAAATAAACCGCAATGCTATGGATCAGATTTAGCTCTAGAAAACTTACCACATTCATATCAACGCGAAGTTCTTCAAACCAAGTTGTGATATCTTTCTCCCTGTAGACGCTAGCAATGTATATGCAAGCTAAGGCAATCAAATATGGCGGATGTGTAAGAATAAGGTCCATCTTGTATGTGTCATTTACAAGTCCCCTGTGTTTCAAATTGCCAAGTTTAGTATATTTATTCAGTTAAGCAGAACTTTAAAGAAGAAGAAAAGAGAAAGGATTTATTAGAAACCAATAATTGATCATGAACAGAGACATGCTTGTATTCATATTGAATTTTTTGTGTTCTAGTTACTTTTCTTGTGGCATATTTCTGTTGTGTAATTGTATCCTGCCCAAAGTTAGCAGGTCAATTGTGTGCAAACTACGGAGTTGAAAAACAGCTACATGTACACGAGGAATGATAGAATATTAAAAATTTCCTTCACGATTTTCATTTATTTCAGTTCAAATAAAACAGAGTTCTTAAATAATAAATACAACTATACCAAATTCAATACAGTTGAATAATAACCACAAGTTAATCTACATGCACCTATTTAATTCCATAGGTCAGGTATATAGATGTATTTCATCAATCTAAAAAAAAAAAAAATTGAAGCTGAGCATCCTCAAACCAAGATAACAAAAGCTGGTTTGAAAGTAAAGTTTGCCAGTTGGACCATTACGGTTCTTAATTTTAATCCCAGCCTTTCCATTATATAATTTTGTATATCGGTTTATGCATCTTCAATCAACTCTTCGTTAAATAATGAAAAGGCAACATAGTCCGCACATAGTCAGCAAAGCCAAAGGCAACTTACTTTCAGCAACTCTTCTTTACAAGTTTAGGACTTATGAGAAAAGGTGGGACTTTTTTAGGGCATATTTAGACATGCATTAAATATTTTGGAACTTCAAAAGGTACAGATGCTGGAGTTTTAACACTTACCAAGATAATTGAGTCATACTCATATCATTCATGCCAGCATCCTGCAACAACCTGCCGAGGTAACAGGCAAAGGATATATTCATGTGGGAAATTTTTTTAAAAAAAAGTCCTGATGAAAATTAGCAGAAAGCACAGTATTGAAAAGAAAATCTAAACTTAAACTAGCTAGTTTAGTTCTAACTTAAAGTTGCATATCAACTATAAATTGTCAGATAAGGCTGCATTCGGTTTATGTTCATAGAAAATGTAATAAATAATATGTCATAAATGTGCATCTCTATAATACAAAAAAAAAAAAAGCATTTACTAAATGCTAACCAAATTCTATGAGAAAAAAATTACCAATATCAAATAATAGATACAATTATGTAACTAGGGAACTAATAAAGATTTAAAAGAACAGTAGAAAAAATGTGGATAATAATAGGAGTACTAGACTTGATTTGACACAAATAATCATAGAATGACCTTACAGGATAGAATCTCAACAGTAGACAGAAATCATTAAGACAAAAGTTACAATTTCATATGACAAAAAATCGTTATCCATGCAAAAGATCTGTGGTGCAAATTAAAAATAAAACAGGTGCATTAAATTACGGAAAAGAAGATAAAAACTTACGGAGACAATGTGCGGTAAGGATGAAATACAACTAAATAATAGTTAAGTGCTTCTAAGATCTTCATTTCCATTTCAAGTATGTCTTTGATTTCATATCTATACTTTTCATCAGAAGCTGCAAAGCAAATATGGTAGGATTGAAGTTACCAAACAAAATTCTGGGAAATTTAAAGGTTAAATCGACCAACTTAGTAGGAAGTGATTACATAATTTTTTAATGTAAAATACAAGAAGTCTAGCCTGCACCGTGCTTTCTTCTGCCTTTGATGCCAAATATAAGCAAGTAGGAGCAACAAGACGAGGATCGTATTCACTCATGCTCCTTCTGTAAGACAAATGAAAAACCTTGATCAATGATTCATAATGCATTGTATGGAGGAAAAGTGAAGCTTTGACATATTTAAATTCAATGCATCTCTATCCCATCCAATATTCCTTGGTCGCACGGTGGAAAAATAATGATGTCTAACTTTACATGGGGAATTAATTATCAAGTTGTGACTATGAAGAACATGTCTTATTATATGAAGAAGTAGCAGATCATTTCAGCTCAAGGATGGAAAAAGAAAACTGCAAAAATTAGGAAACATGAAGTCATGATATATTTGTAACATGTTAAAAAATAGATTCTAGTTCAAAAATCACAAGAAATTCATAGTTTGAGTTATGAAAACAATGAATGTTTATGGGAAGATATGTTAAGAGCTGTTTGTCATCAATGAGTAGCATGCCCTTTTAGATGACCATTACTACTAAACTATGCAAAATACCTGGTATAGACACGTCTCATATATGTAACTGCAGTTGCTACAACCCTGAAATATCAACCATGTCTTAGAGATAATCGCTATTGTTGAAAACTAAACCAGCAATGTAATTTTTGTGCATTGTGTTCGTAATGACAAGAAGTACTAAATTCAGTGTGCAAAGAAAAAAACTAGATTTGCTGCTTTACCAGGAAACAGTTGTCTCACAAATGAAAGAAACAATTGTCTCACTAATGTTCAGGACTCCTTTCTGTTAGCACACTTAAGATGGTTACTTGCAACAATTTTCTATACAAAATCTGTAACCAACTATTTTCAGAAGCTATTGCGTTAGGGCTGACAGCTGCAGCAAATAAAGTGCTTACATGCAGATTAATAATTTGATTAGCTAACATAAGAGGTTTCTGGATGAGTGCCCATGCATGCGTATGTGATAATTAGTTTTTAGCTAAAATCAGTAATAGCACATAACTAGAAACCTATGTTATTCCATTTCTTAAGCTTACAAGTAGAATCACAGTAAGTAATCGAAAAAGCCTTTAGATAGTCCAGTTCAGTCCAGGGTAGCACTACAAGACAGCTAGGAAATCGAATAAATGCCAGTGGCACAACATACTATATCAACTGAATAAAAAGGCCAAGCTGATAAACCTAATATAATAAAGAAATTAAATAAATCAAGAACTCTAATTTCTGTCATTCCTATTCCTTCTCTGATATTGTTTTCCAATAAAAACATCCACATCACGATATTAGTTGCATCAGCAGTCGAACTAGTTCATATTCACCAAAATGCTGCAATTAAACATTGTCAGAGTGAAGAAACCACAGGAGCATACACAATTAGAAAGGGAACGTGAAGATAACAAATTTGACGGCATCGCCGAATGAAATGGACAATCATTTAATTAAAACAAAAAGGTATTTCTTAAAAAAACAAAGATAGAAGATCATACCTTTGCCTCACTTTAACATTTTGAGCCAGTTTCATTATATCTAGGGAAGGGAAAGAAAGCAAAAAATCACTAACTTTAATGAGGAAGTTATATAGAACAAAGCTATTAGATGTGTTCAATCAATTTAGGCAAGGCACATGTTTGCATACAGAATACATTCTAAAACACCATTGATTTCCTTTTAAATTCTAAGTTTCTAACTACAATATAAGCCCCAAAGAGAATAGGCCACAAAGCAGATTTCAGAAAAGAAATTATGGAATTACAAATTTTCTTCTGTTGATGAACTTGTTTGTAAGCCATGCTAGCATAAACAATAAAGCTAATATTAAAAACTGAAGGACCCTCAGATTCTTGAAACCATCCCATGGTTACAATTTGAAGTAACCAAATCCAACAATTCCCATTTTCATGAAAATATGAGGACTTAAGCTGATCAAATGCTCCTGATTTCGAAAATTCAAGATGCATAAAATTACAAACTCCAACATATTATAACATGCAAAATTGCAGATACAAAAGATGAAGAAAACTCCAAACCCAAGCTCAATTTTGAAACAAAAAGAGCCCACATTACCATTAAATAACAAATACCCAGATTATAAGCTTCTCAGAGAAAATCCAAAATTTGCAAAATCAAGAAAACCCGGATCGAAGCCCATTAAACAAAAGAGTAAAGAGAGAAAGGGAACATACAGTTCGCCATATGCATCTTAATCAGCTTAAATTCTTCAAGCGTGATGCCTTTATCTTTATCTTGTTGATGAACCACATCCACCTCTTCCGGGTCCAAAAGCTGTTTACTGAACAAACGAAAAAGAAAAGAAATCAAATAAGAAAAGACAACAAAAAGGCAAATATCAAAACAATGAAAACCCATGCGAAAGATTGCAAAATCAGTGAAAGGAGCTTGGCATGGTTGTTACAAGTGGGAAGAAGTCCAGAAATTGGCCGCCATTCTTTGTTGTTATGGTGAATCCTGTTAGTGTTAGGTGCTCATAATGATTTTTTTTTTCCGGGAGCCGTGATTATTGATTAACGTTTCAAAGCTTACAATTTATAATTTTCGTTTAGTGGTCACTGGTATAGTTAGGATCCGCCCAGATTCACCAGGCCATCGTTTATGGAATTTGGGCTGGGTTGTTCATTGCTAAGTTCATATAGTCAAAACTAAAAATATTTAACTGTAAAAGGATTTAAAAGTAATATTGTGAATTGATCATTTTTGTGGAGATTTATCAATTTTCTCTCTAATTATAGTTTTTATAGTTGGATGAGCTTCTCAAATAGATATCCTCTTAATATTTATCATTGATTTTCGGGCTAATTAATTGACAAAGCCTGGATGTTGGAAATTTTTTTAGTTGGGCTTGTTATCCCATTGCTTTTATTATTTTATTAAATATTTATTTATATTTCTAATATAAAAAATTACAAAGAAAAGAAAAAAATGTTAATAAAAAATTTAGGCTCATATCGAGTGGTAATATAATAAACAATATCATTTATAGTCGCATACGAAATTATATATTAAATGAAAAAGAAGTTTGATAATAAAGGAAGAATGTCTTCAGGAAGTGGGAATTCCAAACATGTTATAATGTCTTGCAAAAAGTACTAGTTCCAATGGAATCCGCCAAGGAGAATCATTGTCTCCATTCATATTTGTCTTTATGTATAGAGAGATTAGCCCATGCAATTCTAGATCAGGTCAACAAAGGTACTTGTACGCCCATTTTTCTTATTGAAGGTGGGTGGATTTTTTTGCAAATGATTTAGGTTTATTTGCAGAGACTTCGGTTGAGCAAACGTAGGTGATTTAGGAGTTTTTTTTTTAGGTTTTTAGGTTGCATGGGGAATCATCAAAAAACATAGATAGTTTTCTCTAACAATGTTTCAATAAGATTAAAACATGAAATTAGCTATGGCTGGGGTTGGCTGATGTATCTCATCAGCCATTTGGAACAAAAGCACTGAGGTTGTAAGTCTTGCTCCCTATCGTTGGCTGGCTGAATTACCCTTGTTAAGTCCATGCTTTCATCCATTCCCTCTTATTCCATGCAGACTGTCATCATTCCTAAAGGTGTTTGGTAATAAGATTGATAAAATCGTTCAAAGCTTTATATGGGGATGCAACGAAGAAAAAAAGGGCATTAATTTGGTAAGGTGGGACGACATTTGCAAGCTAATAAAGGAGGGTGGATTGGGTATTTGAAAAGTGGAAGATTTCAATAAATCTTTCCTTATGAAGATTGGGTTTCAACAAGCACAAGACCATTTATGGGTTCGAGAGTTGAAGTCGAAGTACGAGTGGGAAGGCTTGATTCCAACGAATTCGAGCGGTTCTAATTTTTCATGATTATGGCAAGGAATTTGCAATGTATGGCCATTGGTCCGTGAGGGTTTTGTCTGGAATATAGTAGATGGGAACAATGTTGACTCTTGAAAGGATAAAAGGTTATTGAGTAGGGCACCTTTGGTTGAGTTATGCAATAAGAAAGAGCATATTTTGAACTGGTTTGCATCAGTATCGTCTATGGTCACTGCTACGGGTGATTAGGATTGGTCTAAAATTAAACGTATGCTTCCTAATGAAATTATATATCGGATTATGGCAACTTTACCTGGCATGGGATGAGAAGAGACGATTCTCTGTAAAATCAGTGTAACACAGAAAGCATTTGGAAGACTGGTTTATTATTTACAATATATACTTTTGTAAATTTATGTTATACATTATCACATTCCTAGCAATTTTTGTACGAAGGTCATCTGTAATGGACAGAACGACGACCATCATCAATGTGCAAAAAGAATCAGGCAATGCAAATTTCCATACACTAACAAAACACCATTGCAGCATGTGAGTGACTTCATATCATAACATACATAATTGACCAATATCATTACAGAATTTTTATAATAAAAAAAAAACCATTGAAGATGCTAATGTACCAGAAGAATCTTAGATCTGTTGTGGGTTGTACTTTAAAACTATTTTATCGCTATTTCAAACCATGTATGTTTTGAATATTTAGGATTTGTATTTTTAACTAAATTATTTCTTACCATCATATAATTTTTTTTTATTTTTTAAAACTATATTTTTAGTATTTTAAACTGTATGGTCCAGTTAATTCGAAAATAATTTTTTATTTTTTTAAAATTGAAAAATATGTTTAATGATAGAAAGCAAAATTTGTTTTCAATAATAAAAATATGTTTGGTAATTATTTTTCTATAATAGATGAGAAATAAAATTTTAAAAAATGCATTTATATGGATTCAATCTAGAATACTAAACTTAAAATTTAAAAATTATCAAAAAAAAGAAAAAGAATATTTTCACGTTTATATAGGTTTAAATTAGGGGCAACTTATTTAAATATAATAAAGATTATTGTTTTCACCATTTTCAATTTTAAAAAACATTTTTAATAAAATAATGAAAATATTTTTTATCGTTTTCTATTTTTCATATATTTTTATTTTTATTTTTCAAAAATTATTTTTAAAATTTCCAACCAAACACATTTTCTTCAAGATTTTCAAAAATCAAACCGAGACTAAGTTTTTATATTTTGAGAATAGCAAAAGAACTACTAAGGAAAAAAATACATAAAAGTAGTACTTAATTTGAAATATTGAATTTTTATATTGTAAACTATGATTATTTTAATATATAAGCATTAAAATTTTTAATAAATATTCTTATTTTATTTTTATTAAAATTATATAAAAAAATTAAATTCTAGCAAAATGGGAAGACAATCTAGGTAAAAGTATCATAGAGGTCCCTATATTAGAAGTCAGATTGCAATTTACTCCCTTTACTCAAAAAATGAGCAAAGTAGTCCCTATACATTAGATCAAAGGCCAAATTAGTTCTTTTTGTTAAAAATTTCATCTATTTATACTGTTAAAAACTAGTGTAACTGATAGGATAACTAGACGGCTACACATGGTGTGCCACGTGTACATGATGTTGACATACATAGACCGATTTTTAACAATCTAAATGGATAAAATTTTTAACAGGATGATCAATTTGCTCTTTGATCTAACATATAAGGACTAATTTGTAACACCCCTAACCCGTATCTGTCACCGGAATAAGGTTACGGAGCATGACTGTAAAAACATAACTTTAAAACATATATCTCATACATTAACATAAACATAGCATAAAACATTCATTTACATGTATATCGTCCCTTTATCGAGCTTTCGAAGCCTTAAAAAAACTTTAGAAACAAATCGGGACTAAATTGGAAACATTTGGAACATTTAGGAAAAAGTTGGAAAAATTGAACTATAAGGGTCACATGGCTGAGACACACACCCGTGTCTCAGGCTGTGTAACAATCGAAATAAGGACACATGTTCGTGTCCCGGCCTGTGTCTGTGCCCGTGTAACTCTATGAGTTGGGTCACACGGCCAAGCCATACACCTGTGTCCTAGTAATCGGGGATGTAGTAGCCCAAGCACCTACTGAGAGTAGCCTTGTCTTCGCTCAGTGATTGGATCAGTACATTCTGGGTCTCCACAATGGGTTTAAATTATCTGCTTTCTTCTGGCTAGATGGGTTTCCAAGGTCTTCGTTCGAAGGTATTAGATTAGATGGTTCGGGTCTAGGTTTATAGATTGCAGGAGATGGCTCCGCTGCGATAAAGATGAAGGATAATCTGTAGGCAACTGGTTGTTACTAGAAGTTTTTAGTTTTTAGTTTGTAACATGATTTTAAGAGTTAGTTAGGATGTGACTAGATATCAGCAAAATATATTTTCTTCTGAACAATGCAACAAATTATAGTGTGCTTCCAACATATTTGTTTTCACATTTTCTTTCTTTCATATTTTTTTACTAAAATAACAATAGTCACATTTGCCTTCTTTTCTTCTAGTTGCCAACCCTTTGTTTCATTACTATACTCTCTATACTAATTTCCAATGTACCATGTTATGTATGTTGTTATTTCTAAACTTATTTACTAGCATGTTATTTCATTGAATAAAAAAATATATTAGTATGTTATTTCCAAAATATTATAGTATGCAAACCAATGAGACTATTTGTCATAAATGTGATACCAAATGCCATTGGCCTAGAATATGTTTCACTCTAAAATATTTAGTTTATTTTTACTAAAAGAAGAAGAGAAAAATTCTTAAGTGATAATAAATCCCCTTTGGATGTTTATTTTGATGTTTCTAATCCTGTTTTATGGAGAATTGTTAAAAAAATTGATACTCATCTTTTGGAGATAAAAATATTATTATGTTTGTGCTATCATATATTATATGATTTAATATGTCATGCATATTTTTTGTTTATCATTTTTTAATGTGATGGCTTGATGGCCAACAGTGTTCACCACCCCAGATCTGGCCTGAGTTTGAGTCTTGTTAGTCACGTTTGTTGTTCGGGCTTTATCTTGTTATTGTAATACACCAAAAAAAATATGCAATTTAATATTATGGAAGTGACATATACTGAAACAATTCTTCATGGTTGAAAATATTTTTTAAAATTAATATTAATATAATATTTAATTTTGCTAATGTAATTGAAAACTCCATAAGAGTCTATTATATGTTTTCAAATGAAGTAAAATTAGAAGTGCATTATATTGATCTAAAATATCTAAACTTTAAAAAATACGCGTAGGAATAAGTATCATACAAATAATTATTATATCTTTATACAACCTTTTACAAATTTGAACCAAAAGTTCATATTTAGAAAAACTTTTAAGTATTTCATTCAACTTCTATCTCATAAAATAAGGATGGCTTAATCGATGGTTGGTTTAGAAAATCCGAAAACCTAAATCAAATTTAACTGATATCAACCTATTTGGAACTCGTTTAGTTTACATTACCAGGAACATGTGTTAGGTCTTTCCTTGCATAACTCACACATGAATCTCGCCTAACCTATCTCCAACCCATTGCCACTCACCTAGAAACTATCGTGCCTCTTGACGGGACATGTACCATACACGTGTTAAGACCCCAGGTCAAGAGAAGGCCATCCACACTTATAAATACCTCACTCTAGCATGGGGAAAGGGTTTTTTTTTTCTTCAACTCTTTCCACCTAAAAAACCAAATCAAAAGACACCACAAGCTTTAATTCACGGCTCTTCACACGCTACTATGTAAACTATCACTTCGACCTATTTCCTCATTTTATCCTCAATAAGTGTACTTGATCATAGTGATTCATTTAAAAAATAATAATTTGTGTTCATTTCGTAAACTTATATGAATTGTTACAAATTAATAATTTATTTTATCTAAATTTTAATATGTTATTTTATTTCTAAACATGTTTCTATGTGATGTAGTGAGTTAATTTTTTTTAACTTCAAATTTATTTATTTAAAAGAATTACTACCGTATTATTACACATTATATAAAAAATTATTTAATTAACTATTAGAGAAACCAAAAAGTTTTCCACAAGCAAATGTAAAACACAACCACAAGTTCTTAGATGCTATTAAAAAAATTAAAATAGACATATAGATTGTGGAATTAAAAATGGCGTGTAAAATCCAAGACAAGCAGGAGAAGAAAATGCTAAAAAGGTTGCAATCAAACCCACAATGGAATTCATATATAGATATAGGTTACTATTTGACTTTTTGGTTCGTCATTAAAGTTCTTTATTGTAATTATGAAATTCAAGATCACCCACGTTTGTTTAATATATTATATATATTTCATATTGTTTTCTTAATTTTCTATGTACCGTGTAACATCATATATTTATATTTACATATATCAATTTTTTATCCCTATACATATCTATTAAAGTATACTAATTTACTCATAAAAATATAGTTAAATTCATCATTAATAAGTTATTTCAAAATAAATTTTTAAATATCGAATGAAAAATAAAAATGTTTAGATACCAAAATTTAATATATCTATCTACCAAATCTTAGAGTAGACTTTTTGAAATTTGACTATTCTTATAATTTTAAATTTGAGTATAGCCTAAGGATTAAAATTAATATTTGACCATTCAAAAGGGATGTTGGTCCACGTGTCACCTTCCTTCATATATTTATATAGATAGCCTAGGGACTAAAATTGAGATTTGACCGCTTTACTATATAACCGGAAAAGGAAAAAGAAAAAGAGATGTTGTAGTATAATTGATATATAGATAACGATTGAAGTTCAAAATATAGAAACTATTGGTTTTATTTAATTGTTTTTTACTTTAGAAAGAAAATTGTTCTAGCAAAAAACTGGGGCAAATAACCAATAAAAGCCCCTTTATTTTTAAAATTACAGAAATGGGTTAGGTCACGAATTAATTACTAAAATAGACCATTTCTGCCAAAAACGTGTCCACGCCAGCGCATTGTTAGGGGATAAAGCAAGAAAATGCTTCCTCAAGTAAGCGCTTTGTCCACGTGGACAGAAAACGCTTCCTTGAGGGCGCGCTTTGTGTCCACGTAGACAAAGCTCTTCCTTGAAGAAGCACTTTTCCCATTTGTTAGGGTTTAGGGTTTTTTGGAATTAGGGTTAGTGTTTTGGAGTTTTTGAGTTTTTAGATTTTAGGGTTTTAAGTAAAAAATTAAATAAATAAGGGTTTAGGGTTTCTTAATTAAATTAATTATAATTTTCAAAAAATTAGATTAGGGTTTAGTGTTTATGATTTTTAAGGAAAAAATCAAATAAATTGGGGTTTAGGGTTACTTGAGTAAATTAATTATAAATTTTAAAAAAATTAGACTGGGGTTTAGTATTTAGGATTTTTAAGGAAAAATCAAATAAAGCTAGTTGTTATTCGTTATATATTTTAGGGTAAACTACAAAAATAGTCACTTTTGTTTGGCTCAGGTTACATTTTACTCACTTATGTTATCACGTTGTAACATTTTAGTCACTGAGCTGTTAGTTTCTGTTAACGGTGTAACAGTAAACTGATGTGGCACGTTAAATCATCATTTCAAACAAAAATTCTAGGTTAATTTATACAATCGGTCCCCATATTTTTTCGTTTGGAGCAATTTAATTTTTTTCTTTTATGTTTTTTTAACTTTCTTTCTTTTTCATTCTCTTATGCTTCTCCCTTTGTTTTCCTCCCTTCTCCATTTCTTTCAACGTAATTTTTCTATGTTTTATTTTTTTGAACAATTTAATTTTTTTCGAGTAAGGCGAGCTTGTGGACTAGTTACAAATGGAAAGCATAGAAAAACTATGTTAAAAGAAATGAAGAAGGGAGGAAAATAGAGGGAGAAGCATAAGAGAATGGAAAAAAAAAGTTAGAAGAACATAAAAGAAAATTTTTAAATTGTTGAAAACGAAAAAATATAGGGACCAATTGTAGAATTTAACCTAAAATTTTCATTTGAAATGATGATTTAACGTGCCACATCAACTTACCGTTACACCATTGTCGACAATTAACGACTCAGTGACTAAAATGTTACAACACGATAACGTAAGTGACTAAAACGTAACATTTCAAACATAAGTGACTAAAATGTAACCTAAGGCAAACAAAAATGACTATTTTGATAGTTTACCCTATATTTTAAACTCTTCTAAAAAAATAAACTAATTGGTATCTGAGCTTTCCGAGCTGCTTATCTCAATCACGATAATGGCATCACTGAAGTATGAAATTTCGTTGTTGGATCGCAACTCTAGATTCGCGTTGTGGCAGATAAAGATGCAGGTAATTCTTGCGCAAATAAATTTAGAGGATGCCCTGCTAGGGATATATAAGATGCCTTCGACGTTGACGATAGAAGAACATAAGCGAAAAGATCAAAAAGCTTTGATGCAATTATATTTTCATTTTTCTAACGAATTTTTGCAGGATATGATGAAGGAGAATATTGTCGATGTATTATGGGTGAAACTGCAGCAGCTATTCATGTCGAAAACCCTGACCAGTAAGTTACATATGAAGTAGCGTTTTTATATTCATCGTTTGAAGGGAGATGTGTTTGTGCACGAACACTTAATTGTGTTTAAAGAAATTTTCTTGAACTTGGAGGCCATGGAGGTTCAGTATGATAAAGAAGATCTAGATTTTATTCTACTTTCTTCGTTGCCTCCGTCTTATTCAACCTTTAGAGACACGGTTTTGTATAACCGCAAATCTCTTACAGTTGATAAGTGTAAGCACTAAGGGTGCGTTTGGTTCGCTGTATTGGATTAGAGGTGTAATAGCAAATCAACTGTTTGGTTGAATGTAATGGAATAGAGGCGTAATAGTAATCTTGTGTTTGGTTGAATGTAATAGAGGTGTAATAGCATAATGGAAAAAACTAAAATGACTAGAATACCCTTAGCATAAATTTGTTTTGGTAAATGATTATTGTTATTGTTATTTAAATTATAATAAGATTATTATTATCAATAATAAATAATTTAATCATATTTAAACATAATTTTTATTAAATATATTTTAATTAAAATATATAATTTAATAAAATTCTTAATAATTAATATTCTTATATTAATTTACTAAAATCATAATATATGATACTGTAAAATATAAATTAACATAATTACTATTAAATATATTTAATTAAAATATATAATTTAATAAATTCTTAATATTAAATATTCTTATATGAATTTTCTAAAATCATAATATATAATACTATGAAATATAATTTAACATAATTATTATTAAATATAATTTAATAAAATATATATTTTCAATTACTTATTTAATATAAATTCAAATTAATGACGATTAATTATATTAGATATATATGATCTTGTACTAAAATTATTTTAAATTACCATATTATTTAATAATTGGAATACAGTTAATTTCTTACCAAATTATCTAAAAATTTTAAAAATTGTGTTTGGTAAAAATTTTAAAATAGCTGGCACAATAATTATGTTTTAAATTTTTTTTTACCGTACCATTCTAAAAAATTCAAATATTGTTTTCTTAAAAAATATTAAAGTGCGAAATTATCATCATACTATAGATAAATATTGAAATTTGTCACTGTACTTTATTTTTATTTATATTTGCCGTTATTTTTAAAAAAATATGAGTAAATTTGTAACTTAATTTTTATGTTATTGAATTTTACCACTAAAATTTAAATTTTATTAATTTTTGCCACTAACTCTTATTTTTTAGTTAAACTCTTATTTTAAATTTATATTGAATTTTTATTTTTTTAAATTACAAATATCTTCATTTAACTTAACGAGTAAATATAATTCTTGACTTTCCTTTCTCATCATCTAAACAAAAGCACAATAAACAAATTGCCAAAAAGAAACCCAAATCCAATAGTTGGGAGATTCAAAAGCTTTCTCCAATAATGTGTTTCTTCTATAAGAAACAATGCTTATAAGCAGCTTGTCAAAGCTCAAAATCTATTTAGTCCTATGTCATACATCCAATGTCATTTGTATATATGCTCCCTCACATCAGCACAAAACACAAGACTCAATATGAAGCATACATGAGAAGAAAACAGTTGGATTGAGTTAATGAAGTACATGCATCTTATGTGTTTTTCTTTCTCAGGGAAAACCTTTCGAGAAAAAGAAAGTAGAAAAGGAATTAAAAAAATGTTGGTGAAACATTTGAGGAACATGCAAACAAGGTATCCTACAGCTAGTAGTGGTGATGAAATACTCTGCAACAAAATCAGCGCATCTTATAGAATTGAACTCTCGAAACCACACAACGTCGTCCGCTCAATGAATATTTAACCATTATATCAACGTCTCGGGGATTCTTCTTGTTTGGTGCAACAGTCATGCTCCCAATTATTGTCTCCCCTTCACAGATGGTTAACACATCCTCTAGATATAGGACTGTTTGCTTCCAATGGGTAGCTCGCGATCTTGGTCCTGCATTTTGTATTTGCCATTAGCCAAGGCAAAGTTCTTCTAGGCTGGCTTGCTGATACAAACCTGTAGATACAAACCTGTAGAGAAACCCATCAATTTGTGGAGCATTTTGTGGCATTTGGTGTAGATACAAACCTGTAGAGAAACCCATCAATTTGTGGAGCATTTTGTGGCATTTGGTGTAGATACAAACCTGTAGAGAAACCCATCAATTTGTGGCATTTGGTAAACGAAACATCAAAATATGCAACGAAAGCATGGATGTAATCATCACGCTCTGCAATAAGCTTGAAAGGTGCAGTGAAAGAAGCATCCCCAAGAACCATCTTAGAAATATCCATTGTCTGAAACCAGAAAACCAAAATAAATAATTCAGTTGTACTCCAAACACATTATTTTGTAAAATAATTTCCAATAAGTGTTCATATATATAGATACCCAATGATATATACATACATACAGGAATATGCTTGTGTATTTTCTCACCTTGAGAAGGTGGCAATTTGTTACAATTTGTTTCTGGTCAACCGTGTCAACAAGAGGTTCCATCATAGCTTGCTTTTTTATACAACTCATGTCAAAGCCATAAACATTATTCCAAACTGTAGCAAGATGATGCCATGTAGAAAAGATGGGGTATATATAAGAATACAAAAAGTTGAATTGCAATGAAACACAATAGAAAAACTCGTTGAAAGTTATACAAATACATATGAACATGAATACCTAGATTTATATCAATTTAGCAGTCTGTTATACTCACATTCGATCTTGTCGTCTTTGTACTCGGCATCCTCAATTGCTGTCAAGTAAAGAGAAGCTTCATCTGGTAGCACAACTCCATCATCAACCTGACACGGGTGAAGGAATAAGAACTTTGATTGTAAAGAATGTAGCTTATAAGAACCCAACAAAAGTTTTGCTTTGATGAGCAAGAGTAAAAATAAATTTAAAAGGCCCAGCCCGTTCACCACACGAAATAATAAGGAAGTAAACTGCTCAAGAGAGCTTGACATGATGATGGAGTTAAAATCTCAATCAATTAACAGTTATAGCAGGAATCTAAGCTACTTTCTGCAAATCATAGCATGCAACGGAGAATTTAACTAACAAAGTAGCTAGCTGCCCCCAACCACACGAAGCAATACAAGAAGACACAACAATTTTAAAAACTTCACCATCAGGCAAGCCATTTGTTTCAACAATTTGTTTAGCCATGTCAGCCATATGGGAGCATTCAACCTAGGAAAGGGAAAAATATGAACAGCATTTGACAAATAAGAGATAGACGCCAGGAGTGTAAGAATTTGGTCAGACAGATTATTAACAACACATAAAACAGAAACAGAAGGAAGATGTAAACTGGAAGTCATACAGCATAAACATGTGCCGCCCCTGCTTTTGCACAAAACAGGGACAAAATTCCAGTCCCAGCTCCCACGTCAAGAACTACTTTGTTCTGGAATAGAAACTTATTCCGATAAATAACATTTTGATATGTCTTGGTTCGCACTACATCTTGAAGCATTTCCTGAAATACAAGGAATAGCAGGTTAACACAGAGGAAAAACATTTCACAAAAAAAGAAGAAATGAAAAAGTTACGCAACCGTATCAAGTTCTTCTACTGAAACCAAGAAAACAAACGCAGAAATCATTTCCAGAAATTTAAGTAAAAGATTAAGTTAAAAAAAGAAGACAGTTTTTGGATAGTAACTGTGATGCATTAATTCATGTATGAGCTTAAACAAACAGAAAAATTACAACCAACCCTCCAATCACAGATATTCGGCACCCAATAGATCACAAAATAATGGTGACTGAAGCAGAACCATTCCATAAATAAGTCGACAAAAACGAAACAAGATTCAAATGTCCAAGTTGTTGCACACTTACTTCATGAATACCTGCACATACACAAAAGAGGGGACAAAGATTTAGAGGAAAGTGCTCACTGGAGATAAATACAAGAATGTATAACTTGAAACATCAGCGAACCCAATGCCCTACCTAATACCAACATGCTAGCCCCATAAACATGCAACCAGTGAACCACAAATTACTTAGATATAAATAAACTATTGAACTCAACAAGCTCTAACTTTTGCGAAGATAGAAACTTTCTTCTCACATTCGAACCTTCTTCACAAAAATGTGAAAGGAAACACTAAGAAATCCTCACATTCTCATTGTTTTCTAATCAACAAGAAAAATCAGTAAAAAAACTTCAAAATTGAATCTTGGAAAAGAGGATGAGAAGCAGAAGATATACCGAAGTGAGAGTAAGAATCGAAGTAATAATCAGCACTGGTTTTATCATCTTCGCCGTCGCAACCGAAAAACGAAATGTCGGGCTCTCCCATAGAAACATATTCACTAGCTTTGTTAACGGCGACGATTGAATCATCGAGATTGGAGCTGTTGCTGGCGATTTCCTTGTCGTCGGCGTCTCGGAAGCGAATGTTAGCTCCTTCGAAATTGTTCGAAGAGTTGGTCGAGGTTTGAGTTGTGTTGGGGATCTAGAAATGGAGAGAGATAATAAAATACCAGTGCCATGCCATGCCCACCACACGTGAAAAAACCTATATAAAAAAGAGAGGTAAAAAAGAGAAGGAGAAGAGGCGATGAGAATGGAGAAGAAAGCTAGAAGGAAGAAACAGAAGACGTGGATTTTGGGTAAAACAGAAGCGGGAATGGGGAGGGTAAAACAGGGACCAAAACTGAAGCAGCGCCTAAACTGAGCTCAAGGAAGGGATTAGAAATCAGTGGTTTTCACCGATTAGAAAGGTAAAGGATTACACCCGTATTAGCAATACATCAAACCAAACGATGGAATACAGCCGCATTAGGTGGGGCCCACCGATTAGGGATGTATTGGCTATGCCAATACACCAAACCAAACATGGTAAATGTTTGCAATTTCTAGATAATTGTGTGATTAATAGCGCATATTTTTCGATACATTAAGGTTAAATTTTTTTCAGAATTTCTATGACAGAATTTAAAACTTATTTCTTTATTTCTTGCATCTTTGATTAAGGTCCACTTAGCAATACAATTTTAAAGATTAAAAAAGTTACATTTCCATGTAATGTTTTTTGAGAACAAAATTTTCTTTTTCAAATTTTCATTAATTTAATCTAACCTTACATAAATTGTTCTATTAAAATGTTTAATATAAAGAGCTAATAACCGTTGATAAATTCTATATGTTACTGTTGTGTTATCGTTTATATATAATTATATTTATTTTTTTCGTATACTGAAATCTGATTCTGACACGAAAAAAAAAAAAAATTTTTTTTTTAAATGTACTGGGTGCCGGCCATTGACAGGCCAGCACCAATTTTTTTTATTTTTTCGTATACTGATATCTGATTCTGACACGAAAAAAAATAATTTTTTTTAATTTGTACTGGGTGCCGGCCATTGACAGGCCAGCACCCAAAATTTTTTTTATTTTTTTCGTATACTGATATCTGATTCTGACACGAAAAAAAAAGAAATTTTTTTTAAATTGTACTGGGTGCCGGCTATTGACAGGCCAGTACCCAAAATTTTTTATTTTTTTCGTATACTGATATCTTATTCTGACACGAAAAAATTTTTTTTCTAAGCACCTAAAATTTTTTAATTTTTTTTCGTATACTGATATCTGATTCTGACACGAAAAAAAAAAGAATTTTTTTTAAGTTGTACTGGGTGCCGGCCATTGACAGGCCAACACCCAAAATTTTTATTTTTTATTTTTTTCGTATACTGATATCTGACTCTGACACAAACTTTTTTTTTTAAATTGTACTGGGTGTCGGCCATTGACAAACCAGCACCCAAATTTTTTTTTTGTTTTTCTTTTTTCCCTTTTTCGTATATCAGTATTATACAATTTAAAAAAATACATGAGTTCCGGCCATTGACAGGCCACAACCTAATTTTACTGTTCCTTTTAGGTTATTTTGGTGATTGTTTTTAAACCTAGGTTATTTTTGTAAATATAATATTTTTTGGACTAGTTTGATAAAATAGCCTAATATTGTTGCTGGCTTAATATACTATATGAGGTTTATATTTAGTTCGAAAAATAATGTTTGGAAAATAATTTATTCTTTTAGAAAAATTAATATTTTTTAGTGTTTAGATAAATTTATTATCATTTTTTAAGAAAGCAAAGTACAATTTTATTATCATTAATTTAAAATATTTTAGGTTATAAAAAAATATAAATAATTTTTTTTCAATTTAGGAAAATCAAGCGGTTACCAACTTCTTGACTCTACCACTAACTACAACTACCTTAACAAGTTAGATCAATCAAATTTAGATCGATCACGTCTTTTGAGTGGAAAATAGGGTTGTAATAATTTAGGGTGCGTTTGGTTCGCTGTATTGGATTAGAGGTGTATTGGATTAAAGGTGTATTGGATTAGAGGTGTAATAGCAAATCAACTGTTTGGTTGAATGTAATGGAATAGAGGCGTAATAGTAATCTTGTGTTTGGTTGAATGTAATAGAGGTGTAATAGCATAATGGAAAAAACTAAAATGACTAGAATACCCTTAGCATAAATTTGTTTTGGTAAATGATTATTGTTATTGTTATTTAAATTATAATAAGATTATTATTATCAATAATAAATAATTTAATCATATTTAAACATAATTTTTATTAAATATATTTTAATTAAAATATATAATTTAATAAAATTCTTAATAATTAATATTCTTATATTAATTTACTAAAATCATAATATATGATACTGTAAAATATAAATTAACATAATTACTATTAAATATATTTTAATTAAAATATATAATTTAATAAATTCTTAATATTAAATATTCTTATATGAATTTTCTAAAATCATAATATATAATACTATGAAATATAATTTAACATAATTATTATTAAATATAATTTAATAAAATATATATTTTCAATTACTTATTTAATATAAATTCAAATTAATGACGATTAATTATATTAGATATATATGATCTTGTACTAAAATTATTTTAAATTACCATATTATTTAATAATTGGAATACAGTTAATTTCTTACCAAATTATCTAAAAATTTTAAAAATTGTGTTTGGTAAAAATTTTAAAATAGCTGGCACAATAATTATGTTTTAAATTTTTTTTTACCGTACCATTCTAAAAAATTCAAATATTGTTTTCTTAAAAAATATTAAAGTGCGAAATTATCATCATACTATAGATAAATATTGAAATTTGTCACTGTACTTTATTTTTATTTATATTTGCCGTTATTTTTAAAAAAAATATGAGTAAATTTGTAACTTAATTTTTATGTTATTGAATTTTACCACTAAAATTTAAATTTTATTAATTTTTGCCACTAACTCTTATTTTTTAGTTAAACTCTTATTTTAAATTTATATTGAATTTTTATTTTTTTAAATTACAAATATCTTCATTTAACTTAACGAGTAAATATAATTCTTGACTTTCCTTTCTCATCATCTAAACAAAAGCACAATAAACAAATTGTCAAAAAGAAACCCAAATCCAATAGTTGGGAGATTCAAAAGCTTTCTCCAATAATGTGTTTCTTCTATAAGAAACAATGCTTATAAGCAGCTTGTCAAAGCTCAAAATCTATTTAGTCCTATGTCATACATCCAATGTCATTTGAATACAAACAGATAACTGGCTTTAAATGGCAAAAGATATAACCTTAGGTGGACTCATTACAAGACTAGCAAGAATTTGACCAGTGATGTTAGAACACACATTCACAGATGCTAATTTGTATATATGCTCCCTCACATCAGCACCAAACCCAGTAACCTCCATGTAACCTCCCCTTTTTCCACACTCTCCATAATACCCTGGAGACAGTAAAAGAGTTTATATTCTGTGTCAAAATTCCAAACTTTGTATAAGCTCATTCACATTCCGTAAATGAAATAATAGAAAAATGAAATTGCATGAACCTTTTTCATTTATAATATACTTTTCTGAAAGTATTTCATTGATACCTGTCCTGTTGGGTTGCCTGGATTTATTACAACCAAGGCCCTAATAGTGATGCCATTAGACTTGGCTTCCTGCAGTTGTTTCTTAAGCTCAGATACTTCCAAACCCCATCCTGTAGCTTCATCAAGATAGTAGGGAACTTGTAAAATCCAAAAGAAAGTTGTAATTACAACAACTGGCCGATCAAAAAATGGTTGGACGGTTAAAGGAAATCTCTATTGCCAATCATTTAGCAAGTTCTACCGGGAAAGACAGCTAAGAAGTAATCCTCAAGAAACATAACGCAACTTGATATAGGTCAGTTAAAGCTTGGTCAATGAAGCAAAAAGTGAGTACTTACTTCACTAACAGATAATTAAAGACAGCTTACAAATAACTAAATACTAAATAATGCTTTAAGTTATTATATGCTTGGAAACTAGATGCACTAACAGTAAAAATGTGACAGATAAAACAGTCACACAAAGCAAAGACAGCATTTTCTACATGTAAACTAGTGTATCCCTAATTCATAATAAAACCCAATGTAAAGTCAACCAATATCATATATCAAGGGAAATCAATCAAGCATACCCCAACAGATGCCAAAACATGAAGATCATGCTAAACATTAAGAATAACTCAATGCTGACTACCTTAGGACTTAAAACCATGCTAATTGGACTTATATTTCAACACTCAACATTGAAAACAAGGGCCCCTTCTTTCTTATTAAAAGATAGAAATGAAGTAAAATAAACACAGCATAACCATTTTCTCAAATGAAAAATCATACTCTTAAGGCATATAGAGGTCATTGCAATTAGGACTTCTTAATATTATCAATATCATATAAAATATTATCGTTCAGGTACATATACATCGTTCAGGTGCATATAGAGGTCATGCAAAAATAATATACATATAAAAGCCTAGATTGAATAATTAGGACCCATCCATCCCTGAAGAAATCATCAGTTTAAAGCTCAAACTCGAAATTTTAACATCCATCAAGGTCTATCTTAACATTGCAGAATCTAAATTTAAGCTAACCAAATCCATTGCAAGCATTGTAGAACCCATATTTGTTGTAGCAAACGGTACGCAAAAAGGATTCATCTTCCTGTATGAGATCCTCAAAGCTTCAATCGCATCGTTGAAAACCTGTTCATTCCACAACAAGCAATGTATATGAATCGATGGATATAGAAAGAAAACTATATACCATGACACTTTCCTTCTTCTAGAAAAAGATTTTACCTTCATGCCACCCATTGCTGAACCAATCAAAACTCCGCATTTCGTTTTATCTAACTCCTCCATTACATCTTCATTTACTCCCCCATCTTGCAAAGCTTTCTTTCCGGCAGTAAGAGAATAAAGCATGAATTTGTCCATCCTCTTGGAAAATTTTGGTGCGACCCATCCATCAGTTGAGAAAGATTTGATCTCTCCAGCAATCCTCTGGAGAGAAAACAGGAGCAGTAAGAACGAGCAGCAGTACAAACAAGAGCAAAACAAGAGATCCCAACCAAAAACAACTTACTTTCGGAAACTGAGCGCAGTCAAAAGTCTCGATTTCACTTATACCACTAACACCCTCGAGCAGGTTGTTATAGAAAACATCAGGCTCATGTCCAAGCGGAGTTACTACTCCCATCCCGGTCACAACCACTCGTCTTTGCACTAACAAGGCAGTAACCTTTACATTTCGAGAGAGCAATCGGTCGAAAGAGTGTCGAAACCCACTACTTGAGAGCAATCGAAAGAGTGTCGACTGGTTGAGAAGGCCAATCGAAAGAGTGACAGATAAGTTGTAAAGAAAAAGAAAAGAAGGGAGAAGGGAGAAGGGAGAAGGAAATCAGTCGAAACTTGAGCAAATGGGCAGAAGGTAGAAGGAAGGAAGACAATAGGGAAGGCAATCGGGAGGGTAAAACAGAGAGCAAATCGACAGAAAGCAAATCGGCCAAAAAAGAAAAGAAATGAAATGGGGGGAGCAAGCTTGAAGGAACGGAAGAGGAACACAGGGGATCGGGGAGGGTAAAACAGGGAGGGTTTGCTGAAGTCGTTCCTAATCTGGGCAAAATGGGGGGAATAGAAATCGATGATTTTCACCGATTAGGAAAGTAACCGATTACACCCGTATTACCAATACTTTAAACCAAACACGGGATAGAGAGGGATTAGGTGGGGTCCACCGATTAGGGGTGTATTGGCTTAGCCAATACACCCAACCAAACATGCTGTAAATTTTGTCCGGGCTTTGTCGTGTTTATATATATAAAAAAAATCTTCAAAAAAAATTAAAAAATCAAAAAATAAAAAAATACATTTTGACCCCTAAACTTTTTGAAATTATATATTGACCCCTAAACCTTTTGAAATTACATTTTAACCCATAACCTTTTTAAAATTACATTTTTACCCTAAATTTTCTCAAAATTACGTTTTAGCCCCAGAAGTTTTGCTGCGTTTGCAATCTGGTCCTTCTGGCAGCCAAACGTGATTTGCGCACCTAATCCCCGATTTTCCGGTCGCTGGCCTAGGGCATGGCCTCCCTCTCCCCTAACCACCTACCACATGCAAAATGAAGCAAAAATCATCTATAAAAGGGGCTTTTAACCCCCCCAAAAAAGGACCCCCACGAATCAAAAAAAAGAGAAGAAAGTTTCGAAAAAAAGAAATAGAAGAGAAAAGAGAAAGGAGAGGAAGAAAAAAAGAAGAGAAGAGGAGAGCCTCTGACGGCGGCTCGACGGCGACGGCACCAGAGGCGGCGTGGGGGCTAGGGTTTTGAAGAAGAAGAAAGAAAAAAAGAAAAAAGAAAAAAAAAAT
Organism: Gossypium hirsutum; assembly: GCF_007990345.1. NCBI lineage: Eukaryota > Viridiplantae > Streptophyta > Magnoliopsida > Malvales > Malvaceae > Gossypium > Gossypium hirsutum. Next base: position 14,779,807 of record NC_053447.1, on the reverse strand, counting down.
AAAATATTATAACAGTCGGGTCAACCCGACCCGACCCACCTACGACCCGATCCGACCCAGCAGCCCAAAAAAAAACAAAACAAAAACAAAAACAAAAAAAAAAGAGAAAAGAAACAAGCCCCCCCAAAAAAAGCAGGCCATTTCTTAGCAGACCAGCAGCAGCCCAAGCCCAGGCCCAGCGCAGCCTATCAGGCCAGCACCAGCAGGCCAGGCCCACACGCACCAGCCCAGCAGAAGCAGGCCCAACGGGTTGGCCCAGCAGAGAAAAAAAAAGAAAAAGAAGAAAAAGAGAAGGAAAAAAGGAGAAAAAAGAAAAAAGAAAAAAGAGGTTCAATTCGTGTAACCCGTTCGACGAAGCTCGTGTTTCGGGAGCTTTTCGGTAATTTCGTTTATTTCATTTTAAATTTAACCCTCGTATTTTTATGTTATTTCCTTTTAATATTATTAACATTTTATGCATTTTTATATTTTTATCTTTAATTTAATTTCATTTTAATTTTATTTTATTTTAATTAATTTTAATAAATAAGGCAACGAATCGATTTAACATTAAATTGTTGAATTCATCGCTTTGTTGGGTGAATATTATCGGTTTGTGTTAAACACGATACGCCCTTTTTTAAAAAAAATCGAAAATATTCTAAAATTCTCGCTTTTTTAAATTCTCGTATTTTAATAGAATCACGATTAGATATTAAGTTGAATCTATTTGGCATTAATTCGATGATTTCATCGCCATGTAGGGATGAATATCATTAATTCGTGTTAAATACGGTACTTCTTAAAAGAAAACCGTGTTTCATAAATTTTCGTGTTTCAAAAAAAAATCTCGTGTTTCAAATTTTTCATGTTTTTTTTTTAAATTTGTGTTTCTAAAATTCTTGTATTTTAAAAATTCGTGTTTTAAAAAAAAGTTGTTGTGCTTTAAAATTCTCGTGTTTCAATCAGGATCACGACTAATATTAAATTGAACTCGTATTTTTAAAAATTAAGACAACCCGCGCTTAACAAGATACCAATTTTGGGCATCGCGAGGGTGCTAATACCTTCCTCGCGCGTAACCGACTCCCGAACTCGAATTTTCTCTGGATTTTTACGTGGACCTAAAATTACCTCTTTTTTAGAAAAGTTTAAAAATAAATTTTTCTTCTAAAAAGAGAATTTTGTAGGTGTCCGATCACACCTAGAAAAAAAGATCGGTGGCGACTCCTTTTTCAAATAAAATCGAGATTCGATTTTCAAGTTTTCAATAATTACTTCGAGTAGCGCCCGTGCCCAAATTTTTAGGTCGCTACAGCTGGCGACTCCACTGGGGACCTTTTTTTGAGAGTCGAGTCTAATGTTAAACGCGTGTTGTCAAAATTTTCAAAATTTCTTGTTCAAATTAATTTTTAACTGTGATCTTGAATTTTTTTTTAAAAAGTCATGCATTTGCATTCGGTTTTTAAATTAATAATTTTTTAACGTGTTTTATTTTTCTGTTTTTTTTCAGCTTTAAGTTTTACGTTTTTTAGTTTGTTTTTTAGTAAAAATAAAAAATAAAAAGGTTTGTGAGTTTCTCCCCACACACTGTGCACTTGCATTCTTGCATAACATCAGCTCTCTACTCGGGCTCCGTCCGTTTAAGTGGAAGTAAACGCTACGCCTTCGTAAGTTAACTCGTCCCTCCGCACAGGCTAGTGAAATACTTCTGGGTTACATATGACTTATGCTTTCGTGAGTTAACTAGTCCCTCCGCATAGACATAAGTAAATGTAATCCCTCGAATTGAGCTCGCGAGCCCTGACAGGCGATAACCGAGGCTCCTTACTAACCTTAGTAGGTGACAGTATGGACAATTCGAGTACCTCTCTAGAACCGAAACCGCATATAGTGAACCGTACGAGCCACCCGAGTAGAGCCACGCCAAACCTCTGTCCGTTTGATAGTTATCAAAATAAGTACACGGGAGAAACGCCTCTTACCTTTTATTTCTTTTACATTTACAAATGAATTGAGTCTATTTAATAAATTGGGTCGGATAGATTGTCTGATGGTATGTGGGGTAGGTTTTTGTAAAGCTTGTTGGGGCAAAAAAAAATGTGGGTCTGTTCCTCCAAATTGCATGATTGATTAGCTTAATTTGTTAAACTTTTCGTAGTTCTTATTTTCCTTTTTTCCTCTGTTTATATCTGTTGTGATCACTAACCGAGGTTATTCGTTTTTTATTATTCTTTTTGTCATCATGCATCATAGGCATCTCATTAGGAGGGTGTTGATTAGAGATTGGTTGCCAAAAACGGGTTTCTGATGGAGGAGTCAATTACACGAGTAACCGAGAAAAATACTGTAGTCCGAGATTGGTCTTGGAGGACTCAAAAAGCGAAAGGGGACAGTTTGAAGGAAGGATACACCTCTGATATTCCCGAGCGTGTGACCTTGAATGTGCGTCAGGATGATCTTGAAGACTTGATTGGGATTTGGAAGCAGTGGGACTCAGATACTAGAGGCATCTTTACTGAAAAATACGGGGATATAGCTCACTTGGTAGCAATCAATGTGAACGAGCAGTTGACCCAAGCCATGGTTCGATTCTGGGACCCTGCCTATCAGTGTTTCACTTTCAATCAAGAAGATATGACTCCGACTATAAAAGAGTATGTTGCCCTGCTTCGCATCGACAATGTACAATTCAATAAAATATATGTGAAGGAGCCTAAACCAATGACCTTCAAGAAGAAGTTAATGAAGTTGACAGGGATGACTGATACATGGGCTAAAGTTTAGTCAATGAAATTTGCTAGGCGGTTATGCAAATTGTGCAATTATCAGATGAGGCTGAAACTCTCAGTTGGCAATTCCCTCTAAGCCAAAGATCAAGCATGTCGGAGTTCCTAGGACGAGTGAAGAAACAAGGCGATGTGGCTAGGGAATTTGTGTAACTGTTAAGTCCAAGATGGAAAAATGTTTTGTAATGGGCTCTTTTGATTAATGAAACGCCAAAATATGGGGCTATCTTGAAATCAACACCAAATTCTTGTATATTTATTCATGACTAACATTTACTTGTCATTCATTCATTCATTCATTCATTAATTCATTTATTCATGTATTGCATGTACATATCACCCTAACCATTCACTAAGGCTAGAACCGCATAATCCACAGTTGTGACACTACAAGTCTGGAATCACGTCATTCTTGTAGAACGCATCTAAGAGCTAGAGATATGGATACTAAACTCAACGAGAGTGATACAATTGAGGATGTTTCAATGATACACCCCTGTCCTCCAGGATATGTTTTAAACAATTGGATTGCTGTGGAACTCATTGTAGTTTTTAAGTCCTCTCCAGAGTAATGCCCAATGTTAATTCTCCATTATTTTGTGTGTCCTTAAATAGTGGGATTCTTTTTGTAAGAGCTTATGTTTGCTTTTTATCATTTCAATGAACATTAATGAAGATGCATTTTGTCATGGTCTTTTTATTTCTATTAGCTTCGTTATTACCCCTTCTCTTCATATCATCTTCCTACATGTATTTCATATAATTCCATAACATTTCGTGTGTTGATCCCAGTACTTTGATGCTCCTCTATAGTTTTCTTTCCTATTCACCTTTCAGGTGCTCAGATATCCATAGCATGAACAATTCCGTTACAAGTCCTGAAATCGACTTCGAGAAAGCTATTTGTTTAGGAGAATTCAAAGATAAAGAATATGCTGAAAATTATGTCCCGCCTCCTGACTTACTGAGAATGGTTGAAAAAGAAAAACAGATTTTACCCCATCAAGAATCTGTTGAGACAGTGAACTTGGGAAGTGAAGAAAGGAAACATGAAGTGAAGATTGAATTTCCATTTCAGAAAACACCAGGCGGGATTTGATCGCCTTGCTCCATGAGTACAAAGATGTATTCGCCTGGTCGTATCAGGACATGCCAGGGTTGAATGAAGATGTGGTGGTTCATAAGCTCCCACTGAAACCAGAATGCAAGCTCGTTCAACAGAAGTTAAGAAGGATGAGACCCAAAATGCTGTTAAAGATAAAAGAAGAAGTCAAGAAACAATTTGACGCTGGCTTCTTACAAGTCTCAAAGTATCCAGAATGGGTAGCTAATATAGTCCCAGTGCCGGAGAAAGATGGCAAGGTGCGAATGTGCGTGGATTATCGTGATTTGAATCAAGCAAGCCCCAAGGATAACTTTCCTTTACCGCACATCGATACTTTGGTGGATAATACGGCAAAGCATTCTCTATTTTCTTTCATGGATGGCTTCTCAGGTTATAATCAGATAAAGATAGCTCCTGAAGATATGGAGAAAACTACATTCATAATAATGTGGGGGACCTTCTGCTATAAGGTAATGCCGTTCGGATTAAAGAATGCTAGGGCAACATATCAGAGAGCCATGATGACATTGTTCCATGATATGATGCACAAAGAATTAGAAGTTTACGTCGATGATATGATTGCCAAGTCCCGGGGAGAAGAAGAGCATGTTGGGAATCTCAAGAAGCTGTTCGAAAGGTTAAGAAAGTTCCAGTTGAAACTTAACCCAACCAAATGTACGTTTGGGGCTACCTCAGAAAAGCTGTTAGGGTTCATTATCAGTGAGAGAGGTATCGAAGTTTATCCAGATAAGATAAAAGCTATACAAGAATTGCCTTCCCCGCGCACACAAAAGGAAGTCAGAGGATTTCTAGGAAGGTTAAATTACATTGCTCGATTCATCGCTCAACTTACCAATCAGTGTGATCCAATTTTTCGACTCCTTCGAAAGCATAATCCGGGAGAATGGAACGAGGAGTGCCAAGTGGCCTTTGATAAGATAAAACAGTATCTATCTAATCCTCCGGTACTAGTACCACCAACTCCTGGAAAACCCTTAATATTGTACCTGACCGTGTATGAGAACTCAATGGGTTGCGTACTGGGGCAACATGATGAGTCAGGAAAAGAGAAAAGGTGATTTACTACCTCAGCAAAAAGTTCACAGAATATGAGGCAAAGTACCCTTCAATTGAGAAGTTTTGTTGCGCATTGATTTGGACGGTTCGAAGGCTTAGACAATACATGTTGTCTCATACAACGTGGTTAATTTCAAGGCTAGATCCATTAAAGTACTTGATGCAATCACCTGCACGCTCAGGGAGAATGGCACGATGGCAAATCCTATTAACTTAGTATGACATTGTATATGTGAACCAAAAGTCAATAAAGGGAAGCGCAATAGCTGACTTCTTGGCAAGTCGAACAACGGAGGAATACGAGCCTTTGAGATTTGATTTTCCAGATGAAGATTTGATGTGCATTTCAGAAAAAGAGGGTGAGTCATCAAAAGAGAAATCATGGAAGATGAGCTTCGATGGCGCATCGAATGCATTGGAGCATGGGATCGAAGCAGTCTTGGTGTCGCCGGAAGGAGATCATTACCCGCTCACTGCCAGATTGGATTTCTTCTATACAAATAATATAGCGGAATATGAGGCTTGCATCATGGGACTTCGTGCAGCTATCAAGAGGAAAATCAAAATTTTAGAGGTACACGGGGACTCAGCATTAGTCATTTATCAAATTCGTGGAGATTGGGAAATGAAAGATCCAAAATTAGTCAAATATCACGATCTCGTTGCAGAGCTGATCAAGGAGTTCTATAAAGTGACTTTTAACTACTTTCCACGAGAGGAGAACCAACTGGCTAATACCCTAGCCACCTTGGCTTCAATGTTCAAAGCAAACAGGGAAACATAAATAATGCCTCTCCAAATGAGCATATGTGAGGTCCCCGCACACTATTTTAGCATTGAGGAGGAGTCAGATGGACGACCATGGTTCCATGATATCTTGGAGTATATCAAGAATCAAGGGTACCCCGAGCAAGCAAACGAGAATGACAAAAGAACAATCAGGAGAATGGCGATTAGATTTGTTCTTGACGGGGATATTCTTTACAAAAGGGGAAAAGATCAAGTGCTCATGAGGTGCGTGGACGCTGTTGAAGCTAGAAAGATACTTGAAGAGGTTCATGAAGGAATTTGTGGAACACATGCCAGCGGTTTCACCATGGCCAGACAGATTATGAGACTTGGTTATTATTGGCTGACAATGGAAAGGGATTGCATTGGTTACACACGAAAGTGCCACAAATGTCAAATTTATGGCGATAAAATTCATGCAGCTCCGTCGCCCCTTTATGTCATGACTTCTCCATGGCCTTTTTCTATGTGGGGCATGGATGTTATAGGGCCAATTTCCCCGAAAGCTTCCAATGGGCATCGATTCATCTTTGTGGTTATAGACTACTTCACAAAATGGGTAGAAGCCACTTCGTTTGCTAATGTGACAAAGGCTGCAGTCTGTAGGTTCTTAAAAAAGGAGATTATATGTCGATATGGTCTGCCTGAAAGAATCATTTCAGATAATGCTTTAAATTTGAACAACAAGATGATGAAAGAAGTATGCGAGCAATTCCAGATAAAACATCATAATTCTTCGCCCTATCGCCCAAAGATGAACGGAGCAGTAGAAGCCGCTAATAAGAACATTAAGAGGATTATTGGAAAGATGACTGAGACATATAAAGATTGGCACGAGAAGCTACCATTCGCTTTGTACGCACATCGCACCTCAGTACGGACGTCTACGGGGGCAACTCCTTTTTCTCTGGTTTACGGGATGGAAGCCGTGCTGCCTATCGAAGTAGAGATCCCATCCCTGCGCGTCTTGATGGAGACAAGGTTAGAAGAATCAGAGTGGGTTCGAGCTCGATATGATCAACTAAACCTTTTTGAAGGGAAACGCTTGAAGGCAATTTGTCATAGACAGATGTACCAGAAGAGAATGATCACGGCTCATGATAAAAATGTGCGACCAAGAGAATTTCGCAAAGGAGAGCTCGTACTGAGAAAAATTCTCCTTATACAGAAGGACTTTCGAGGAAAATGGTCACCAAATTGGGAAGGGCCATAAGTTGTAAAAAATGCATTCTCAGGAGGGGCTCTGATTCTCACTAAGATGGATGGGAAAGAATTACCTAATCCAGTGAACTCAGATGCTGTGAAGAAATATTATGCTTGAACAAAAAAAACAACAAAAAACAACAAAAAAAGAAAAAAAGAAAAATCAAGATGAAAACCCGGAAAGGGCGTCTTGATAAACAGAAAAGATTAGGATGAAAACCTGAAAGGGCGTCCTAATGAAGCAGATTCGGACTTAAGGAGCAAGACGACCGGAGCGGGGAGTCGAATGGTGAGATTACAATATTTGAAGCATTCTCAGAAGCTCAAAATCTTCTACACAAGAAGCCGTGCTTGAAAGGATCCAGGATGAAGAAACGTGGAAAGTTCATGCATTGGATACCTAGAGCATTTGTGGCCATTGAATTCACTTTCCTTTCTTTATGATGTTTTTTATTTGAATTTTTCCTTGTCAATTTTCTTTGTTTGTTGCTTTTGAGAAAAAAAAATGAATGTGAGGTCTTTCTTTCATGCCTACTTTGCCATATTTTCATGCATCTCGTGTTTGATTCATTTAAATGATAAATAGCAAGATGACATATTCTAAGCAAAAGGAATGTTGAGCATTACCTGGATGAGAATTTAATAAGTACGAGGGCCCCAAAGCAAGAAAAAAGTTCAACAGGGGGCAGGAAGGTGGTGTACGAAAATGTGGATTACTCATAGAACTTGAGGATGAGTACAAAATTGAAGAGAAAAGTCAAGAATTGAGGAAATGAATGCGACCTTACGAAAATCAAAAGTGGGACACGTGATAAACAGCCCAGGGTGCATGACATGATCATTTAGACACAAAAGCATTTAAGACAAACATGTGCATATCATAATAACATCATACATGACATATACAAGTATACCAGTAGAGCAAGGAATACTGGGAGAAAGCTGCACAGAATTAATGAAGAAGAAGGCTTTTAGTTCCACCAGATGTTTTTACTGAAACCCTGCTTTTTTCAAGAAATATTTTTCAATTTCTATTTTTCAAAAAATCAACTCATATTGCGAGAAGTGAGTTGAGCCTCGGGTCGCACGCTGTGGTATTTCTTTTAAATTTCTGTTTTTCAAAAAAAAAATCAACTCATATTGCGAGAAGTGAGTTGAGCCTCGGGTCGCACGCTGAGGTATTTCTTTTAAATTTCTGTTTTTCAAAAAATCAACTCATATTGCGAGAAGTGAGTTGAGCCTCGGGTCGCACGCTGAGGTATTTCTTTTAAATTTCTATTTTTCAAAAAAATCAACTCATATTGCGAGAAGTGAGTTGAGCCTCGGGTCGTACGCTGAGGTATTTCTTTTAAATTTCTATTTTTCAAAAAAAATCAACTCATAATGCGAGAGATGAGTTGAGCCTCGGGTCACGCTGAGGTATTTCTTTTAAATCTCTGTTTTTTGAAAAAAATCAACTCATATTGCGAGAAATGAGTTGAGCCTCGGGTCGCACGCTGAGGTATTTCTTTTAAATTTCTGTTTTTCAAAAAAATCAACTCATATTGCGAGAAGTGAGTTGAGCCTCGGGTCGCACGCTGAGGTATTTCTTTTAAATTTCTGTCTTTTCAAAAAAAAATCAACTCATATTGCAAGAAGTGAGTTGAGCCTCGGGTCGCACGCTGAGGTATTTCTTTTAAATTTCTGTTTTTCAAAAAAATCAACTCATATTGCGAGAAGTGAGTTGAGCCTTGGGTCTCACGCTGAGGTATTTCTTTTAAATTTCTGTCTTTTCAAAAAAAATCAACTCATATTGCAAGAAGTGAGTTGAGCCTCGGGTCGCACGCTGAGGTATTTCTTTTAAATTTCTGTTTTTCAAAAATCAACTCATATTGTTAGAGGTGAGTTGAGCCTCGGGCCACACGCCGAGGTATTTTCAATTTCTGTTTTTCAAATAAAAAGAAAATTTTTGGATAGTCGAACAAAATTCAGTGCTTTAAAGTCTTTGCTTTATCCCTGTTTCACAGCGATGAGCAAAGAGGGGCAGCTGTAAGCACTAAATTTTGTCCGGGCTTTGTCGTGTTTATATATATAAAAAAAATCTTCAAAAAAATTAAAAAATCAAAAAATCAAAAAATACATTTTGACCCCTAAACTTTTTGAAATTATATTTTGACCCCTAAACCTTTTGAAATTACATTTTAACACACAACCTTTTTAAAATTACATTTTTGCCCTAAATTTTCTTAAAATTACGTTTTAGCCCCAGAAGTTTTGCTGCGTTTGCAATCTGGTCCTTCTGGCAGCCAAACGTGATTTGCGCACCTAATCCCCGATTTTCCGGCCGCCGGCCTAGGGCATGGCCTCCCTCTCCCCTAGCCACCTACCACCTGCAAAATGAAGCAAAAATCATCTATAAAAGGGGCTTTTAACCCCCCCAAAAAAGGACCCCCACGAATCAAAAAAAAAAGAGAAGAAAGTTTCGAAAAAAAGAAATAGGAGAGAAATGAGAAATGAGAGGAAGAAAGGAAGAAGAGAAGAGGAGAGCCTCCGACGGCGGCTCGACAGCGACGGCACCAGAGGCGGCGTGGGGGCTAGGGTTTTGAAGAAGAAGAAGAAGAAGAAGAAGAAGAAAAAAGAAAAAAGAAAAAGAAAAAAGAAAAAAGAAAAAGAAAAAAAATAATAAAAAAATATTATAACAGTCGGGTCAACCCGACCCGACCCACCTACGACCCGATCCGACCCAGCAGCCCAAAAAAAAACAAAACAAAACAAAAACAAAAAAAAGAGAAAAGAGAAAAGAAACAAGCCCAAAAAAAAAGCAGGCCATTTCTTAGCAGACCAGCAGCAGCCCAAGCCCAGGCCCAGCGCAGCCTATCAGGCCAGCACCAGCAGGCCAGGCCCGCACGCACCAGCCCAGCAGAAGCAGGCCCAACGGGTTGGCCCAGCAGAGAAAAAAAAAGAAAAAGAAGAAAAAGAGAAGGAAAAAAGGAGAAAAAAGAAAAAAGAGGTTCAATTCGTGTAACCCGTTCGACGAAGCTCGTGTTTCGGGAGCTTTTCGGTAATTTCGTTTATTTCATTTTAAATTTAACCCTCGTATTTTTATGTTATTTCCTTTTAATATTATTAACATTTTATGCATTTTATGCATTTTTATATTTTTATCTTTAATTTAATTCCATTTTAATTTTATTTTATTTTAATTAATTTTAATAAATAAGGCAACGAATCGATTTAACATTAAATTGTTGAATTCATCGCTATGTTGGGTGAATATTACCGGCTTGTGTTAAACACGATACGCCCTTTTTCCAAAAAAAATAAAAAATATTCTAAAATTCTCGCTTTTTTAAATTCTCGTGTTTTAATAGAATCACGATTAGATATTAAGTTGAATCTATTTGGCATTAATTCGAAGATTTCATCGCCATGTAGGGATGAATATCATTAATTCGTGTTAAATACGGTACTTCTTAAAAGAAAACCGTGTTTCATAAATTTTCGTGTTTCAAAAAAAAATCTCGTGTTTCAAAATTTTCATGTTTTTTTTAAATTCGTGTTTCTAAAATTCTTGTATTTTAAAAATTCGTGTTTTAAAAAAAAGTTGTTGTGCTTTAAAATTCTCGTGTTTCAATCAGGATCACGACTAATATTAAATTGAACTCGTATTTTTAAAAATTAAGACAACACGCGCTTAACAAGATACCAATTTTGGGCGTCGCGAGGGTGCTAATACCTTCCTCGCGCGTAACCGACTCCCGAACTCGAATTTTCTCTGGATTTTTACGTGGACCTAAAATTACCTCTTTTTTAGAAAAGTTTAAAAATAAATTTTTCTTCTAAAAAGAGAATTTTGTAGGTGTCCGATCACACCTAGAAAAAAAGATCGGTGGTGACTCCTTTTTCAAATAAAATCGAGATTCGATTTTCAAGTTTTCAATAATTACTTCGAGTAGCGCCCGTGCCGAAATTTTTAGGTCGCTACAATAAGGTCTATGCTTTTTTGACCTCGTATGACAAGATGAAACATCTTATGATTAGATCTGACTTTCAAAGAGAGGGTCTCACTATTCGTGGGAGACAAGAACGAGATACAGATGATGGTCGTTGCAGGACAAAAGATCGAAATCCTCGGAGTAAATCTAAGGGTAGATCAAGATCTTTAAACAGATATAAAACCTGTAACTTCTACAAGAAGAAAGGGCGCATTAAATCTGAGTGTTATAAGTTGTAGACAAGATTAAAAAGGAGGCTGCGAATCAAAAAGGAAAACAACTAGAAAAATCTGGTGAACAAAATATAACCTAAGGCAAACAAAAGTGACTATTTTGATAGTTTACCCTATATTTTAAACTCTTCTAAAAAAATAAACTAATAAAATTAAATGTTTTTAGTAAAAATTAAATTTATTAAAAGAATTTTTAATAATAAATTAAAAATAAAATATATAATGAATTTTTGTATTTTTAAATTTTAAAATAGAAAAAGAATTTTTTTTATGAAAAACAGAAAAAAGAGTTAAAAGTTTATATATATTAAATTTATCTTTTGCTGTAATTTTAAATTTATAACAAATTAAAAATATTAATATATATATAATATGTAAAAAAATACATGAAATTTAATATAATACAATCATATTAATAATAGAATATTTTAGGGATAATAATTCCTTAAGGTCTTAAGATCATAGGTAAATATTTTATTGATTGTTAGTGAATGATTTATAAATAAGTATTAATAACTTTATTTAATGGAATTTAACATAAATTTTAATATTTTAATATTTAATATATATTTTAAACTGTAGAAGTTTAAATTCAAAATTCGAGAAAAAATATAATAATTGTAATTAATATTTAACTATATTTAAATAAAGTTAGACTTAATAAATAATTTATAAATAATTTATAATTTATAATTTTTTAAAATTTATAATTAATTTAATTAAGAAACCCTAAACTCTAAACCCTAATTTATTTATTTTTTTGCCTTAAAACCTTAAAATCTAAAAACTCAAACACCCCAAAACCCTAACTCTAATTGCAAAAAACTCTAAATCCTAAAAAACGGGGAAAGTGCTTCCTCAAGGAAGTGCTTTGTCCACGTGGACACAAAGCGCGCCCTCAAGGAAGCGTTTTCTGTCCACGTGGATAAAGCGCGTCCTTGGGGAAGCGTTTTCCTGCTTTATCTCCTGACAATGCGCTGACGTGGACGCGTTTTTTAGGGAAATGATCCATTTCGGTAATTAATGCAGGACCTGACCCATTTCGATAATTTTAAAAATAAAATGGCTTTTATTGGTTATTGGCCTAAAAAACTGCCGACCATTATAGTGTAATTAATACACCTATCATTTTTCAAACAGTCTTAATAGAGCTAATTTATGTGCATATATATATATATAATAAACACGTTTTACAAAAAGTATTTTTACTCAAAATTGACAATTTAATTCTTTGTCAGATAATTAAATGTTAGTGCTTTGATCCTTAAGTCTTAGATTTGATTTGCTTCCTACTCATGTATGAATTTTTTATTTCATGTTGTTTTAAGTTTTTTTAATTAATATTTTGATACATCAACTCTTTCGATTAGATGGTTAGATAATTGTGATTTCATCCTTGAGTCCCAAGTTTAATTCTCCTTATAAGTATTTTAATATGTATTTTTTTATTTCATGTTATTTCAAGCTTTTTTTATTATTTTTATAATTAATAAATATTTTTTTTCTCGTTTTTTATTTTTAATTCATATTTTTAATTAATAATTCTTTTGTTTATAAAATCAAATGATTATTACAAATGTCATTATTTTTAGTAAATATAATTTTTATATGTGTAATATTTTTCTTTCAATCCATATCATGAGTGTAGTAAATTGGCATATCTTATATATTTTTTGTATGCGCGTTTGAAATAACTAATTGAAATATTTCACATATAAAAATATTTGAAATATGTAAATAAAAAAATAATATTTAAAATAATAATTTAATTTTATAATATTAGAATTTAATATATAATTAAGTAACCAAATCTTAAAGTAGAACTCTTTGAAATTGAATCAATTTAAATTTGATGATTGTTATATAATTGTTTTTTCCTCTAGAAGAAAATTTGTTGTAGCAAAAAACTCCCAAAATCATTTTTCAACGGGCTATTAATAGGTTTTTGTACTTTTTTTTTTTTAATTATGGTTAATAAAAAAAATAACTTTATTTGACTTTTTGGTTTATCATTAAAGTTTTTATTGTAATTATGAGATCCAAGACCATCTGCATTTATTTAGCGTGTCAAATAAAAAGATTATCCACTTTTCACTATATATATATTTTTAACTTTCGATGTACCTTATAATATATATCAGTTTTTTATCCCGTATATATCTATTAAAATATACTAATTTATTCATAGAAAATATGAATTTGACAAATAATGGAATATAACCAGCAATAAAAGGGAAAATTTGTTGATAATAATTTATGCAATTCTCGTTGTACAATATTTGATTTTAACAATAAAAAGTATATTTGTTGGTTGCATGTAACATTAATATTTTACTTAAAAAAATGAATATCTGACTGCTTTCAAAGATAGATATAACAAATAAAGTTTAATATGAAATGAAATGCTGACATTATAAGTAGTAAATAGTCGTAAATTATAATTAAAAAATATATTGAGGAGTTATTTAGAATATTTAATAATTTGTAAGAAAATCATATTTAAATAGGAAATCTTTTTGAACTTAAACAACTAACTTAGAATTCACAGATTTCATATATATATATATATAAGTATTTTCTCAAATGAAGTAACTCTAAACAACTATATAAATACTAACAAAAGTGACATTTGCATATAATAAATGATAATATATATTATGTAAAAATAATATATAAATAAATTTAAACTATACCATCCTTTTCATAATTTTTTTAAATGAAGAAACTCTAAAATATTTTTATTAAAGTTTATTTAATTAAAAATGCCACATGATTTAGTTAGTTGATGGGTTTTATAATAAGGGTAGGTGATTAGTAATGGAATAAAAGCACTACTTTGATAAAAAAAGAAAAGAAAAAGAAGAAGACATTAATTACCTGTTTTTGGTAAATATAATTTACAGCAGGCAGTTGGTTGGTAAAACCCCTCATTTTAGATTCCCTATATATTGAAGCTTGGTATACTTTTATAAATCAGAAAAACAAAAACAAATTTGTGTTGGTCTTACAAATTAGTGCCTTGCCTATTCAACACTATTTCTTTATTAAAAGAGCAACAAGTCAGGGTAATTCAGTCTTCTTCAATGATCATGGATTTAGCCTCTGGTCTCCCAGCAATTGTTGTAGGCTCTTTAGGATTGTTCATATTGTACAATCTATGGTGGACTATTTGTAGCCACAAGACGGAGGGCAAATTACTTGTCCGACAACCCTCTGGTGCCTTACCTTTCATAGGCCACCTTCACCTGCTTCGTGCCCAACAAACAGGTGCTCGAACCCTTGCGGCCTTGGCGGATAAATATGGACCCGTCTTCACAATCCGGCTCGGTAGATCCCACACCTGTGTCGTCAGCAGCCCGGAAGCTGTCAAAGACTGTTTCACCATTAATGATAAGGTCTTTGCGGATCGGCCAAGATCGAATGCAGGGACATTCCTGGCTTACGACCATGCAGGCTTCGGGTTTGCTTCTTACGGAGCGTATTGGCTTGAGATTCGTAAGCTAGCCGTGGTTGAACTCTTCTCGGTCCATAGATTAGCGTTATTAAAGCAGGTACGGGTCTCGGAGGTGAATGCATTTATTAAAAATTTGTACTTGTTTTGCAAGAAAAATGAGCAGGTTCTAAACCAGAATATCTCGGTCGGTCCGAGGCTTGAAGTTTTGGTTCTAAACATGATGGTGAGAATGATTGCTGGGAAGAGATATTTCACGGGTGCTGATGGCGAAGTCCATGAAGAAGCAAAGCGTCTCATCAAGTTGATTAAAGAATTTGCGTCAGTTTTAGCCACTACTGCAGTTTCAGAAGTGTTTCCGTTTCTAAAATGGATGGATAAATGGAGCAACCAAGTGAAATCCATGAAGCGTATTTCAAAGGAGATGGAGTCGCTTATCGAAACTTGGGTCGATGAACACAAACTAAAGAAGCTTAAAACAGAAGAAAACAACAGCAACCAAGATTTCATCGACGTGATGCTCTCTACGATAAAGGATGGTCATGCCATGTCCGGTCATGCAGGCGAGAAGATTATCAAGGCAACGATAACGGTATATATATGTTTTTACACTGTGGAATCTTCATTTGTTGATGGTTTAACCATTATTAATGCATCCATGTTTGGACCATAGTTCAATGATCCTAAGCTGGGTTTATTCTTTTATGTAGTATCTAGATGTTAATCATAGCAGGGATTGACACCACGGCCATTGCAATGACATGGATATTGTCCAACTTGATGAACAATAGGCAAGCTTTGAAGCGTGCTCAACAAGAGCTAGACCTCAAAATCGGTCGAGACAGATGGGCAGAAGACTCTGATATGGAGAAATTAAACTATCTCCAAGCCATTATTAAGGAAACATTTCGTCTCTATCCACCAGTGCCAATGTTAATGCCTCATGTCCTCAGGGAAGATTGTTGTGTCAGCGGCTACCACATTCCACGGGGCACTCGTTTATTTGTGAATGCCTGGAAGTTGCACCGAGACCCACGGGTTTGGTCGAACCCCGAGGAGTTTGAGCCGGAAAGATTTCTCACGAGCCATCGAAACGTGGATGTTTTGGGACGGAACTTTGAGCTGACTCCATTTGGTTCTGGTAGACGATCATGCCCGGGAATTAAGTGGACGTTGCAGGCTGTACATTTGACAATGGCTCGGTTGCTTCAAGGGTTTGACTTAACTACACCCTTACATGCTCCCGTTGATATGACTGAAGCCCAAGGTGCAAGTGCAACCATGCCTAAAGCCACTCCTCTTGAGCTTGTCCTCACGCCTCGCCTTCCTCCTCATCTTTATCACCTCTAGATGCAGTACATGCAAATAAATAAATACAATATATAAAATCCTAAACCCTAATACTTAGATATAGAGAGAAAATAAATCAGAGCCGAGCAATCCATTGACTTGGTTTAGGTTCGGGTTTGGGGAAACAAATATTATTTGCTATGTAAATCCAACTTTATCGTATATCTACTTATAACTATAATATAAACCTAATTTATGTGAAATAAATTTCTTATATAAATGTAAAATTTATCAATTTTCAAATATTTATTTGCGAAAGAATTAAAGTTTTAAGGTAGAAAATATAAAACAACTTAGATTATAAAATATGGATTAATATTTGATGCACCACCGGTGTATAAATCTCATACACTATTAGTTAATAATAAAATGACACATTACCCCGGTGTAAAATAAAAAAAAATTGAAGAACTTAAAAATAAATATAATTTAATTTATTTAATATAATTAAATATTAATTATAATTATTACCATGTATGAGAGAGTTTTTTTTTTTTACTCTCATAAAAGTTTAAAATCGTTCCATATCTCATTTATTTAAGGTTAAAGAGTTAAAAAAGTTCTCAATAAAAGTAAAAAATTTAATTAAACCCTTATAAAATAAAAACGTATCCAATTAAATTTTTAGTGACCCAAAAAATATTAATTTAGTCTAAATTACTACAAATTACTAAATTTAAACACCTCCATATATATTAACCACCTTGTAAAACTAATTTGGTCCATCTCTAATTTTCCAACTTCATCCCTTAAAGAAAATTTAATTATTATAGTTTGACATAATAAATTTAATTTGCTTTTTAAAAGATTTTACTTTTAATATATGGAATAATTTTAAAATTATTATAACGTACACTACAAGATGGAGATTAATTAATAAAAAATATTATATTTACTTAGATTATTTTTGAAATTACTTAGGTAAAAAAATGTCTTAGAGTTTTTATTTACTTAGATTATAATAATTTTAAAATTATTATAACCTCTTGCCACCTTTTTTTGATCAAATGTAAATTTTCTTTTAAAATCTTAGAGTTTTTATTTTTATTTTTCTAAAATTAAAACTAAATTAATAACATCGAAGACTAAACTCCACAAAATCATAATTTAAGTGACCTAATGAGTAATTGACACAATTACTAAAATAGACTTCAAAAGATAAAACTCAATTAATTGGGTAAAAAATTTAAGAATCATCACCAATATTATTACATCAACTACCACCAATGCAGTGTCAAACAATATACGGATCCCGAATTAAAATCAACAATCTACTTTTGTTCACCAGGATGTTTTTATTTTAGTCACTCAAGTGTTAAATTTTTAACAGCGAGTAATTGTACATGTCACATTATGTTTGCACTTTTATTTTGGTCACCCAACTTTTAGGTCACTTTCATTTTGGTCACCCAACAACTATCTTTTTTAAGTATTGATTGGTGTAAAAAAAACTCAAGAATTAAAGTGAAAAGGGGGTAGAAATTAAAATAATACACACAATTTATTAAATTGTACTTATTCATCCCATAACTGAAAATTCTAAATTTAGGTTTTGAAATATAAATTTTTAAATATTAAGATTCAAAATTATTCTTAGAGTTGTGTAACCCAAATTTTAAGAGATTGCTTGCAAGTCAAGTTAAACAAAATCTAAGAGATTGCTTGCAAGCTAAGTTAAACAAAATATATTTTCTTTCTAGAAGATTTAGTAGTATAATATATTTAACATTTATTAGCATAATATATTTTATATTGATTAGAATTAGGCTTTTTCAATCTATAAATAGATGTAATCAAAACTCCTCTTGTACTATTCGAATTCGACATTAGTAAATTTTCTTCTCCTTTGTCCGTGGTTTTTCCCGAAAAGGTTTCCACGTAAAATCTGTGTTCTATTTCTTTTCCTTTTTTTTCTTTGCGATTTTTATATATTGACATTATTGACGTTCAATTTTCACAAATTGGTATCAGAGTTTTCCGAGTTGTTTATCTCAATCACGATAATGACATCACTGAAGTATGAAATTTCGTTGTTGGATCGCAACTCTAGATTCGCGTTGTGGCAGATAAAGATGCAGGCAATTCTTGCGCAAATAGATTTGGAGGATGCCCTGCTAGGGATATATAAGATGCCTTCGACGTTGACGATGGAAGAACATAAGCGTAAAGATCAAAAAGCTTTGATGCAATTATACTTTCATTTTTCTAACGAATTTTTGCAGGATATGATGAAGGAGAATATTGTCGCTGTATTATGGGCGAAACAGCAGCAACTATTCATGTCGAAAACCCTGACCAGTAAGTTAGATATGAAGTAGCATTTTTATATTCATCGTTTGGAGGAAGATGTGTCTGTGTACGAACACTTAATTGTGTTTAAAGAAATTCTCTTGAACTTGGAGGGCATGGAGGTTCAGTATGATAAAGAAGATCTAGAGTTTATTCTACTTTATTCGTTTCCCCCGTCTTATTCAACCTTTAGAGACACGGTTTTGTATAACCGCAAATCTCTTACAGTTGATGAGGTCTATGCTTTTTTGACCTCGTATGACAAGATGAAACATCTTATGATTAGATCTGACTTTCAAAGAGAGGGTCTCACTATTCGTGAGAGACAAGAATGAGATACCAATGATGATCATGGCAGGACAAAAGATCGAAATCCTCGCAGTAAATCTAAGGGTAGATCAAGATCTTTAAACAGAGATAAAACCTGTAACTTCTACAAGAAGAAAGGGCACATTAAATATGAGTGTTATAAGTTGTAGAACAAGATTAAAAGGGAGGCTACGAATCAAAAGGGAAAACAACCAGAAAAATCTAGTGAAACTGATGTTGTAGAAGACTACAGTGATGGTGGACTCCTAGTTGCTTCTACCAACAATTCTAAAGTGAGCGGGGAGTGGATTTTTTATTCTGGTTGCACCTTCTATATGAGCCCCAATCGGGATTGATTTACAACTTATAAAATAGTGTCTAAATGTGTTATTTTGATGGGAAATAATGTTTCATGTAAAATCGCAGGTGTTGGCACAATCAGAATCAAGATGTTCAATAGAGTCGTTAGAACACTTGTGGCATACGTCATATACCATAATTGAAGAGGAATTTGATTTCGTTAAATACTTTTGATTCAAAATGACACAAATAGACAGCTAAAAGTGAGGTTCTAAAAATTAGCAAGAGTTCCCTCGTTGTGATGAAGGGGCAGAGAAAAATTGCCAAGTTATATGTTTTGTAGGGTTCTACTATTACTGATGATGCAACTGTCGCTTTCTCTTCATTGTCAGATTATGATGTTACTAGAATTTGGCATATGCGTTTAGGGCATATGAGTGAGAATGACATGGAAAAATTGATAAAAGAGGACTTCTTCATGGGCAGGGAAATTAAAAACTCAAGTTATATGAAGGAATCGTTGGATTATATTCATTCTGATCTTTGGGGATCATCCAGAGTGCCTTCAAGAGGTGAAGCTAATTATATGCTAATACTTCTTGATGATTTTTTCGAAAAAGTTTAAGTGTTCTTCCTAAAGCAGAAAAGCGATGTGTTTTTTGCATTCAAGCCTTGAAAAACTATGCTTGAGAAATAAATAGGAAAATAGATAAAACACCTCAACATATATAATAGCTTGGAGTTTTGTCCTAATGAGCTTAACGAATTGTACAAATTAAAAGGGATCGTGAAACACTTTACAGATCGTCATACTCCACAGCAAAACAGCGTTGCAGAATGAATGAACAAAATGATCATGGAGAATGTTCGATGTATGTTGTCAAATGCTAATTTACTGAAGTCGTTTTAGGCTGAAGTAGCCTCTACTGCATGTTTTTTTTATTAACTGATATCCATCATTTGACATTGAGAAAAAGACTCCATAAGAGGTATGGTTTGGTAATCTTCCTAATTATTCTAATTTAAAGATTTTTGAGTGTCCTGCGTATGCTCATGCTGATAATGGAAAGTTGGAATCGAGATCATTTAAATGTATTTTTCCTGGTTATAAGGTTGGTGTAAAAGGGTGTAAGCTATGTTGTCCTAAAAATAAAAAAGTTGTAATTAGCAAAGATGTTATTTTTTTTATAAAACTATTATACTGTCTTACTTATCTCTTAAAGAATCTTTAAATAAAGAACAACAAAAGCAGGTGGAGCTTTAGATTGAACCGGTATTTACAACAGAGTCGACTCCTTAAGTTAGTACAGAAATTCAAAATAGAGTTGTTTGTTCACCAAAATATTCTATTGCCAAAAACAAAACTAGAAGAGAAATTAAACCTCCAAAGAGGTATGTCGAGGTTGATCTAGTTGCTTATGTTTTAAATGTGGCTGAAGATATAGATGCAAATCAAAATTCATTAACTTATTTCAAGGCAGTTAGCTGTGAAGACTCAGAAAAGTGGGTGTTTGCCATATAAGAAGATATGGAATCACTTTACAAGAACAGAACATGGGATCTTGTAAAGCTTCCTAAAGGTAAGAATGATGTTCGTTGTAAATGGGTGTTCAAGAGGAAAGAAAGGACTCCAGGAGTTGAAGAACCCAAATATAAAACAAGACTTATTGCAAAGGGTTATAGTCAGATTCCAGGTGTGGACTTCACATATGTGTTTTCTCCAGTTGTGAAGCATATTTCGGTTCGAGCCTTGCTTGGTATTGTTGCCATATATGATTTAGAGCTCAAACAGGTAGATGTAAAAATAATATTCTTGCATGGAGAACTTGAGGACATTTGCATGCGACAATCGAAGGGATTTATAGTCTCAAAAAAAGAGGACTATGTTTGCTTGCTGAAAAAGTCTCTTTATGGTTTGAAACAATCACCAAGGCAGTGGTACAAGAGATTTAATTCTTTTATAATTACTCATGATTTCAAAAGAAGTAGCTTTGACAGTTGTGTTTATTTAAAAAAAATAGTGATGGTTCTTTTCTGTATCTACTCATCTATGTTGATGACATTTGATAGCAGCGAAAGATAAATTAAAGATATGAAAGGTCAAAGCCTAGCTCAGTGAAGAATTTGAGATGAAGGATTTGAGAGCGGCAAAAAAGATACTTGGTATGGAGATTCTCAAAGATAGAAAAGTAAGTAAATTGTACCTAAGTCATAAATGGTACATTGAGAAAGCTATTTGCAGGTTCAATATGCAGAGTGCTAAGCCTATTAGTACTCCTTTAGCAACCCATTTCAAACTTTCATCGGTTTTGTCTCTACAATCAGATGATGAGATTGACTACATGTCACATGTTCCATATTCTAGTGTAGTGGGATCTCTTATGTATGTTATGATTTATTCACGTCCAGATTTATCATATGAAATCAGTGCAGTTAGAAGATACATGGCAAATCTTGGTAAAGAACACTGGAAAGCAATTTAGTGGATTTTGATATACTTTCAAGCTACTATTGATGTTTGGTTACCGTTTGGAAGAAATAGAGATAGAGTCATTTGGTATATTGATATTGATTTTGCTGGAGACCTTGATAAAAGAAGATTTCTCACAAGTTATGTCTTTACAATTGGGGGTTGTGCAATCAGTTGGAAAGCCACTTTGCAAACTACTGTCATTTTGTCTACCACTGAAGCTGAGTACATAACGATTACTAAGGCTTGCAAAGAAGCTATTTGGTTAAAAGGACTCTTTACTGAACTCAATGAAGACCTTCAAATCAGTACAATATTTTGTGACAGTCAAAGTGTAATCTTTTTACAGATGATCAAATGTTTCATGAGAGAACAAAACACATTAATGTTCGGTATCATTTTGTTCGTGATATTATTACTCGTGGTGATATTGTTGTAAGCAAAATTAGTATTCATGGAATGGAAATCCTACAGGTATGATGACTAAGTCACTTCCTATAACCAAGTAATGCACAAACTTGGTTAGTGTTCATTGTTGAAGATAAACCCTTTAAGGGTTTCATGGAAGAGTTGGAGTACTTTTTCGTTGAGAATTCATGTCAAGAGGGAGATTGTTAGAGTTATGTGATAGAAATTCTAAGAGATTACTTGCAAGTCAAGTTAAACAAAATATATTTTCTTTCTAAAAGATTTAGTAGTATAATTTATTTAGCATTTATTAGTATAATATATTTTACATTAGTGAATTTCTTCTCCTCTGCTAGTGATTTTTCCCTAAAGGGTTTCTACGTAAATTTTGTGTGTTTTTTTTCCTTCTTTTTTTTTTGTAATCTTTCTATGTTGTCATTACCAACGTTCAATTTTCACAATTATAGTAGCAAATCGGTTAACATTATCAATGGATAAAATTTTTTCAACAATTTATTTAATTTATTTTGATGTATTAGAATTATTTAAAAAAATTATCAATTAACATGATTATATTTAATAGTTGTCTACAAACCCAAATTTCTTTTGATTATATGATATTGAATCTTCCACACTAAGCTAAAAGTAAAGAAAATTCCTTGCAATTAATTCAATTAATTAATTTTATCTTCCATTCCAAACAAAATGCATAATTTTTTCATCAATTCTTTACCCAAACAAAAAAAAGCAATTAATTTAATTAATTACAAATATTTTTTTTCCTTTCCTTTTAGTTTAGGATAGAAAGATTCAAGATTATATAATCAAAAGAAATTTAACTTTCATAGAAAATTATTAAATATGAGTTATTTGAGTTGACTTCATTAAGGGTAATTTAAAAACATAAAATGTAACAACCCGTTTTCAGTGAAATCGGAATATTAGTTTCGGGACCACAAATTCGAATTCAGGGAAAAATTTATTTTATTATTATATGGTTTACTGTATGATAAAAAATTCGTTAAGAAATTTTACTGTTTACATACCTAATTTAATGAAAAGGACTAAATTGCATTAAGTACAAAAGTTGAGTTCTAATAGCTAAAGGTATTAAATAGCTAAAGAACTTGAAATTGGAGGTCCTTATATGGTAAATAGACCATTAAAATGCTTAGTGGTTAAGCATGACTATTCATCATTAGAATTTTAATGAATTATTAAGGGTAATTTTGGAAAGTAATGATTTAAGTGATAAATAAAATAAAATAAAACAAACTATTATCATTTTCATCATCATCCACCAAAAAAAATAAAAGAAAACCCTAGCCATGGAAGTTTGAGTTTTAGCAAATTTATTTTGCTCAATTAGGTATGTATTCTTGTCCCGTTTTTGATGATTTCTATGTTTTCGATATTGTAGTAGCTTAATCTAGCTAACTCGAGAATTAATTTGCAAAATCGTTAAAGCATTAGGGTTTTGCCATTGATGAGTATACTTTAATTATGAAGTTTTATGATAGAAAATGAAAGGTTATTGTTAGATAAACAACTTTTGTAAAGAGAATTTTGATGAAATTATCAATTAGGGAATAAATTGAAAAGATGATAAATTTGTGGTAAATTTGTGAATTTTATGAAATTATATGGGCTACTATAAATAGGCATAAAAATCACCTAGGCTAGAGTAAGGATTAATTTGCATGAAAGTTATTTTCCGAGCCTAGGGACTAAATTGTAATAAATTAAAAGTATAGGGGAAAATAGTAATTTTACCAAAAATATGTGCTGGACTACATTGAATATGAATTATATTGAATTAAGTAAAATTCATTCGTATAGATCCAGATAGACCTCGTACAAGGCTAGATCGAGGTAAAGAGAAAATATAAGATTAGTTGCCTCCATATCTACATACATTTATCAAGGAAAGTTCGTGTAATTAAATTGTACGTTAATATGTGCTTAATTGATTTATTGTTTGTGAGTTATAAAATTGCCATGAATAAATACCGATTGTATATCTGACAATTATCGAGTCTCATTTGAATCGTAAGAATTCATAGGATACAAATGACAATGTCATTAGGGTTATCGATTTGGTTGGAGTCCTACATGCGTTGCAGACACACCACAGCTCTCATGAGCTTCCCATTATTTAGCTCGCATGAGCTTTCTGTTATACAACTCGCATGAGCTTCCTGTTATACAGCTCGCATGAGCTTCCCGATATTCAGCTCGGCAGAGCTTCCCGTTTACAACTCGTATGAGCATATATGAATATGAATTGACGGATTACAGTTTAGTACACCCTGTGTGTACCACCCGTGTATCCAACAATATTCTAAATGGTTAAACGAGCACAATTTTGTTATGAAATTATATTATGTTCGATATGAACTATTACCGATATATACATGAAATTCATGAAATATGATTACTTGATGAATTTATCCATGTGTGTTGGATCTTATATGTGATTTACATGCCTAACATGTTGAGAATATGTGTTTAGGCTTTTGGCCAAATTGGTTTGGATATGTTTGTATGCTTACATTAAATGTGATTAAATGGTAAGTTAAATTCTGTACTATACGAACTTACTAAGCTTAAATGCTTACTCTGTGTTAATTACCATGTTTTATAGTAATTCGAAAGCTTGTTCGAGTTGGAAGCTGGTCGGAGCTATTTCACACTATCCATTGGCTCTTTTGGTACTTTTAGTAAATCAATATCAAATATAATGGCATATATAGGTTATTTTGGTCAATGCTGGTATATAAATGTTTTGTTGAGACAAGTCATTTGAATGACTTGTGTTGGTATATTTTGATGTATATATATAAGTGACTTGTCATGTTTAACGTGTGAGTGATATGGTAGAATGAAAGAAAGTAAAATGTGGTTTAAATATGCATACATGAATTTGGTCATCTAGGTAACTTGAGATGCTTGGTTGACATGTTCTTAAATTGTTATTTGAGGTGCCTAATGGCATATTGGTTGTATGTGGTAATATTTCATGTTTAAGACATGATTTTGGCTTGTTTTGAATGCTTTATTATGTTTTGTTGATGTGCAAAATTGTTGTGTTTAGGTAGGTACCAAATTAGGTGAGAAATGTGGCTTAAAAATGGCCTATTTTGTTCCACACGGGTAGAGACATGGGCACGTGTCTCAGCCGTGTGACACACACAGCCAGGTGCCACGGTCGTGTGTCTCCTGTATCTTTTAACTGCATAAGTCAGTATAGCCAACACAGCCTAGCACATGAGCGCGTGACTTGGCCGTGTAACCCAAGTTAGAGAGTTACACGGGTATGGACACAGGCTGGGACACGGTCGTGTGCCCCTATTTCGAATGCCCACACTGCCTGACACACGGGCATGTCTCTTGACCGTGTGAGTCACACGACCTGGCCATACGGGCGTGCGTCCCCTGCATCTTTGAAAAATTTTCATGTTTTCAGAAAAATTCTTTGATTACCCAATCTAGTCCTGACTTGTTTCTAACGTGTATTTTGGGCCCAATGGCTCATATAAAGGACAATATGTTTGATTTCTATTCATTTCTGATATGAATGTTATAGTATATGAAATGTCTGATTAGTTGATCTATAAAGTCTGGTAATACTTTGTAACCCTGTTTCAGCGACGAATTTGGGTTAGGGGTGTTACATTTATTGGTGTCAGAGCTACGGTTTAGTCAATTTTTAGACTAACATAGCATATACGAGTCTAGCTATAGATGCCATTATATAATTTGTGATAGTGTGATATCTCCTAACCGTTTTAAAACATGTTTTCATATAGCAATGTCATCCAACCGAGCTGATTCTGAAGAAGCTGAAAGAAACGCTCAAGCCTCCGTTCAAGGAGTAGCTTCGAGTGGTACAAAGGTCGTATCTAAGGGCCGATGAAGAGAGACTAAAGAGGCCTTCTTTCAAATTATGAATGAGTGGTTCACCGAGTTTGTACGAACGAACCCAGTTGCTCAACAACCTTCACCCCTTCCTGTTCCTCAATCGGCTCCCTTTATTTCTCAAGGTACAGAACCTATCAGAGTTGGTAAGCCTTCTATTGAAAAGATCTGTAAGTACGGTGCTGAAGAATTTTAAGCTACAGCTGAGGATTATCCCAAAAGAGCTTAGTTTTGGTTAGAAAATACTATTTAAGTGCTTGATGAATTATCTTGTTCACCAGCTGAATGTCTTTAGTGTGCAGTATCTTTGTTAAAAGATTCAGCTTACCAGTAGTGGAATACATTAATTCATTCTGTGTCGAAAGAAAATATTACTTGGGAATTCTTTCAAACAGAATTCTGAAAGAAATACATCAGTCAGAGGTTTCTCGACCGGAAACGTAAAGAATTTTTAGAACTTAAGTAGGATCGTATGACAGTGTTCGAATATGAACGGGAATTTGTTCGAATGAGAAAATATGCTAGAGAATGTACTCCGACTGTAACTGCAATGTGTAAGCAGTTTGAAGATGGTTTGAATGAAGATATAAAACTATTAGTCGGGATTCTCGAATTGAAAGAATTCGTTGTACTAGCATACAAAGCTGAAGAGCTGAGTAAAGAGAAAAACAAGCTGAAATTGAAGCCAGAGATTCAAGTAGAAGATTGACAGAAAAGTCATATCAATCAGCATCGGGGAAATCAAAAAAATATCATGGTCGTTCTACTATTTCTACGGGATACTCGAGTAGAGACAGAGGTACCCGACATTCTAGTCTTAAATCTCAGGCTACATCTGTAGCAAGTGTGGATAATGTTAGAAACACCAGACCCAAGTGCAAACACCAGACCTAGATGTGGTTCCTTTGACCACTACCTTAGAGATTGCCCAGAGAAATCTGAAACAGATAATATTCAAACTTCGAGATTGAGCATCACATCGATGAGAGGTAGACCACATCGTAATCCTGGTAATATGAGTGGTAGCCGTGGTAAAGACTCTACTGTAAGATCTGGGGCACAAACACCAGTTAGGGCTTATGTTATTTGTGCAGGCGAAGATGCTTTTGCGCCAGATGTTATTACTGGTACTTTCTCTCTTATTGATACTGATGTAACTGCTTTAATTGATCCTGGATCGACTCATTCATTTGTTTGTACTAATTTAGTGTCTAGTAAAAATTTACCGGTTGAGTCTACTAAATTCGTGGTTAAAGTATCGAACCCTCTAGGCCAGTACGTGTTAGTTGATAAGATTTACAAGAACTGCCACTAATGATTCAAGGTTACTATTTTTTGGCTGATTTGATATTGTTACCATTTGATAAATTTGATGTGACATAGGGCATAGATTGGCTAACTCTGCATGATGCTGTAGTAAATTGTAAACAAAAGCATATCATATTGAAATATCAAAATGGTGAGATGTTTCATATTGAATCAGATAAATTGAACGGGTTGCCTCTTGTGATATCAACTTTGTCAACACAGAAATATGTGAGAAAAGGTTGTAATGCTTACATTGCTTATGTATTGGATACTAAAGTGTCTGAGTCAAAGCTTGAATCAGTGTCAGTGGTCTGTGAGCATCCTAACGTGTTTCTAGAAGAGTTACCCAGATTACCGCCGGTCAAAGAAGTTGAATTTGCTATAGATCTTATACCGGGAACAACACTAATATCGATAGCACCATATAGAATGGCTCCTACAGAGCTAAAAGAGTTGAAAGCACAGTTGCAGGAATTGATTGATAAGGGTTTTGCTCGATCCAAATTTTCACCTTAGTGTGCACCAGTTCTGTTTGTTAAGAAAAAGGATGGATCGATGAGATTATACAGTGATTATCGTCAACTCAACAAAGTTACAATCAAGAATAAATATCCACTGCCTCGCATTGACAATTTGTTTGAACAGTTGAACGGTTCCATAGGGTTCTCGAAGATTGATCTTCGTTAGGGCTATTATCAGTTACGAGTGAAAGATTCGGATGTACCGACAATGGCATGCAGAACCAGGTACGAACATTATGAATTTCTTGTTATGCCGTTTGGTTTAACAAATGCACCTACAGTATTTATGGACTTGATGAACAAAATTTTTAGACCGTATTTAGACAAATTTGTTGTGATATTTATTGATGATATTCTGATATATTCCCGAGATAAGACTAAACATGCCAAGCATCTGAGAATTGTTCTGAAAACTTTGTGAGATAAACAATTATTTGCTAAATTTAGCAAATATAAGTTTTAGCTTCGGGAAGTTGGTTTTCTGGGACACATAGTATTGGTTGAAGGCATCAGAGTTGATCCAAATAAAATTTCAGCAATTGTTAACTAGAAACCACCAAAAAACGTATCTAAAGTTAGAGGTTTTCTGGGGTTAGCATGTTATTACCAGAGATTTGTAAAAGGATTTTCAATGATAGCTACACCGATAACACGGCTATTACAGAAAGATGTGAAGTTTGAATAGTCTGACAAATGTCAACAAAGTTTTGATTAGTTGAAAGCCCTGTTGATCGAAGCACCAATTTTGGTTCAGCCTGAATCGGGTAAGGAATTTGTGATTTTCAGTGACGTGTCATTGAACGGAGTAGGTTGTGTTTTGATGCAAGAAGGTAAAGTAATAGCTTATGCTTCCAGACAATTAAAGCCACATGAAAAGAACTATCCGACACATGACTTAAAATTGGCAGGTATTCTATTTGCGTTAAAAATTTGGGGACATTATTTGTTCGGTGAAAAATGTCATATATTTACTAATCATAAAAGTTTAAAGTATCTGTCGTAAAAAGATCTAAATCAGAGACAGTGTAGATGGCTCGAACTGTTAAAATATTATGAATTCATCATTGATTATCATCCGGGAAAAGTAAATGTAGTTGCGGATACTCTGAGTAGGAAGTCTTTATTTGTTTTGCGAGCGATGAATAGCCGATGGTCATTGTCTGATGATGGCTTAATTTTAGCTGAGTTAAAAGATAAACCGATGTTTCTACAGCAAATTTGTGAAGCTAAAAAATGTGATAATGAGTTGCGAGCTAAACAGTACAGTGCAAGCTAAATGAGTCATTGTCATTGTACAATTGTAACAGCCCGATTTTGACCCTAATTGGACAAAGTGGTTTCGAGACCACAAATCTGAGTCAAAAAAATATTTTAAAATTATTATTAGTATTTGTAGTATGTGAATTACAGTGTGAAAATTTTGTATGAAAATTTGATCGTTTGAGTGCTCAATTTGATAAAAAGGGCTTAATCGCGTAAAATGAAAACTTAGGAATTTAATTTAAAAGCATCTATTTGTTGATGCCTTTTTAATTAGGAGGTTTAAAAGTGAAATTAAACCACTATATGGATAGTGGATGGTTGTGGATAAGACTAACCTTAATGTTTATATATATATTATATTTAGTAAATAAGGTTAGTTAAGTAAATAGCCTTATATTACATTATATGTTAATTAAAAATACATAAAATTAGGCTAGTTATCATCTTCTTCACCAAATTTAGAAAATAAAACAAGGTTTGGAAGCTTGAAACAGTCGGCCATTGTTGAGCTAATTTAAGGTTAGTCTTTGTTCGATTTTTGATAATTTTTATGTTTTTGAGATCGTTATTTGTGTACTACAAGACCCATGCTTTAATTTTTGAATTTGGTATTGATTTTTTGATATGCCATTGATGAATGCTTGAGCTTTGTGATAGTTGATGATGAAATATAAAAGATATGTGAAAGATTAACATGTTTTGTCTTTGAATTTTTGGTGAAATTGAGTAATTAGGGCTAAATTGTGAAATTAAATTTTTAAGGGACTAAAATGTGAAATAAATGAAATATGTGGACTTGTATGAGCACTAGGGATATTCGGCCCTTGTATAGTGTAGACAAATTTTGTGTATTTTGTGTTTTATGCAATAGGGACTAAATTGTAAAAAGTGTAAATATCATGGGCAATATGGTAATTTGTCTATTTATTTGTTTTTGGACTAAATTGAATGTGATAATATTTAAACTAGCTCATTTTGAATATATTTAGATCAAGAACCAAAGAAATTGGAGTTAGATCGGGGAAAAGCTAAAGTCGTCGACTAATCGTCCGGTTTCGATTTTACATTGCCCGAGGTAAGTCTATTAGCTATTTAATTTTATTAAATCAGTATATATGTATGTATATCAATTGTATTTTTATTGAGTTAAAATTAAAAGTATATAAATTGAATTGAAAGTATGAAACTATGTACATATATATGTGTTAGGTTCGAATGACTATGAATATGCAAATATGCATATAAATGTCCTTGTAATAAATTTAGGTATGAATATATATATGTATAAATTATATTTGAATAAACATGTATATACATGTAAATTTTTTTGTATTGAATTTAGGTATGGAATTACATAGGTATGTGTGATATATTTGAACATATGTATGTATATGTGTAAATAGTATTTGAATTTAGTTAATGTTGTTTGTTATATATGTTTACAAGATGTCCGAAAAGATATATATATATATGTGTGTACAAAATATTTGTATAAGTTGGATCGAATAAGCATGTATACTTATGAATAAATACTTATATTGAGTATAAGTATGAAATTATACTTATATACATGTTAAATTCGAATATGTAAGTGTATACAGGTATAAGTTCTTGTTTCGAATATAAGTATAGAATTATATATATGTATATATATTTGTTAGATTCGAATATGTATATATGTACATGTATAAGATCTTGTATTGAAATGGTATATAAAATTATATAGGTATATGTGGTATTCGAATGTTAAAGGTACATAGTATATTATAAGTTAAATCTTATGATATTAGTAGTAGAATCTAAAGTATAAGGTTATATATAAAAATATGTTTTGGTTGAATTATTGAATTATCAAGTTAGATTCGATGATTAAGATTTATATATCCATGTGTTTTAAAGATATAAGTTATGAATTTTGAGCTGAACCTTTATGCATGGATTTTATATACATATATAGTTTGAAAGTAAGATGATTCAGACTTTACGTCTAGTAGGCTTGATGCTGGTGAAATGTTTCAGACTTTACATCTAGCATGCTTGATGCCGGAGAAATATTTCGAACTTTATGTCTAGCAGGCTTGATGCAGGTGAAATGTTTCAGACTTTATGTCTAGCAGGCTTGATGCCGGTGAAATATTTCAGACTTTACGTCTAACTGGCTAATTGCCGGTATACTGAATCAGGTTTTAAGCCTAGCAGGCTAAGCGCTGATGAATTTGTTTAAATTATATGAATGTTCAGATTCATGTGTTTGAAGAAGTTGTGCATATATTCGACATAGGTGGTTGATAAATGTATATATATACATCTGTTATATGTAGTTGAAAGGTATATATATGTATGCATTTGGCATATGAAATTGATGAGTATCCATATACCCAATTGGGGATATATATATGTATATGTGTATAAACATTTTGTTTATAAGTAAATGTTGAATAAGAATGCATTCGATTATATGCATTATATATGAGTTAGGTTAAAAGTTTATGATTGGTATATATATACATATATATATGAAATGTGATTGGTATTTTTGTATAGGTTTGATTATATGTACATGTTAAGTACATATATGCATTTGGATATATGCAGGTGATAAATACATATATACATTTGGTTATAATATTTGTTAAGTATATGTATATATATGCATTCGGCTATTCATGTTCAAAGTGTATATACATTTGGAGCTAATATCTGTTAAGCATATATGTATATAAGCATTCGGCTATTCATGTTTATAGTGAATATACATTCGGTGTTAAGAGTTGATAATTAAGTATGCATTTGACTATATGTAATAGTTAACATATATAGTATTTATCAATTCATTAAGTGTACCAGGAAATTACATAATTATTTATATAATTTCTGTTATGCTATAGACTCACTAAGCTATAAAAGCTTACTTTGTTTTTTTATGTCTTTTTGTTTTATAGACTTAAAGATCAAGCTTCAAGCTCGGGGATCATCAGCAAGTTCATCACTCTATCTACTGTCTCAGTATTAAACTGTTTAAATTTTAACTATGGCATGTACAGGCTAGATAAATGTTTTGGAAAGTCGTACTTTGATATATTATATATGAAATTAATAGCCATATGAAAATGGCTTATATTCTTATGCTTTAGCTGGATTGTAATATTTTTGTTTTGTTTTAAATGGTCAAAAGAGAAGTTTAAAATTTTGCATGTTTAATATTAGACCTAGATATTTATATGTAACAGTTAAAATTATTAAACTATACTAAATGTCTGTTCTAAGTTGTGTTTTGATTAGTAATGCCTTTTAACCCTAATTCGGTGACGGATACGGGTTAGGGGTGTTACAACAATGATTTGAAACAAATGTACTGGTGGCCAAATGAAACGTGATATTTCTAATTTTGTATCTAGATGTTTAATATGTCAGCAAGTTAAAGCTGAACATCAGGTACCTTCATGATTTTTACAGCTAGTGATGATGCCAGAGTGGAAATGGGATAAAGTTACTGTGAATTTTATATCGGGGTTACCCCTATCTCCAAAAAACAAAGATGTCATTTGGATAATCGTTGATCTTTTAAAGAAGTCTGGACATTTTATTCTGGTACGTACAAATTTCTCACTTGACAGATTAGCAGCGTTATATGTTTCGGAGATTGTCAGGTTGTACGGAGTGCTAGTCTCCATTATTTCGGATAGAGTTCCGCGATTTACATCGCGATTCTGGAAAAAGTTATAGAAAGCTCTAGGATGTGATTGCATTTTAGCACCACATTTCACCCTCAGACTGATAGTCAGTCCGAACGTGTGATCCAGATTCTTGAAGATATGTTGCGATGTTGTGTTTTAGAGTTTGAAGGCAATTGGGAAAAACATTTGCCATTAGTCGAATTCGCATATAATAATAGTTTTTAGTCAAGCATAAAAATGACACCATATGAGGCTCTGTATGGTCGCAAATGCCGAACTCCGTTATATTGGACTGAGCTCAGTGAGAAAAAGATACATGGGGTTGGTTTGATTTGCGAGACTGAGAAAAAAGTGAAAGTGATTTGAGATAGCTTAAAAGCAGCTTCAGATCATCAGAAATCTTATGCGGATCTTAAACGTAAATATATAGAGTTTCAAGTTGGTGACAAAGTATTTTTGAAAGTTTCGCCCTAAAAGAAAGTTCTTCGGTTCGATCGTGAAAGAAAGTTGAGTCCACGATTTATCAGGCCATATCATATTACTGAAAGAATCAGACCTGTTGCGTATCGATTAGCTTTACCGTTAGAACTAGAAAAGATTCACAATATCTTTCACGTGTCTATGTTACGACAGTACCGATCTAACCCTTCATATGTTATCTCCCTAACGGATGTTGAGATTCAGCTGGACATGACATACAGTGAAGAATCGATCTGAATTCTAGCACGAGAGGTGAAAGAATTGAGAAATAAAAATGTAGTTTTAGTAAAGGTTGTCTGGTAGCGAAGCGGAATAGAAGAAGCTACTTGGGAACCTGAGGAAATTATGAGAAAGTAATATCCGAACCTCTTTACTGATAAGATTTTCAAGGACAAAAATTCCTTTAAAGGGAAGAGTTGTAACAGCCTGTTTTTAGTGAAATTGGAATAGTGATTTTGTGACCACAATTCTGAAGTCAGAGAAAAATTTATTTTATTATTATATAATCTACTGTATGATAAAAATTTCGTTAAGAAATTTTACTGTTTACATACCTTATTTGATGAAAAGGACAAAATTGCATTAAATGCAAAAGTTGAGTTCTGATAGCTAAAGGGTAAATAGACCATTAAAAGGCTTAGTGGTTAAGCATGACTATTCATCATTGGAAATTTAATGAATTATGGGTAATTTTGGAAAGTAATGATTTAAGTGATAAATAAATAAAATAAAATAAACTATTATCATTTTCATCATCATCCACCAAAAAGAATAAAACGAAAACCCTAGCCATGGAAGTTTGAGTTTTAGCAAACTTATTTTGCTTAATTAGGTATGTATTCTTGTCTCGTTTTTTATGATTTCTATGTTTTTGAGATCGTAGTAGCTTAATCTAGCTAACTCGGGAATTAATTTGCAAAATCGTTAAAGTATTAGGGTTTTTCCATTGATGAGTATACTTGAATTATGAAGTTTTATGATAGAAAATGAAAGGTTGTTGCTAGATAAACAACTTTTGTAAAGAGAATTTTGATGAAATTATCAATTAGGGACTAAATTGAAAAGATGATAAATTTATGGTAAAATTATGAATTTTATGAATTATATGAGCTACTATTAATAGGCATAAAAATCACCTAGGCTTGAGTAAGGATTAAATTGCATGAAAGTTATTTTCTAAGCCTAGGGACTAAATTGTAATAAATTAAAAGTATAGGGGCAAAATAGTAATTTTTCCAAAATATGTGCTGGACTAAATTGAATATGAATTATATTGAATTGAGTTAAATTCATTCGTATAGATCCAGATAGACTTCGTACAGGGCTAGATCGAGGTAAAGAGAAAATATCATATTAGTTGCCTCCATATCTACATACATTTATCAAGATAAGTTTGTGTAATTAAATTGTACATTAATATGTTCTTAATTGATTTATTGTTTGTGAATTATCAATTGCCATAAATAGATACCGATTGTATATCTAACAATTACCGAGTCCAGTTTGAACCGTAAGAATTCGTAGGATACAAATGACAATGTCATTAGGGTTACCGATTTGGTTGGAGTCCTGCATGCGTTGCGGACACACCACAGCTTTCATGAGCTTCTCGTTATACATGTAACAACCCGGTTTTGACCCTAATCGGAACAGTGGTTTCGAGACCACAAATCCGAGTCTGAAAAAATATTTTAATATTATTTTACGTGTTTATTATGTGTGAATTTACTTGTGTCAAAGTTTCATGAATTAATTTTATTGTTGTGTGCTTAATTTGAGAAAATGGCTAAATCGCATAAAATAAAAATTTGATGGCTAAATATGAAAGTGCTTAATTATTTTTGGCTTTATAATTTGGAGGTTTCATGTTGAAATTTAGCCAATATTAATGGTAGTGGACGGCAATGATGGCTATTATATATATTATATATATTAAATATAAAAGTAAAATAATAATGGTATAATATATTGAAAATAATAAAACTTAAAATAAACAAAGCCATGCATGTTATCTTTCTCATTGCCGAATATACAAAAGAAAAAGAAGAAAAAAATAGCAAGCTAGGTTCAGCACTTATTTTGCTTGATTAAGGTATGTTTAGGTTTTAATTTTTAATAATTTTTACGTTTTTGATATCGTTGCTTTGTGTTCTTCAAAACCCATGTTTTAATTTTGTGAATTGTTGATGATTTTGAAATGTGCCATTGATGAATGCTTGGACTTTGTGATAGTTGATGATGAAAAATGAAAGATATGTGATAGATTAATATGTTTTGTATTGGGATTTTTAGTGAAATTGAGTAAATAGGGCTAAATTGTGAAATCAAATTTTTGGGGGACTAAAATGTAAAATAAATGAAATGTGTGGACTAGTATGAAGACAAGGAACATTCGGCCCTAGCTTAGTGAGGGAAAATTTTGTGTATTTTGTGTTTTGTGGAAAAAGGACTAAATAGCAAAAAGTGTAAATATTAGGGGCAAAATAGTAATTTTCCAAATTATGTGTTTTTGGATTAAATTGAATGTGTTAATAAATAAATTATCTTATTTTGAATATATTTAGATCGAGAACCAAAGAAATCGGAGTTAGATCGGGGAAAATCAAATTAGTCGAATAATCGTCCGACATCGATTTTCCATCTTCCGAGGTAAGTCTATTAGCTATTTAATGTCATAAAAACAATATACAAGTATGTATATGTATTTATTTTTGATGAATTATAATTTAAAGTATATCGGTTGAATAAATTAAAAGTATGATTGGCTTATATGTATTTTCTTTTATATTCGAACCTAGAGGTTTATACTTATACAGGTAATTGAATTTAACTAAAGTGCAAAGGTAAATAAGTATATACATAAATGTTAATGAATTTAGTTGAAGTATAAGAGTTTTATATATATACAGGGTTTGAATTCATACACGTATATACATGTATAAATTATTGATTTAATCAAAGATATGTATATGTATATATGTGTACTTAGAGATTCGTAAATATACATAGATATAAGAGTTTTATTATTAAACATGTAAATATACATGTATATATACACTTTTGAATCGAATTAAGATGTGTCATTATAAAAGTATATGCGGTTTGAGTGTATATGTATGCATGTATGAGATTTAGTTTTGAAATTTGTTATTAGATGATATTTGCATATGTTAGTTTTGATCATGTATATATATGTGTGTATAATTTTAATATGTTGGAATGTAAAGTGTGTATTATTCAAGAATATTTTTAGTTAAATAGCATTATATTTGTAGTAGGATTTGAAGTATAAGGTTATGCATAAATATGTTCAGTTGATTTATTGAATTGTTAAATTGGATTTGGTGGTTGAGTTTTATATATATATTCATGTGTTTCTATGATATAAATTTTGAGTTTTGAGCTGAATAT
This sequence comes from Gossypium hirsutum, assembly GCF_007990345.1. Taxonomy (NCBI): domain Eukaryota; kingdom Viridiplantae; phylum Streptophyta; class Magnoliopsida; order Malvales; family Malvaceae; genus Gossypium; species Gossypium hirsutum. The sequence goes on along the minus strand of NC_053447.1, from coordinate 14,743,503 downwards.
TTAAGCATGGAATTTATATACCTATATAGTTCGAAAATGAGTAATATTTGGGTGAATTGAGTGTTTGAGCTTGGGGCCTAAAATGATTATTGTCAATGAAATAATTCAGACTTTACGTCTAGCAGGCTTGATGCCGGTGAAATGTTTCAGACTTTACGTCTAGCAGACTTGACGCCGGTGAAATATTTCGGACTTTACGTCTAGCAGGCTAATTGCTAGTGTATTGAATCAGGTTTTAAGCCTAGCAGGCTAAGTGCCGGTGAATCTGTTGAAATTGTGTGAATTGTTCAGATTTATGTGTTTGAAGATGTTATGCATAAACTCGACATAGGTGGTTGATATATATATATATTTATATGGGTGCATTTGGTATAAGAAACTAATGAGTAATCTTATGTACAATTGCTAATACATATATGTGTAAATATTTGTTTATAAGTAAAAGTTGAATGCGAATGTATTCGGTTATAGGCATAAATATGAGTTAGGTTAAAAGTTTATGATCGATATATATATACATGTATAATGAGATATGAAATGTGATTGATAAAGTTATATATATATTCGATTGTATGTGCATGATAAGTACATATATGACTTTGGATAAATGTATGTGGTAAATACATGTACACATTTGGTTATAATATTTGTTAAGCTTATGTATATATGCACTCGGATAATATGTTTAAAGTGTATATACATTTGGTTCTAATATTTGTCATGCATATATGTATATATGCATTCGGCGATTCATGGTTGTAGATTATATGCATAAAATGTATATACATTTGTCTGTTTGTGTGTATTAGATAAATACACATCCTTTTAAAATTTAAACAAATGACTTAATATAGCAATGTTTGATTAGTAATTATAATTGATAATTGTGATTTCAATAAAATTTTTTTAAGAATTATATGATTCTTTTATATGTAATTTAGATATGCTATAGACTTACTAAGCTATAAAAGCTTACTTTGTTTGTTTTTGCCCATTTGTTTTTTTATAGATTTTAGAGACGCGTTACGAGCTCGGGGATCATCAGCATAGTCTATCACACTATCGACTACTTTTGGTATTTTGTTAAATATTTGAACTCAATCTTATGGCATGTATAGGTTTGAGTACGATGTTGATTAGATTTTGATTGTAAATTATAAATAGCTATGCAAAAATAATTTAATTTCCATATTTGTGATCAGTTTGATTTTAAAAATGGTTGTGTTTGTTCAGTAATGCCTCGTAACCCTACTTTGGCGACGGATACGGGTTAGGGGTGTTACAATACAGCTCACATGAGCTTCCCGTTATTCAACTCGGAAGAGCTTCCCATTTACAGCTCGTATGAGCATATATGACTATGAATTGACAAATTATAGTTCAGTACACCCGGTGTGTACCACCCGTGTATCCAACGATATTCTAAATGATTCAACGAGCACAATTCTATTATGAAATTATATGATGTTCGATATGAACTATTACCGGTATATACATGAAATTCATGAAATGTGATTACTTGATGAATTCATCCATGTGTGTTGGATCTTATATGTAATTTACATGGCAAACATGTTGAGAATATGTGTTTAGGCTTTTGGCCAAATTGGTTTGGATATGTTTGTATGCTTACCTTAAATGTGATTAAATGGTAAGTTAAATTCTGTATTATACGAACTTACTAAGCTTAAATGCTTACTCCGTGTTATTTTCCATATTTTATAGTAATTTGAAAGCTTATTCGGGTTGGAATCTAGTCGAAGCCATTTCACACTATCCATTAACTCTTTTGGTACTTTTAGTAAATCAATATCGGATATAATGACATGTATAAGTTATTTTGGTCAATGTTGGTATATAAATGTTTTGTTGAGACAAGTCATTTTAATGGCTTGTGTTGGTATATTTTGATGTATATATATTAGTGACTTGTCATGTTTAATGTGTGAATCATATGGTAGAATGAAAGAAAGTAAAATGTGGTTTAAATATGCATACATGAATTTGGTCATCTGGGTAACTTAAAATACTTGGTTGACATGTTCTTAAATTGTTATTTGAGGTGCTTAAGGGCATATTGGTTGTATGGGGTAATATTTCATGTTTAAGACATGATTTTGGCTTGTTTTAAATGTTTTATTATGTTTTTTATGTGCAAAATTGTTGTGTTTGGATAGGTACTAAATTGGGTGAGAAATGTGGCTTGGAAATAACCTATTTATGTCCACACGGGCAGAGACACGGGCGCGTGTCTTAGCCGTGTGTGACACACGGCCAGGTGACACGGTCATGTATCCCCTGTATCTTTTAATTGCATAAGTCAGTATGGTCAACGCGACCTAGCACACGAGCATGTTGCTTGGTCGTGTGACCCAAGTCAGAGAGTTACACGGGTATGGACACGAGCTGGGACACGGTCGTGTGCCCCTATTTCAAATGCTCATACGGCCTGAGACATGGGCGTGTCTCTTGACCGTGTGAGTCACACGACCTGGCCACACGAGTGTGTCTTTTGACCGTGTGAGTCACACGGCCTGGCCACACGAGCGTGTGTCCCCGCATCTTTGAAAAATTTTCATGTTTTCAAAAAAATTCTTTGAGTACCCGATCTAGTCTCGACTTGTTTCTAACGTGTATTTTGGGCTCCGAGGGCTCATATAATGGACATTATGTTTGATTTCAATTCATTTCTAATAAGATTGCTATATTATATGAAATGTTTGATTCATTGATCTGTAAACTCCTGTAATGTTTTGTAACCCCGTTTCGGCGACAAATTTGGGTTAGTGGTGTTACATAAAATACAATTTTAAATTTTAAAATGAGATTAAATTAATTAATTATAATATTATAGTAACAAATCAGTTTATATTTTCAATAGATAAAAATTTCAAAAATTTATTTAATTTATTTTGATGTTTTGAAATTTTGACAAATTTTGTATATTATTTTAGTTCAATTGCTTTTACTTTAATCCTTGATTTTATTTTCCCTAATCATTACTTAAAAAAATATTTTTGGGTGACCAAAATGAAAAGAATTGAAAGTTAAGTGGCCAAAATGAAAGTATAAACATGATGTGGTGTGTATAGTTAATCATCGTTAGAAATCTAATACTTAAGTGACTAAAACAAAAACACTTTAAAAATTGAATGACAAAATTTTATAAATTTCATTTTAAACTACCAAAATAAAAATATTCTACAAATTGAGTGACCAATTACCCTAAAAAATTTATCGTTAATGGAAATATTATAATATTATATGGTGTTTAGTGTCAAATGAAAAAAAAAAAGCGATGTTGGTGTTAGCATTTTGCTCCTCCGTCAGATGACATGTCCCATCACAATACCAACAAAGCTGTTCTCCCTATTTAAACCCTTGTTTCGAACTTATACTATATAATTATTATGGTTTTCATGTTTCGTGTATGATTTACTACTTCTCTTTTAATTAAATTATGGTGTGAAATTTAAATATTATAACTTTTTTTATAAGTTTTTGTTGTGTTTGTATATTTAAATTTTAATTTTATATTTTACTTTTAAGAATTTAGAATTTTTAATTTTCAAATTTAAAAATTTAGATTCATTTGTAATATTGTTAAAATATTTTTTATATTAGTGTGACATTTTAAAAAAAATTAGTATCTATGTAACAAAAAAATATCATTGTAATAGACTTAAATTTAACAAATGATTTTAACTATGCTAACAATTCTTAAAAATTTATATTTATCATTTTAATTAGAATTAACTGTTTAAAACTAAATAATGGTATTATAAAAATTGAAATATTAAATTATGTCAAAATTAAAATATGTATAAATTAAATCTTAAATTGGAACGAAATATAAAAAATGAAATTAAATTATAATTTAAAAAAGTAAGCATTTTCATGTAAAAAGAAAAAGAAAGAAAGACAAGTATGGAAAGCTTAATACCTTAGAGTGAGTTTAGATAGACGATACGTTTACATATAGTTAATGTTAAAATAGCGGTGGCGGTGAGATTAAACACTATAGCAATACTATAGCGTGAGACAAAAAGTAAACTAAACGCACCGCACTGCACCCAATCATCTATCTAAACTCATTCTTAGCTGAAGAGATTCCCACTCTCACAAAGCTTGTCATTTGCTCTGCTCCTTCATCGACATTGCCACGTGGCATTCATGCGCCCACTTCCTCCACTTTCAATGTAGACCGGCCCCACGTCTGGCCGCGTACGTCCCCCTTGCTTTTTTAAACCCAACCCGCTTTTAAGCTGAACAGGTGTTGGTGTTTCTATCGAGAGATCTCTCACCACGTGTGTCCCAAAAGCTGCGAATACGCAACAACGTGACAACCTTCAGCCACGTGTCTTCATAATAGATTATGTAACGCAGGGAAAACCGGTTCTACCCTCACGAGATTTTACACGTTTCGTATTCCCCAGAAGCCGCGACGTAGTTTTCCGATTCCTGGGGATTCGTAAAGTGAATAATACGGTCGAGATCCTCGGGACAGCGAGATCTCCCCCACGTGGCAGCATCTGCCAGAGTGTCAGAAAGCTTCCCCTGTTTTGTTTCATCAACTCACACCACCAAGCCAAAAAACGTGGCGTGTCCCTCACCTCCTCATGCACGTGGAACACGTGTCATCCTCATCTTGATTATAACTAAACCAGCGATTTCCCGCTAAATTTAACTTTGTTGGGGGATAAAAAGGGAAGCCAATGAGGATTTAATTTGAGGCCCTTGAGGACGTTTAAAAAAATTAGTGCTAAGCCGGCCTTAATGCTACTTAACCCTCCCGTTAAATATGTTAACAAAAAAATCTCTTACGTGTCAACACCAACCGATTTTCTCCTCTTCTCCCAGCTCGACACGTGGCCTTTCCTCTCCTCTTCTCTTCCTCTTCCCCTACCCTTTTTCTCTCCCCACAAAATCTGAATCCAAACAGTCTACAAAAGCAAGTACCCGTACAAAAGACAGTACATTTTTTCCCCTTGCATTTATCTTATTTTATTTATTGTTTCTTTATTAGTAACATGAGGTTTTAGCCGGAAGACGGTGCTTTTGAACTCTCTCTCTCTCTCTCTTTTTAAAATGGAAAATAACAGTGGGATTATGGGGTTAAGAGAGGACGAGATTGAGCTGGAGCTGAGATTATCAATCGGAGGAAGCTTTGGAAAAGCCGAGAAATTAAAGCCCATCAAGAAAGAAACAAAACCCAATGATGTGCCGGTTGTAGATCTCCGGGAAAACTTGGTTTTTGATCCACAAATGAAACGCAAGATTCAAGCTTTAAGGAGACAAGAAGCGAAGAAGAAACGAGAAGAGAAGCAGCAGAAAAGAGGGACAACAATACCATCAAGATGCCGCGACGATGTAACAGAGGAAAGAGAATGTAAGAAGAACAAAGTTGAAGAATTTTTTGGTGGTGTAAACCTTAATCTGAGCACCGAACTAAATAATCCGCCGGCGTACCCAGTTCTTCCGGTGCGGGTCCCGTGTCCCTACCCTCATCTCCAGTTTGTGCCACTCGCCAATGGCTTCCCCTATCCTTGCGTAAATACGGTGCCTTGTTGGGGTGAGAAGGGCGTGGCGATGAATGGCGGGTTTCAGACGGGTCGTGTGCATGATGGAAATAATGGATATGATTCTGAGCAGAATAGCAGCAAAGATGAAAGGAATAGGAAAACTGGATCAAACGAGTCTCCCATGTATAGTTCCTCTGTGGTTTCGGATCTTCAAAGCTCTTCTAATCAAGGTAACATATACTTGCAAGTTTTCCTTTTTGTCTTGTACCACTAATTCTCTTTCATATATCAATCCTGCAAATTCATGCAAGTTTTGAAGAGTCATGAAAATACAGTAGAATTGTTTGATGTGGCTCCCTAGAATGGAAATCGTAGCTTGCATCACCCACTTTTTTTTATCAATCTGATTCATATTTCTATTAAAACCTTAAAGTTAGGGTCTAGTAATTAATTTGTATGTAAATAAGGGTTCGCTTGCTTGATTTTGATTTCAGAAATGTGTTTTTTGAATAATGTATTGATTAATTGAACAATAATGAAACTCGGGTTTCGAATAAATGTAAATTGCTTCTCTCAGCATGTTTTTTCGTGTTAATTACATTTGATACTCTGTCGTCCAAATATCGATTTCCTTGTGTTATTTAGGTGGTCGAAGCAGTGAATCAGGGACCAACACAAGTCCTTGTCAACCGGCCGAACATACTCAAATAAATTGTTCTGCTGGAAGCAATCAAAAGGGGCGGTCTGAACAAAGTTGTACCTCCCACCAAAACGACTCCGCCCAAAGCATGGACAAATGTAGCAAAGGCGGCATCGAAAAGACGCCATCTGTGGAATCCACTTCATTGAACCTTAAGAAAGCACCACCCAAACCCGAAATTAAAACCATCAATTCAACCAAAGATACCAACAAGGGGGAGATGGGAAAACCTCCCAAGCCTCCAGCTCCTCCTATTCACGACGGCATCGTTTCCCTTCGTACCATGCCTTGCGTTTCGACGACGGGCAATGGCCCCGATGGCAAAACCATAAACGGTTTTCTGTACAGATATACGAAATCAGAGGTGAGCATCATTTGTGTGTGCCATGGAAGCTTATTCTCACCGGCCGAGTTTGTGCAGCATGCTGGAGGTAGTGATGTATCGCATCCTCTGAGACACATTACCGTGATTCATCCCGCTATACAACAAATGTAGCCATGTCTAATTCTTTGTCTGCTCTCTCTAGTGTTTTTTTTTTCTTTAAACTTTGTTAGAGCTTGGGAGTTGCAGAGGGCTGAAAATTATGGGTGTATACTTGTGAATGAGCTTTTTTTCCCGAAGCTGAATGGACGAGACTCGTCGTTTCCTTTCCTTGCGAAAGGGTTTAACTCCAATTATTAACTGACAAGAATATTTTAGGTCATTTGTTTAACTGGTTTCTTTTATATATTTTACTAATCGTTACGTGGTATGCTTAATTGCTTGCTTAAATTTTTTTCCTAAGGATTTTTTTTTTTTGGTCTTTGAAGAGGTTTCATGTTCGGAATGTGCTGATAACGGAAGTTTTCTTAAATTTGTCGAATACCATTACAAAAGCATTTAAAATAATTACAATGAAATGAATAAAAAATATCAAAAAATAGAATTTTGGTTGAATGATAAATTTAAAATTTTACAAATTTAATTTACGCGAGTTTGTACCTAATTAACTTGTGATATCAAAATTTTATTAATAGTATAAATATAATTTTCTAACTGAGCTGGTATTGATTCACTCATGATACTAACTCTTTTTGGAGCCATCAGAATAACTATGGGTACAAATGTTGTTTTAATTTAATTTTATAATATCATCTCTTAATTTTTTAAGTAAATATGGTTAAGCTTGGTCTTTTTCTTAAGTACATAAGGTTAGTTTCGCCTTTTAAAATAAAATTTTAACTAATTCATTTTAGGGTAAACTACACCCATGGTCACTTTTGTTTACCTTATGTTATATTTTAGTCACTTATGTTTGAAATGTTACGTTTTTGTCACTTATGTTATCGTGTTGTAACATTTTAGTCACTGAGCTATTAATTGTCACTAACGGTGTAACGGTAAGTTGACGTGTCACGTTAAATCATCATTTCAAACAAAAATTTTAGGGTAAATTATACAACCGATCCCCATATTTTTTCATTTTGAGAAATTTAATTTTTTTTTTGTTCTTTAATTTTTTTTCTTTAATTTCCATTATCTTATGTTTCTCCCTCTATTTTCTTACCTTCTCCATTTCTTTTAACATATAACGAAGTCGAATTGGCAGTAAAGAAATAAGTAGGAAGTCGAAAACTATCATTGCCTATAACCAAAACCCATAAACCCATACCATGCTTTTTTCTTCACTGCCAATTCGACTTCTTGATATGTTAAAAGAAATGGAGGAGGTAGGAAAATAGAGGGAGAAGCAGAAGAGAATGGAAAATAATGAAAAAAAAAGAAAGTTAAAAGAACATAAAAGAAAAAATTAAATTGCTCAAAAGGAAAAAAATATAGGGACCAATTGTATAATTTAACCTAATTTTTTTGTTTGAAATGATGATTTAATGTGCCACATTAGCTTACCGTTATACCGTTAACGACAATTAATGGCTCAATGACTAAAATGTTACAACACGATAACATAAGTGACTAAAACGTAACATTTCAAACATAAGTGACGAAAACGTAACCTGAAGTAAACAAAAGTGACCATGGGTGTAATTTACCCTTCATTTTAAATGTTTTTTACTTATTAACTATTTCCTTTTATCAAATTACAATACTTTTAATTCTCACAAAATTTTGTGACATTCTAATCCCCTCCCATTGAATGCTATTATATTTTTTTAAGGATGTGAATGCTATTATTCTTTTGAAATAATTTCAGAATTTTTTTTAAAACACAAACTTTTTTTAATCTAGATAAAATATTATATTTTAATTTAATTAGTTCATTTTAAATTTTTTTCTAATATTTTTAATGATTTTTAGAATTCTTAATTGGATATATTTTATATTTTTATGATTACATACTAAATTACACATAATTCTTTGATTATTTTCATTAAACGCCAATCAAAATTTCAGTTTCTTTATTTAATGTTGAAATTCTAATTCCATTGACTTTTTCAATTATCTAACATTGAAATTATAAGTTGATGAATTCATAATAATTCCTTGAATCTAAAATTTCAATTTCTTTTATTTAATATAGAATTTTTAATTACATTGAATTTTTCAATTAATTTGTTATTCATTATTACTTTTGGTTATTAATTTTTACTACAAATACCTATTAATTTATGTATATAAGTTGTAACTTTCTTACAACAAAATTTCTTTTAATTTAAAATTCACTCTAGAAATATTTGTACCCATGAATAGAAAGAGAAGTTAAAATTGAGGATTTTTTTACCTAAATAATATAAAAAATAATTAATTATGAAAAAAATGGAAAACAAATTAATTATGAAAATAGACATTTGCTACAGTGTTTTGACAGTGTCGCTTGACATATTGGTGACACCAAACTGAAATGTGATGACCTAAAATATTTAAGGGCCTGATATGTAAATTTCCTGTTTTGGTTGGCAACTGGAAAAAAGGCTTTAAGGGTTGGTAGCACCAAACTTTAAATGGGTAAATTGTTTCCTAAATCCCCATTAATGTTTATTATTTTCTTTTATTCCCCTTTAACACCAAAAATATATAAAATAATAAAAATTTTTGAGATTGTTCAAGGCCTCCTGGTGATATTCATGGTTGCCATGGGAGAAATTGAAGCGAGCAACATTCATGTCAACCCTCAACAGCTTCTTGATCATGGGTACTGATTGCGATGCTAGACCTAGAGGGCAAACGATTTTGGTTTTGGCGATACAACCATCATTTGGAAGCTCCTTCAAGATCTCATCAATGTCGATATTCATCATTTCCTTTTTTATTTGCTCGAATTAAAAATATACTATACTGCATCCATTATCAATTAAAAAATATTAAAAGTCATCAATGAAAAAGATTGAGAAAGAAAACCCAGACAAAAGGAACATTGAGATAAACAAAATGGGGTTAAGGTAGGATTGGTGAGATAGATCAAATGAGGTAAAGACAGGTATGGTTTTTTAAGATATCTATAATCAAATATGAACGAATTACAAGCAAATTGAAATTAAAAACAATGCTTTATGTTGAGTTAAATTGAGAAATGAGATACTATACCTTATAAGCAAAAAAAAAATGGAGGAAAAAGAGAGTTTTAAAGAACAGAACAGTGGGGAAAAATATTTTTCGAAAAATAAAAAAAATTTGGTGTTAAAAGAGAATAAAATAATAAACAAGGGGGTTATGAAGCAATTTACCCATTTAAAATTTGGTCAGTGGCACCTTAAAGCTTTTTTTTCAATTACCATCCAAAATGAGAAATTTATATGACAGGTCCCTAAATATTCTATGTCATCACATTTTAGTTCAGTGTCGCAAATATGTCAGGCGGCACCGTCAAAACATTGTAGAAAATGCCTATTTTCATAATTAATTTGTTTTTCATACATTTTTCGTAATTAATTATTTGTTATATTATTTGAGTAAAAAAGCCTAAAATTGATTATGAGAAAAGCTCCATGCCATAATTTCTTGATGTACAAAGAAAGATGCTAGACCATGAAGATATTGAGATATTTGCTCACAGTTTGATGCATGAAACTACAAAATTTATATGACAAAATTTGACTGCTTCAGAAGCAAATTATTGACTTGCAAGTGCCCAATTACAAGCTAACACATACTAGGCTGTTAGACCCTATACCCGATTCCGGTCACCGAATTCGAGTTACGGGAATGCTACCACCAAAACAGAGAACATCACATGCAATTCAGACTTAAAATCAATTAATCATTTCATAATTTATGCAAAACATGATTTACGAACTAATCTGAGTTCTAATCAAGCTTACAAAAGCTCTAAAACAAGTTCGAAACTGAATGAAGACCAAATTAAAACTTTTAAAATTAAGAAGGGTAAACATGAAAATAGAGATCACAAGGCCGTGTGAAAAATTGTGCCCATGTGTCCAAAAGTCACACGGCCGTGTAATTAACTATGTCAGTGTAGTACAAAAATTACCAAACCTACAATACCCATATGGGCGTCTGACCAACCCGTGTAAGGTACACGCCCGTGTGCCATTTTAAGTGTTCATCATGTACCAAGCAAACCTATGATTCAAGTAATACCTAAATGGCCACACAACTTGTATAAGAACCAACCAACAATCATGCCAAAACATGAATTAACCATTTAAAATACTAATTACCCATATCACATAGAATTTCCTCTATGCATATATCCATTTCCAACTAAACTCAAAACGTATCATATATCAATTTCCTAATCTTCTAACCAATATGCCTCAAGGCACCATCACAAACATAAATCAATATCAAAGTACTTTCTATTTTCGGCCAAGTTAGAACATAACTATGTATGTGCAATATGTATAAACAAAATGCCAAATTTCTATCACTTACCATTAACCATCTTACCAATATAACCATCTATAAGTTTAACACCAAATACCATTTTACATGCCATACTTATAACATCCAATTCAAACATTTATCTATTATGCTATATGCTCCAACAACATTTCACATATTCAATCGTTGCATAACATAATCAAACTTACCAAATACTTAATAACCACCTTTAAGGATACTATTTCAAGCCATGATCAAACACATCCACATACCTACAAGCAAGCATACTTTGTGCAACAAAAATCACACTTTACTTTTACAAAACACTTATATACATTTCAACTCCTATTACATGCCACATAAGTGAAATGAACATTTAAAATACTACCGAAAATGAACCATAGTAGTGTGATCTTCAAGATGATTTGACTACCAAGTTCTGCAAAGAGGGTCAACTACAAACAACAAAAAATAAAATGGAATAATCATTAAACATGCTTAGTAAGTTCATAGGTTTATAAACAAAAACTTACCTCAGTTCACAAAAAAACATATAATGAATTTAACTAATTTATCTATTTCCTTATCACAACATGTCACATTTACAAGGTGAGCATTTCATATATATATATATATATATATATGATTAACTATCAATTCACTCAATTCAATTCAATATCATTTCTGAATAACTGTCAAACACATATACATAATTTATTCGGTTCAATCATATAACCTTTTAATAATCATAAAAACACATTCATTTCCATGCATCACATAGAATCAATCAATACGTTTTCCTTTTAACAGTTAGTCCGATGAACCAAAATAATAATATATAAATACACAGGTAACTACACTACACAAGATAGATTGACAGAGCGATAACTACACCACACCAAATAACTCGACAGAGCGATAACTACACCACACAAAGGCACCGTATTGCAAAGCCTATAGGCCCAAATACTGTATCATATAATGCATCATCCCTCCACCACACCAATGTCTCCTTAGAGACAAAGCTCGGTAATCTACAACAAATACAGGATTCCGACGTAAACAGTGATATCTTAATTAGATATTTTTCTCCACATCATCTTTTACACATATCTCGTACTAGCGCACAATTAACCCTATTGGCATGCCAATTGTATCTTATCCTACGTTCATCCGGGCTCTATTAACACATTAGTATCATTTATTACCAAACAAAGTAGATAAAAGCACACCATGAGAGTATAGTAATAGTAAAGTGCCTTACCTCTATCATTCTTGACCATCCAATAAAAATGCTTTGCCAGGAGTCAAGCTACAGATAAAGATGTCAAGCATGAAGAATAAGGGTCCATACTTGTTGAGAAAAAGAACAGGTTCTAAAAAGGTGATCTCTAGGCACACAAAGAGCACATCAAATTAACCTAATAACCCCATTCAACCAACCTTGATTTCACTCAAGTCTATCCAAAATTGCCAATCAAACAACGATAGAATGTCCTCGAAAAGTTAGATTTTCCCATACCAGTTTATGCTAAGCAACTTTTTCCTTTTGAGTCCTTATCTTCTCCCAAACTTTATTTGCCTTATAAGTGGATTGTAAACCATCACACAATGTCAACAAAATTTCTATGTTTTAACAATTTCTTTCAATACCAGCAATACCCTTGTAAGGACTGTATTTGGAGAAGTCAATCTATAAGATTCAATTCAAGCCACCCATAATGAGCCTTTTTTAGTCCAAACTATCTAGATTTTACCAAGAACAAAGGCTTTATTCTAGGAGCTAAGGTTTTCAAGGCCAAGCCCACATAAACTCTTTGGATGATAGACACCCTCTCAGCTAACTTTTGAATCTCTAGTAGTTCCATAAACTCCTTTGCAAAGAAAAGCTGAACAAATCTTGGAAACATCCTCAATTATTCTAGTAAGGAGAATAAAATCCTTCACCATAACTTAGGAATACTAAAAATAATAGACTGCAATAGTTGTAATCTTTCAACAAATGAAAGGAATTTGGCAGTCCAACTTCTGATCCTCTGAGTAATTTTATCAACAAGACCTTGATAATCACAAGGCTTAAGATTCCTTGTAATAAGAGGGATACCAAAATATCTAATAAATAAAGATCGAATCTTAAAACAAATACACTCCCTATTATATGGAGATAAGATTCACTCATATCGAAGCTGAAGAGCTCACTTTTAGAATAATTTACTTGTAAGCAAGAAAAATAGAAATCTAACACCTCATTGATAGCAAAAATAAAATCAACAAAACATTTAACAAAAACCAGCAGGTCATCAACAAAGCTTAAATGAGTGAGTTGAATCTTCTTACATTTGGGATGTAGCTCAAAGACACAATTTGTAGCATCCTTATTTAAAAGACAAGAGAGCACATTAATGCCCATAATTAAAAGGTAAGGGGACAAGGGGTTGCCTTACTTGGTACCTTCAGCACTTGAAAAGTAACCAGCAAGTCCCCCATTTGACGCAATAGAGAAAATAGGTTAAGTGATACAAGCCTTAATCCAGCCACAAAAGATGGCTGTAAAATCCGTAATTCTCAAAACTTGAAGAATGAACTCTCAATTAAGAGAGTCAAAGGCCTTCCTAAGGTCAAATTCCAATGCACGTCAAGAGATAAATTCCTCCTACCATAATAAAAAACAAGCTCCTGTGTTAACAAAACATTATCAACTAAACTTCTCTCCTCCATAAAAGCACACTGGTTAATAGAGACAGTTGCAGGCAAACAAGTCTTCAGTCTATTGGAGATAATCTTAGTAATCCTTTTATACACAGTAGTACAACCTGCAATAAGCCTAAAATCAGTACAAAAACTTGGATTGGACTCCTTGGGCTCCAATGTCAAAATAATAGAGTCAATAGCATCAAGCACGGTCCTTGATTTAAAAAAAAAAAACTGAACAACTTGAATTACATCGGTTTCTATGATACTCCAAGTAGCTTGGAAAAATTTAGCATTAAAGCTATCAGACCTTAGGGCCTTATTACCATGCATAGCAAACTTCACACCTTTAATTTCTTCAGCAATTATAGACCTAATTAGGTTATTCTTTAATTTTTCAGGGATAACAACACCAATAATATCCCTTAGTAACTCAAAAAATAGCACCTACATTTGCATCAGGCATAGCCAAAGTGCTCTTGAAATAACTAACAAACTCATAAACAATCTGATTGTAAGAAATTAAACTATCCCCTGTTGCATTCTTAAGCATGTTGATAGAAATGACCTTGTTCTTTACCTTCACAAGCATATGAAAGTAAACAGTGTTTTGATCCCCAGACCTGACCCATTGGATTTAGGATTTTTGCCTAAAAAACTTTTCTTCAGCACTAGCTAGAGTATATTACTCATAGTAAATCCTTTTCTCCTTAGCAATAAGATCACTAGTTGGGCCATTGAGAATATTCAATTGAATACTCAATCGGGGCTTTGTTTGCCTAAACTCTCTAAGATGTGCTATTGAAATACATTTTATTAAAAGAAATTAGCTCACTTTTCAATCTCTTCAATTTCACTTGAAGCCTCTGCAAAGGGTTACCTTTAGTAGGCTGGTCCTACGAATTCCCAACAACTTCTATAAAGTTCAGACGATCAACCCAGAAGTTAAAGAATTTAAAAGGCCCTGGGGGCTGAAACCCACCAATATTAAGAGTAATAAGACTGGGAGGAGTTAAGAATTCTACCGCCGATCTGCGAAAACATCATGCCATTATAGTTGACTAAGACTCTGTCCAATTTTCTTGCAAGGGAATCATCATGCCTTTTATTACCCCAAGTGAACAAAAGACCAATAAAAGGATGGTAATCACTTCCAAATCATGTTGACGATTCAAAAAAATCCTGCATATCACTAGTAACAATCTAGGAACCATTAAAATCCGAGCTCTCATTAGGCTTGCTAGTAACATTAAAATCCTCAGCAATAATCCATGGCCCATTCACCTGTCTACCCTTCATAGAAACAAGACTACTCTAATTCAATTTTCTATCATTCCCATTATTATTAGCATAAAAAATAGACAAATAGAAACATAGAACACCATCATAAACATAACAAGTAATGTACTTGTTCAGCAGAAACAAGCTTATCCACCCCATCTACCTTTCCAAAACAACCATATTCTTCCATTGCAACTATTGTCATAATTATTCAAATGATTCTTGTCTTTGAATCTTCTATCTAAAACAACTTGTGCATTAGCCTGTCTAATTCTCGTCTCCAAAAGAAAGAGACAAAATCAACTTTTAAACTCTCGACTCTTTGCAGAACACTTACCTGCTAGAGAGGGTCATTAAATCCTCTTCTATTCCATACTAGGATCACGAGATTGAAGGGCTGCCCTTCCCTACTGCTTCTGAACCTTTATCCTTCTTTTTTATAGGACCCTTAAGTTTAGGTTTAATATGATCCATAAGCTCATTAACCCCATTAGAAGTAAGTATTTTCTTCTTAGGGGACACAACATTATCCCCCAGTATATTGTCCAATACATCAAATTTGTTATCAACAACAACTTGTTACCTTTTATCCTTTACTCTAACTCGTTGCTCAACAACATGATCAGAATTATCAATTCCTTCATCCATGGACTCTTCCAATTGCACAAATTTGTCAGATTTCTGAGTTGAAGATATTGCAACTACAGTAGATTCTTAGGAACCCATTTCTGAACAATAGCATGCTTTTGAGAACATAGAGAAGTAGAATGACCAAAGGTACTACAATGATCACACTTAGGAGGAAGCCAAGCTACTTCAACCAACATATAAAAACATTCACCCTTATCAAGCTCAACTGCAATAGAGTTAGGAATGACCCTATCAACTTCAATCTCCACACAAATTTTGTCCACATCCAGCCTCTATCTCAATGCAATGGCTTTATTAGAGTAAAAAGGCATCCTAATTTCACTAGCAATATACCCTAAACCTCTTTGAGTGTAAAACTCAAGAGGAACGCTACTTAATTTTATCCACACATGAATCTTCTTCAAATCAAGTGCCAGAGACTATACACCAGGTTCCTATTTTCGAAGTATCAAGATTTTATGTTGAACATGCCAAGGGCCTGACTCTAAAATCCACTCATAGGTTTTCTGATTAAGGAGAATAATGAAAAATAGGTCAGATCAAATAAGCTTGATTTCTACAAGTCCATCCCGTTAATTTACAAATTACAATCCTGTGAAACAAACTACCCAATAACAACAAATTGTAGTAGAACTGTTAGGATATATTTAAAAATATATTATATATCTTTTCTTTTGATATTTTTAAGTGATTACAGAGGTATAAATATTATATATACTTTTAATGTCTATCAATAAAATTGAAAGGGATTATCTTTTTTATCCCTTATCAAAAAGCTCACGTGGAATTAAGACTTTAGTAACACAAGTATTTATCTATGAGTTGAAAATTAAAAGATAAAAAAATTTAAAAACACAATGCCAGAAATTATTTTATTAATAATTATTAATTTTTTATGATTTTTATATCATTTTAGTACTTTGTTAATAATTATTTAATTTTTAAAAATTTTCTTATGGGTGTGTTTTTTTGAACGACTTGGTTGTGTATGTTTATTAAGTTTGAGTAAAATTCGATTTGACTTAAAAAATTCGAAAAAAATTCGAATTTCAAGTTAATCAAATTAAGTTATTCGAGTTATTTAGTTTTTTCGAATCAACTCGAATAAGTAATTCGAGTTTGAGTTGAGTTAAATTTTACAATTCTAATAACTCAAATAATTCAAATGACAAATTGGTGTAAATACACCTTTGGTCACTATCCATTTTGAAAATAAGCAAATTGATCTCTCTCAATAAAAAATACAATATTTATAAAACTTTCAAAATTTATATTTTTTAAAAATTTTAAAAAATATACTAAAAAAACTAAAGAATATATAAAAAATTTTATAAAACTCTATAATAATAATTTTTGAAACCTAAATAAGTGAATTAATAATTTAAGTTTATCAAACTAAAATATCTTTTTTTTGCCTAGTATTTTACTTTGAAAGAGTTTTCATAAATATATGATTTCGAATTTCTATGTTCTAATATGAAATTAGTTATATTATAAGAAGATTTTAATTTGATATATTTAATATTTTTTTAATTTAACTTAAACAATTTCATTCTATTTAACTCCACTAAAAAAAACTTCGAAACTTTTTTTTTTCACCCTGTTCAACTTAATCTGGTCAAACGCTTATCCGTATGTTTAAAAGCCCTGGGCAGGAGCATCACTATAAGCATAGTTTTAACTTTGGTTCACTTTGTCAGATTTGGGTCATGGATTTTCGCTGCTTCATTCTGCATGTAGTCAAAAGAAAAAAAAAACTTCCGCTGCCATTGAGCTGTTACACACAATATAAGCGGTAAAAAGGGTTAGTTTTGGCCCTCTAAGCCCAATATTTGACCCAATCCCGCTTTATGGGTAACCCATTTTTGTCTTTCTTTTTTGCTAATTATAAAATAAAATAAAATTTTAAAGAATTAGATTTATTTACCATATAAATAATAAGTTCTGCCACTAATATAATAGAAAAGTGGTTAAGCAATGATTAACATATAAAGATTGTTGTCATCATCCCTAGTTAATATATACACAAACATAAGATTTTCAATTAGATTAATTTTGGCTGTTTTTATTTTATTTTTTAATATGTATGTACAAGGGGCGCTTCCAAACTGTATCTCTTGACACAACTGTTCATTCATGTGGAAGTCATTATCATGGGTTTGGCCAAAAGTTGTGGGTAATATTTTTTTGGTTAATTGGCGATGGTCGTCTGACGAATTTTTGGAATGATGTATAGGTTAGGCAGATGGGTCCCTTGCAAGATATTATTGAGTATTGGATCAACCTGATAACACATTGTGCGTTTGTGACTTAGTGACTGAGAATGGTCTTTAGGATTGGGATTGTCTTACTAATCTCGTTCCACGCCCCATTATTCAACAGATCGCAGCGATCATACCCCCATCTAATGTTGTAGGACAATATTGCTTGGCTTGGAAATAGATGGAAAATTATGGTTTTTCATCATCTGCGACTTATAAGAATCTCTTTAGTCAAGTTTTTGATGATGCTGCTATTTGGAAGATGATTTGGAGAGTTCCAACGCCTCAAAAGGTACATGTTTTCTTATGGCTTTTATGGCATGATAGATTATTGACAAATAATGAGAGAAGACGTAGGCATATGACAAAGGATGGTTTTTGTCCTTTGTGTACTGCTAGTTTGGAGACAAGGATTCATCCTCTTCGGGATTGCGCTTTTGCTATGACTGTATGGCGAATAGTGGTTCCTCGGCAAGCCCATAATATTTTCTTTTCTTTGTCAATAAAGGAAAGGTTAGTTTGGAACTTGCAGGATAAAGGTAGTCTTCACTATGAAGAAATGGAGTGGCAAACACTGTTTGTAATCTTGTATTGGCTACTTTGGAATAGTAGAAATGAGTGTGTGTTCTCTAATAGTCATAGGAATATCGGGGCTATTGTGGATACTGGCTACATGTGGGCTAGGAGTTATCGGGATTTGGATATGCAGATGAAATCCTTGGGGACCATGATGAGTCTTTCAAGTTGGACTCCTCCTATAACGGGTTGGATAAAACTCAATTCAGATGGAGTTGTGTCGAATTTGGAATGAAAGGCTCCTATTGGAGGTGTTCTTAGAGATTCAAATGCAAATTGGTTATGAGGCTACGCGATGAGTTTTGGTCACGAGTCAGTCTTTAAAGTTGAAACAAGAGCGATGTTGGAAGGGTTATTCTTAGCTTGGGATAAAGGGTTTTGGAAAGTTGGAGTTGAGTGTGATAATGCTTTGTTGGTTGAATTACTTTTGCCTGGTGGAGGAGCTAGTAGTAGTTTAGTGGAGCTGCAATTGTTACATCAAGTTTTGTGTCGGAAATGGGAGATTCGTATCCGACATATCTCAAGAACTCTTAATGGTGTTGCTGATCACATGACTAAATGTGCTGATACAAGTAGCTCTTTGATACGTTTATTTAGATCCCCACCGGCTTCGGTCATGAACTTGCTGAGAAAAGATCGCAAGATGTCTATTTACTCTTGATTATAGGTTTATCGATGTCTATTTACTCTTGATTATAGGTTTATCTAGTGTAATCGCTTAATGTTGTCATTCTCTAAAAAAAAAAACTTGATTTATTTTAAGTTAAATCAAATAATCGCTCTAATTATTTAAAAAACAATTAAATTATTAGTTAAATGGAATAATTTTTGGAGAAATCAGAATAAAGAATAAGAATACAAAAGCCAATATGCTTTTTTAACTCTTTTTTATTTTTATTTTGCTTGCGGAGTATAAATATAAAAAATCCTGGTGCAGAGGAGTCTCTCTTGCTCCTCGGTCTGTCTGCGGCTCTTCAACATCATAAAAAAACCCTAAAACCCGCCAAACCACCCCCACAAAGAGGGGTGAGAGTGAGAGAAAGATTAATCAGAACAAAAGAAGAAGCGATCTGAATTCAAATCCAAATAAAGAAAATCATAACCTAATACTCTCTTCTATCTCACCTCTCTTTTCTTTTTGTTCTTGCGATAAGAATCTAAAAGCTCAGGTAAACTATCGCATGTTTCAACTTTTTTATTTTTATTTCTTGTTTGGTTGCTTTAATGTATATATCTTAGATCAACGACGATTGTTAGGTTAGGCGAAACAAAAGATGCTTAAATTTTCCCAGGAATATGATTATGCTGAATTTTAACTGCAAACTTACTGTTTCGTGGATCTCGTGGTTCTGTTTGTTTTAGCGGAAAGTTTTCCTATGATATACTCACTTGTTCAGCAGGTATAAGTTGGAATTCTTCGTGGTTATTTACTGGGGAAAAAGATTTATGCCTTTGGACATTTGGTCGGGGTTAAATATTTGGGTTTAGGGTTTTGAGTAGTATTTTAATTTAGGTTTTGTTGTTTTGCAGGCTTCAAATCGGCAATGGCATCTGTAGAACAACAAGTCCCTGCTGGAATTGCTACTCCTACTTCCGATGTTGTATGTTCCTCACCTGCTTTTTTTTTTGTCGTGGGTCTATGTGTTTAGTGATTATTTATTTTAAAGTTAAGTTTTGCTCTCTATTGTTGATGGTTTAGGTCGGTAATGCCTTTGTTCATCAATACTACCTTATCTTACATCAATCCCCTGAGCTGGTTCACCGGTTTTACCATGATAGCAGCAAACTTGGCCGCCCCGAAGAAAATGGCGGCATGAGTATTACAACTACTATGCAAGTGAGTTTTCTGTCTGTCACTCTGTCTCTTTCATGCATGTGTGTTTGTCCCGGGTCAAATGTTTTAAATGTGCGTGTTCTGTAGTCATTATGTTTCTCTTCAAATTTTTCTGCAAACCATGTTTTTGCCCTTTTCAAAGCCATGTATTAGTAAGTCCAGGTTTACTTGGTTTGTAATGTAAAAACTTACTCTAGTTGTGGTTCTATTTGTGCAAAAATAGAAACCTAGGGCATGTACAACAATTGGACTTTTTTCTAAATGGCAAACTGTTCAATAATAGAAATTTCTAATTTAAAAAAGAACTGGTTGCATAACCAACTTTGTTCTTCAACTTTTATACTGTTGGTTGTATTGGGGCTTAGAAACTTTTTTTTTCATTCTCTTGAGTCTTGATGTAATTTCCAGATGGTTAATGCCTTAGAGGAGTTAAAAAATGATAGATCTGAAATTGTGATTCATTTTGTGGACCAGGCCATCAATGAGAAGATACTCTCACTTGGTTATGGAGAATTCACTGCAGAAATAACAACTGTAGACGCACAAGACTCTCACAATGGAGGAGTACTTGTTCTTGTGACTGGGTATTTAACTGGAAAGGACAAAGTGAAGAGGAAATTCACTCAGAGTTTCTTTTTGGCACCTCAAGACAAGGGCTATTTCGTTTTAAATGATGTTTTTAGATTTGTCGATGATACGAAACATCAACCTGGGAGCCAGGACCCAGTTAATGGTTTTGAGGCTTCTCTTACTCCTGAGCAAGGTAATCTGAAACCCAGAGTCTGCGACTGACTCCTGACATAGAGAATTATAATGATGTTCTCCTATTGATATTAATATTTGACTGCAGACCATTCTCCTGTTCCAGAGAATCACATTGAGCAACCGGCTGCATTGCCTGAAGAATGTAATGGACCAGAAGTGTACAATCCTTCCGAGAATGGAGATGGCTCTATTGAGGAAGAGGAATCACCAGTGGCTGAGGTTGTTGATGAGATTCCTGATGATTCAAAGATGGTTTCTGATTCTAAGCCTGAAATGGAGGAACTGCCAAAGAAGTCATATGCGTCTATTGTAAATACTGAGTACCATAATATAGCTTATTAGACATCTAATAGTTTTGAGATTACTTGTTATTTTTCTTTTCATATATGGTCAGTTTTAAGGTGACTGATTTAGCCTCATCTATTATTTCTGTAGTTAAAGGTTTTGAAAGAGAATGCAGTCCCTGTATCGGCACCTACACATCCCCCTGTGAAGCCTGCAGTTAAGAGCCAGGAGCATCCTCGAATTGCTGCACCACCTTCTGCTCCAATGCCTGCCTCTGATGCTCAGGTTTCTAGCAACAATGTTACTGAAAATGGGAATAATCAAGATGCAGAGGGTATCCTTGTTTTTGTCATTATTGCATAGTTTTCAAATAGTTAGTGTGCCGTTTATTTGTTATGTGCAGTATATTGATTATTTATTTATTTTTGTATCGATGGACCTTCACGCATGATTTACTTGCATATTCCTTTTTATTGTGGACAGCTGAGGGTCCCTCTGTCTATGTCAAAGGTCTGCCCTTGAATGCTACGCCTGGCATGCTGGAGAATGAATTTAAGAAGTTTGGACCTATTAAGAGTGGTGGTATTCAAGTTCGAAGTCAGAAGGTAGATGTTAGCTCACTTTTCAATGTATAAATTTGTGCATGCATAGTCAATTAACATTTTCTTTATTCACTACAGGGGTTCTGTTTTGGTTTTGTGGAATTTGAAATGGCAAGTTCTGTGCAAAGTGCTATAGAGGTATTTCAAGTTTTCTCAATTTCTGTGTTGACAACTTTTCGTTAGTTTTCATTTTTCAACATGGTGCTATTTGTTCCATTCTTTGGAGTTCATATCATAGTATGGGTGGTAACATTTTTTGCACTAACCTTGCTTTGGTCAAGCATACATGTTTTGCTTCACAGCTAATGATAAGGCTTTTGTGTGGTCACAACTTTTGCACTAGAACTTGCTTTTGCCAAGCATGGATGTTTTCCTTCAGCTAATGATAAGGCTTCTGTATTGATCTCTTGAAAATTTCTTAACTGAAGATATGAGTGCACCTAACTTTAAGTGAATGGCTGTTATTCTGTTAGAAAATGGACTTTAGAATTTATTAGAAATGAGGAAAAGGTGTTATTTTTAGATTGCTAGTAGATGAAGAGGGATTGGCAATTAGCTGCTTCTAGAGGAACACTGGTGCTGCATTGCTGTGAGTTCCTTTTCACTCGTATGATTTCATAACTGTCCACTTTGTGCCTCAAGAGACTTGTCCAATATAGCCTAGTACTTTTGAGGTATGTAGGGAAGGTTGATCCATGTCCTCATACGCAGAAAGATTAGAAGCTTGGATGTGGAACAACTGTGGTGATTTAGGGAGACATGAAGATTAGGTTGTGGAACTAATTCAGTTGTTTTTTGTTGATAAGCAGTAGGAGCCTCTGTGGTGGAAGGCTAAAGGCTAAAGCATATGAGTTTATGGTAGGTCTGTTGGTAAGAGAAGTATTGTAGCAGTTCTCAAGTAATAGGGTTTAAAGTCCATTAAAGATTGATAGAAGCTTGATGGAACATTGGAGAAAGCCTGGAGTTAGCTAAATGATTAGGGGAATGGCTACAAGATTTCTAGGAATTCCTAAGCCATTGATCCTTTTCCCCATTATAGATTGAGACTTGTGAATTTTATTTCCAACTGCTAATAGGTTTCGGATAAATGATCTGTGGCATTTCCATGTGATTACTTTTGTCAATTAACTTTCTGCTATACCTCAATTGTGAATTATGTAAGGTTTGGCAATGCTTCCATTCTAGTTGCTGCTTACGATCTTTACCCTGTATGGGACCTTTGAAGTAGCCTCTCATATTTGAAACACAGCAGTATTGACCCTTCCTTTTTCTTTGACTTTTGACATTTGCATTAAGCTCCCAATATAGGCGTTTTCATCCAGTTTAGCCAATTCAAAATTGTAAAATGTCGTGTTCCCTGTTTCGGATGTGGAGTTTTTTCAATTGTACATCTCTTGTGGAGTAATTAGTTTGGCTACTGAAGTTATTACCGGTTTTTTTTTAAGTTATCTTCTGTTGTCTATATAATAACGAAGGTGCATGTCAAATTTTATTTTTTCATAAAAGAATGCAAACATAAATGTTATGGTATTGGATCTTTATTTTTTGGTATATGCTCACTTGATCTGTTTCAAGTTGGAGCTTAATTCATGATATGATTTTTGACATGCCTCTCCTATAAGTCTATAACCAAGAGTGCAATGTTACAAGATTCTGTTTATCTCCCAGCATTAGATGATTCTTTCCTGCTGCATTTATTAATTTCTTCTGTTCAGGTTTAAATGTTATGTTTATTTTTGAAATATCTTTCAGGCTTCACCTATTAATGTTGGTGGACGCAAAGCAGTTGTTGAAGAAAAGCGGTCTACCTCCCGAGGCAAGTTGGTTTTATTGTTAACTTCACTCAAAATCATATTAAATTATCTATACTATTTGGTAAAAGGATACCAATGGGGTTATTGACTGGAATATAGAGATCATTCACTTTAGTAATACAAGCCACGTCATTGTTGTTAGAGGAATTAGAAATGAGCTTCTGCTTTGCTCAACTATGATTATGTGAGCAATGGAGCTGTCTTTTCATTATCACATTTGAACTCTTTGGTTCTTGGCGTCGGACTGATGTTTTCTTTTCTTAATTTGATGTAAATGGTCTAAAGGAAAAACGACTTTTGCAATTTATCCAGATTCCAGAGTTACTGAGTTAGTCAAGAACATGGACCCTAAACCTTTGGGTGAATATATTTTGCATGTTTTAAGACAGTTTCACTTACAGGGAACAAAGGGCGGTCTTCATCTGTTTCTGGGGCTGGATATAGAAATGAGGGAGCAAGGGGGCGCGGAAACTATGGTGGTGGAAGGGGTTATAGCCGGGGTGAATTTGGAAACAGGAGCAGCAATAGAGGATATTCCAACCGTGGAGGTGATGGATATCAGAGGGGTGAGCACATGGGGGGTAATGGTGGCCGTGTGAGCCGCTCTGGTGAAGCAACTTTTAATGCATCAACAAAGAATGTGGCACCAAGGGTATCTGTCCCTGCTTGAAGAAAGTAATCCAGAGGGGAGTAGTCAAACAGTTTGTTTGTAGTGTAGTGATGTATCAAATTGTTGCGTAGCATTTAGTGGAAAGAACCGACTACTTGGCAGAGGAGTGCATCTGAGATTTGTTTAGGGTTTTTTTTAAACTCCCCCTTTTGTCCATTTTGTCATTCTATAAATATATAATAGAGAGAGATTTTTACTGAAAGGTATGGTCTTTGCCTGGATAATACATTAAATTCATGTTTTCAGTCCAACTGAAATGATTAGTCATTTTGGATGGGTTTTGGGAAGATGTAGGTGAATTAATAATAGTTCATGACTGCTTTCCTGGGTTTTTGGACTTAGCGCATCCATATAAAAATTTTGTTTGATGGATTTTCATTTTTGCATCGATCACCCTTGCTTAGCGGTCTACTTAACTAGATTGCTGATCTTGTGGAGTTGGAATATATTTTTATGATCTAACCGTTTACTTCATTAATTTGTTTATAATGATAATCCATCTAATGAACGCAGAGCAAAAAGAGAAGTTCAAAGAGTCAGAGGATAAGGTGAAAGTGCTATGCTAGGGGAGGAAAGGAAAATGCTACACTGTAGACTAACAATAACATGGATCATTGTGTTTGCAGACTAATAATTTAAGAGCTTAAATATTGCAATTAATTTTAATTGCAACGGAAGAATTCTAAATATAAAGTGATAAAAGTATGCAATCCCAAGGGTAGATTCCTTCAAGACGGGACCCCGGGGTAGCCGGGGGGGTCGAGCTACCTGCAGCAAGTCTATTCGAGATTCGAGATTTTACTAGCTCGGTGAGAATGTGATAAATTGGTCTTTGGGTACATCTTTGCTCGGAAAAAGGAATATTGTTGCTCGATTGGAAGGGATTCAAAAAGCTATGGATACTCTCTATTCTAACAACTTGCAAAAGATAGAGGCCAAATTGAGAGGAGGGTTTGAAAATATTTTGCTATATAAAGAGACTCTTTGGAGGCAGAAATCGAAGTGAATGGCTCATGGTTGGACACCGCAATATCAAATATTTTCATAACCCAACCCTTATTAGGAGAAAACTGAACTAGGTTAGAGCTCTTAAATTGTCTGACGGTGAATGGTGCTATGACGACCGCATTTTTGAAGCTGAGGTCATTAGTTTCTTTTGTAAACCCAATTTGACTGAGTCATGTTAATAGGAGGTTCCTTTTGAGAGGCTATTTTCTGACTTTCTGTTTTCATCCAATATAGATTTACTGAGAGGAGGTGATGTCCGCATTGTTTGGCATGGTGCTATTGAAAGCTCTTTGAATTGATGAATTTCATGCTCAGTTATTTCGAAGTCAGTGGGACATCATGGGGGATTTAGTTTATGATATGGTTTATCGAGTCTTTAATGGTAAGCAAGTAGACCATGAATTAAAAAGAAGATTTTATTAGTCTTAAAAACAAAGATAGTGAGTCTTGAATCGCTCTCACAATTCAAATTTATTAGCTTTTGCTTAATTTTTTATAAGATCATATTGAGTAGAGTGGTCAACAGTTTACGATCAATTATGCCTAAGCTAATTACTCCTAATCAAGTCTACCTGGAGAAATATTACTAACAAAATCTTCATAGCTTAGGATGTGATCCACTTGATGAGAACAAGCAAGGGTCAAAACAAGTGGATGGCAGTTAAATTTAATCTAGAAAAAGCCTATAATCACATTAGGTGGGATTTTATTAAGGATTCGCTTATGGAGGTTGGTATTCTACAAGATTTGATAACTACCATTATGCATTATATTACGACCCTTTTAGCATGCATATCCTATGAAATGGGGCTCTTTTCTAATCTTTCACCCTAGCTCAGGGTGTTCGGCAAAGCTGTCCACTCTTTGCATATTTGTTTGTTCTTGAAATGAAGAGACTTGGGCATGCTATTTATAAAGCAATGGCGGGTTGTAATTGGCAACCCGTCAAGTGTGTTAGAAGGGGACTGATAAACTCCCATTTATTCTTTCTAGATTTAATTTTTTGTAAAGTTGATTTGGATTAAACTAACATGCTTAATCGAACATTGGAGGAATTTGTTTGTTTTTCTGGGCATAGGTGAGTGCGCACAAACTCGGGTGTTTTTTTTCCTCATAATACCAAAGGTAGTTTGGCAAAGGCTATTAGTAACCGATTGGGACATTGGGGGTTATTAAAGGTAGATGATTTTGGTAAGTATAAGGGGGTTTGCATGGGGCTCCACAAGCGAAAAGCGGAAACTTGCTCCAGTCCCTTGAGAAAACTATTGTATGCCTTTGGGAATGGGGATTTAGGCTAGTTAGAGAACACAATAAAACTCTACCCTTAGGCTCGGCTATAATATTGTTGCAGATGAGGAAGCCTTTTGGGTAATGGTTCTATAGACCAAATATAATATTACTTATGGTAAACTATTTAGATAGTCATTTTAAAGTTTTTTTTGGTCAAATATAGTATTATTGTTAGTAAGTGTTCATGTTTTGATCACTGGTCAATTGAAATCTAAACGAAAAGTTGATTAGGATGTCATGTATTAAAAAAAATTACACTTAAGAAAAATAAATAAATTTATAATAGCCAAATGATGACGTTTCAATTAAAGAAAAAGAAAACATTAAAAAAAATTGGGTAAAACGTTGGGATAACTTTTTGGGGGGGAATTTGAGAGTGATTTATAACCCTAAACTATTGGAACCGATTGTTAATAGTGAATTTTTTGAGTGAAATTTGTTATTTGAGATAAAGAGAAGAGAGATTAGTATTAGAAATCATCAATGGAGTGGAGTAACAATGTTTGAAGGGGATGCATTGGATATATATGGTAACTGTGAATTTTTAAAAAAAAAATTGGTATGGTCATTTAGATATTGTTGGGTTTAGGAATTTTATATGTATAGAGTTTAAGGTTTGTAAAGTTGAAATTGATGAAATCCAATTTCAATGTTTGTATTATTTGGGTATATTGGGTTTTGATTTTTGGGTTATGCAAGTTGTTTCAAAATCCGGTTTGAATGTTTGTGTTGTTTGAGTATACTAATTATTTTGATTTGTTGTTTCATAATCACGTTGGAAAATTTTGAAACATAAAATTGACCCTCTTTGTATAGGTGACATTGTTGCTTTTGAGAGATTCCATATTTTTGGACTATAGTGCATGGTAATTAGTTTTGATAGGTGGAATTGGGTGTGGTAAGAGACTATGAATTATAATGAATAAAAAGGGTTGTCGTTTTTTAGATTGGAATTGTTTGTTTAGGGTAGTGTTAACTGTTGGGAAATTAAAATTGGTGGGTATCCAATAGTGACAATTGCTGCATACCTTTATTTTAAATTAGCAAAAGGGATATGTGTAAAAACTATATGTTGGTTTTTACCAAACAATGCTGTTAGCAAATCGAGTCATAAGCACTTTTTGTTTAGTGTTCGATTTGATGCAAGGTAATCGTTGGGGGTTACCGTATGTGCTTTTTTAGTGACTTTATTTTACATTTTCATGATTTTGCATTATAAATGTTTGAGAAGGCACCAAGGAAATATAGAATAAAATTTAAATTGCAATTCCCTAGCCTGTTCCATTTGAAAGATTGTTTAGATATATGTGTTAGAATAAGAATCCGGGCAATAGTTATGTAGCATGAAACCATTACTTCCTTACCACTAGTCGGGCCACACAAAGCAAGAAAGAAGATTACATATGAAGCCTCTACAGCTCTTGAAAGATGGTGGAGAACGCACATGACTTGTAAGAAATGTAGAGGAAAATGTCACAATGTTAGAACCTGTAAGTGTCATGGGTTGCGCATGGGAGCCCATAACCATGGCACAATTATATGATCCATCATGTTTAATGGAGGTTATTTGGCCCAACCAAATTGCCCTGTTGCTTGGAGAGATTGAAGGCTCATATACAAAGTAAGACCAAGTCAAAGATATGCAATATTAGAGATACCTTGTAATCTTATAAGATATAATAAATGTAATCTTAGATATGTGATTCATAGATAGCTTTTAATCCTAGCCATTGATGTATTTTATTCTGTACCATTGATTTTGGAGAGGCACAATTATAAATAGAGGCATCTCCCCCTTATTGTAAATAATTCATTGAGTAATAGAATTCCTGAGAGCATTCTCTTAAAACTCTCTCTTGTGTTCTTAGCTCTCCTCTTACTTTGTTCTTATATTTCAAATTATTCATCTTTGTTCTTTGTTGGTGCCTTAGAAGACTTTTGTTTGATCTTCAATTGTTGGGAGTTAGGCTGACTTAGGTGTTTTTAGAGAAAGAAAACCCTTAAGGTCACACGAATTGTGAGGCAAAAATTTAAGTTTATGACAGTTGTTATCAGAGCTAAGGTTTTGAAGTCACCTTTGAAAGATGTCGAAAGAAGTTGCCTAATATGTTGAGCCAATAGACCTGTGGAAGGGCTAGAAAAGCTAGTCGATCAAGGGACATGTTGTCTGCTTTGGAAGATCTGGTAGTGACTCTCAAGGAGTCCATGGGGGACGCTAAAGAGAGGCTTGATGAAGTTGAGGGGGGACTCACCTATGGGCTACAATCCATGAAGGAACAACTTAGGGACTATGTGTCAGAGTCTCTCGACTCCATTGAGAACAAGTTGACTGATAGAGATTGTTGACACCATTTTTTTTTATAAAACGGGGTCGACTTGGATTTTAAAAAACGAAAACGAAAAACGGGAGTCGCCACCAATCCTTTTTAATAAGGTGTGATTAGATCACCTCGAAAAGTGGTTGTTTTTAATAAATGATTTGATTTTATTAAAACAACGATTTTGGTCCACGAAATTCAGAAAAACAGGTTCGGGAGTCGGTTACGTACGAGGAAGGATTAGCACCCTCGTAACGCCCAAAAATTGGTACCTAGTTGATTAATTAATGTCTTAATGTCGAAAATTGAAAACTTTAAAGATATTTAAAGTACGATCCTTAAAAACTCGAATGACATGGATTAAGATTTAAGAGGATATTTGGCTATTTGGTCGAACGAGAAATCGAAACCCAGCACATTAGGGCACGTTTTCTCGAATTTCCAAACGTAAAACATTGCCTTATTTTGAAATTTTTAAAAGGATATTTGGCTATTTGGTCGAACGAGAAAAATCGTAACCCAGCACATTAGGGCACGTTTTCTCGAATTTCTAAACGCAAAACATTGTCTTATTTTGAAATTTTTAAAAGGATATTTGGCTATTTGGTCGAACGAGAAAAATCGAAACCCGACACATTAGAGCACGTTTTCTCGAATTTCCAAACGCAAAATATTGCCTTATTTTGAAATTTTTAAAAGGATATTTGGCTATTTGGTCGAACGAGAAAAATCGAAACCCAGCACATTAGGGCACGTTTTCTCGAATTTCCAAATGCAAAACATTGCCTTATTTTGAGATTTTTAAAAGGATATTAGTATGCGTAACAAAATGTTAATGAACACAATGGTGTAGCATAAATAATACGAGTAATAGCAATGAAAATAAATTAGATAAAAATGGCAAATCAATGACATACAAAATAACAATACATATAAGCAAATAAAATCAAAACATTCTTTCAAAATAATAATGAAAATGTAAATAAAGAAATAAACAAAGAAAATGAATAGAACTATAAAAATATAAAAGATATATATATGTGTATATACATAAAATTATGGAAATATGAAAAATATATGTATGCATATATTTCAAAATTATTGTATAATATATATATAAATATATAAGTAAGCATATACATATATATACGTATGTACATTAAAATATGTATATGTACATGCATGTCTATAAAAATTATAGAAGGTATATAAAAGTATGTATATATATATGAAAATAGAATATGTACATAGATATATAGATATGCATATAAGTTATAAAATATAAAGAATGTATAAGTATATATATGTATATGTAGACAATGTATAAAAATATGTACATGTATATATATTATAAAAAACGCATGTATGTATATATATATAACAAAATTTAAAATTTAAAAAGTATAAATAATAATAATAATAATAATAATAATGGTATAATATGATAATGATAATAACATTGAAATAATTAACTGAATAATAAAATTGCTAAAAAACACAGACTAAATTGAAATTAAAACGAAAATATGGGGCGAATTCGAAATAAAAAACGTAAAGGATTAAATTGTGACATGCGCAAAAAGAGGGGGACCAAAACAGGAAATAAACCAAGTCCCCAAAACGCAGCGCTGCAATGGACTAAAATGAAACAAAAATAAAACTATGCAGCTAATTTAAAATAAAAGGAAAGAACGAAAAAAGGGCTAGATTACAATGCGTTGCAAAATCGGAGGGACTGCGCGCGCAAATATCCCTTTTAAAGAAAACACGCGGATCCCTTTGCTGGAGCGGGTCGAATCGGGTCGGCCTCCCCAAAATGACGATGTTTTGGCGCCTGGGGAGGCCAAGCTAAACGGCGCCGTTTCATAACTCTATTTAAACCAAAAAATTTTAAAAACATTTCATTTTTCAATGTTCAAAAAAAACTGCAGAACCACCTCCCATTTTCTCTCAAAACTCCGGCCAGGATCCGGCCAAGTGCTCTGACGCACCTCCGCCATAGCGCCACCGTGGGCAGCGGCCGGAGGCATAAAATCAAGCCTTTTTGGTCCCTTTTCGAAGTCGGTTGCCTCTAGGCCACAGATCCAGGACCGAATCTCACAAAAAAATGAGCCCAAGACCCGAAAAACGAGGAGAAACCGCTTGTCTCCTCCTCTTCCGGTGCGGCACAGGTAAGGTTTCTTTTTTTATTTCCTTTTATTCGATTTATTTTATATGCGAAAAAAAGAAAAGAATAGAAACGAACCGAAGAAAAGAAAAAAAGTCACCTTTAAAACTGTTTCTCTTTTTTATTTCTTCAATATTCGTCCAAAAAATAATCCCCCTTACAAAGATGATATTCGGCTCTTTATAGCCGATTACAACGCTATTATTTTTTTATTTTTCCTACGGTTCTTGTACTTGTTGTTGCGTGTGTAATCTCTTTTGCAGGTCAGAGGAGTTGGTGGAGTAGGTGAAGTTGCACGGCGCCGGCCAGAGGAACGGCGGCTGAAGAGTCAGAAGGCCCTAGGTGCGGCGCACCTAGGGTTAGGGTTTTTTGATTTTTTTGTGTTTTTGTTTTTGGGTTTGGGCTAGGTTTTTATTTGGGCCTGTTTGTAATTCGGGTTATTAGGTTTTGGGTCTACTGGGATTTGGGTTGTGAATGGTTAGAGGGTTTGGGTTTCAATTGGGCCCGGGCATGAAATTGGGCTTGTACAGAGATGATACCCTAGAGGATATGATAACAACCTTGAAAGAGGAGATTACGAAGCTTAAGAGTGAACTTACAATCTACAAGGCTATTTTGGGCAATGGAAGGTTAGCTGCTGCACCCAAATTGAGTGTGGATGTTCTCAAGCCTAAAGAATTCAAGGGGATAAGGTCCGTAAGAGATGTGGAAAATTTCCTGTGGGGAGTGGAGCAATACTTCCATTTTAAAGGCATCATGGATGATGCCACTACGGTAAATACTGCTGCTATGTATTTCACTGACGTTGCTTTATTGTGGTGGTGTCGTAGGTCCATAGACATGAGACGTGGTGGGATCAAAATTAAGACTTGGGAGGAGTTTTCAGAGTGAGCTCAAAGTACAGTTTTATCCGGTGTATACTGAGGATGAAGCTCGGGCAAAATTACGTCGACTTACGCAACAAGGCCCAGTGAGGGAGTATGTGCGGGAATTTCATGAACTCATACTTTAAATCTCGGATATTGGCGAGAAAGATGTGTTATTTTCCTTTATGGATGAATGGATTGAAGCCATTGGTGAAGTAAGAGTTGCAACACCAAAGAGTTCAATAGCGTACCATGTCTGTAGTAGAATATTTTGTTGAGCTAGGCCCGAGGAAAGACAAGCCTAAACCTTCCAAGCCTAAATTTAAACTAAGGGGTAATGGTGGGGGAGACAAAAACAAGTCTGCTAAAGATGGCGATGGCAAGGCTTAAAGACCGTGGGATAGGAAGGCCTGTATATGATCAATGATTGTTTGAAAAAGGCCGCTCTTTCTGCCATGGAAGCAAATGACGAGGAAGACGAAGTGACCAAAAATCTCAATTCGATATTGGGAGGTGTCGAAGACAAGACGAGTCGTGAGCTAATATTTGTAAACATCGTGAGCTAATATTTGTAAACATCACTGTGGTGGGCAGAAGATTGAATGCGCTTGTTGACATAGGTGCATTAGATTTGTTCATGTCCAAAGAGACTGCTCGTGATTTCGGGCTTAAAATAGAAAAGGAATCAGGTTGGATCAAGACCGTCAATTCAAAAAGTGTTGAGATAGAGGGCGTGGCCAAAGTAGTCGAGATCCAACTTGGCGAATGGATTGGTAAAGACACCATTAAGGTAATACCACTTGATGTCTTTGACTTTGTGGTTGGATTAAGCTTTTTTGATTGTATTAACGTGAATATTTTTCCTTTTGGTAATTATATGGTGATATTGGACCCAAACCATCGATGTATGGTACAAATGAAAAGGAAATGAGGTATGGAAGGAAAAATATTATTGGCGATCCAATTTGCCTAAGGAGTTCGTAGAGAAGAAGCCTCCTACATAGCCACATTGAAGGCCGAGGAAGTCTTTTAGCCCATTGGTGAGATTCTAAAAAAAGTGAGCCAGTTATTGCAATCTTTTAGAGATGTGATGCCAGTCAAGTTGCCCAAAGAATTACCACCAAAGAGGGAGGTGGATCACAGAATTGAGTTAGTGCCCAACTCGGAGCCACCGGTGAGGGCCCCCTATCGTATGTCCCCACCAGAATTAGAAGAACTGGGAAGTCAGAACTTTGGCCCTTTTAGAGGATCGTTACTATTGGCCTCACGTGAGTGATGATGTGGAGACCAATGTGAAAACTTGTCTAGTATGCCAACAAGACAAGGTTGAGCTGAAGATTTCGACTAGTTTACTACAACCTTTACCCATTCCGAAAAGACCATGGGAGAGTGTATCCACAGACTTTATTATTGGTTTGCCTAAATCTGATGGGTTTGCAAGTATTCTTGTTGTGGTGGATAGGTTTTCAAAGTATGCAATGTTCATTCCAGCAACCAATGAGTGCCTTGCTGAGGAGGCAACTCGTTCGTTCTTTAGACATGTGGTGAAATATTGGGGAGTGCTACTGTCTATCATCAGTGATCGAGATGGGCGATTCACAAGCTGGTTCTGGACAGAGTTATTCAAGTTTCTGGGCTCGAACTTGAACTTCTCCACTAGTATGCATCCGTAAATTGAAGAGCAAACCGAACGAGTGAATGCATTGTTGGAGACGTATCTTTGACACTATGCGAATGCCACACAAAGGGATTGGCCAAAGTTGGACGTGACACAATTTTCTTACAACTTGTAGCGAAGTGGAGCTACAAATCAAAGTCCGTTCGAGGCAGTAACGGGACAACAGCCTCTCACAACTAATGTTGTTGTGACTTGTTATACTAGACCAAATCCGGTAGCTTATTGATTTGGAAGGATTGGCAAGAGAAAAATGACTTAGCTAGAGCTTGTCTACACAAGGCAAGCAAGCGCAATAAGAACTGGGCGAATAAAAATCGAATAGATATGCAATTTCAAGTTGGCGACGCAATCCTTGCTAAACTACATTTTATTTTGCCACATAATGGCTTGCATAAGGGGCTTGTGCGATGGTATGGAGGACCCTTTCAAGTTTTGAAGAGAGTAGGCAAGGTGGCCTACAAGCTTGAGTTGCCAACAAAACTTAAAGTCCATCCAGTGTTTCATATAAGTATGTTTAAGTGATTCCATGAGGACCAAGAGGACCCAAATCGAGGCAAGTCAGAACGAGCACCAATGGGGGTAAAGGTCTCATATGATCGTGAAGTTGAAAGTATCAAGGTAGACCGTGTGATCAGATGGAAGAACTATAGGCCGAGGCATGAGTACTTGGTGCGATGGAAGGGACTTTCCAACAGTGTAGCAAGTTAGGAACCTGCCGAGGCCTTCTGGTAGTTTCAAGGCAAGATAGACCACTTCCATGTGGAGGACGCAACGAGGGCGTTGCTAAAATAGGTGGGGGAGAATGTCATGGGTTGCGTATGGGAGCCTGCAACCATGACACAATTATGTGATCTATCATGTTCAAGGGAGGTTATTTGGCCTAACCAAATTGGCCCGTTGCTTAGAGAGATTGAAGGCTCATCTACAAAGTAAGACCAAGTGAAATATATGCAATCTTAGAGATAACTTGTAATCGTAGAAGATATAATAAATGTAATCTTAGAGATATGATTCGTAGATAGCTTCTAATCCTAGCCATTGATGTACTTTAATCCGTATCATTAATTTTGGGGAGGCTCAACTATAAATAGAGGCCCCTCCCCCTCATTGTAAATAATTCATTGAGTAATAGAATTCTTGAGAGCATTCTCTCAAAATTCTCTCTCGTGTTCTTTGCTCTTCTGTTACTTTGATCTTATATTTCAAATTCGTTCATCTTTGTTCTTCGTTGGAACCTTAGAAGAATTATGTTTGATCTTCAATTGTTGGAGGTTAGGCTGACTTAGGTGTTTTTGGAGGAAGAAAACCCCTAAGGCCGCACAGATTGTTGAAAATCGCTATACAAGTGCAAGTTTGGTTTAAGGTTTATAGCTATAAATATAATAAACCGACTCGATTTTTAAAATTTTAATTTTTTGTTGTACAAGAAAATTGCTTTCGAGCTAAATTTTTTCAACAAGCTGCACGGTTGAACAATACAAGATGGATTCCAAGGATAACTAAGTTGGGTAGAATGATAGTTCATTTTCTTGATGAAGGCACAATTATTTTATTCTGAAACAGGCGATGAAATGGTAAAAAAAGAACA
Source organism: Gossypium hirsutum (assembly GCF_007990345.1). Classification (NCBI taxonomy): domain Eukaryota; kingdom Viridiplantae; phylum Streptophyta; class Magnoliopsida; order Malvales; family Malvaceae; genus Gossypium; species Gossypium hirsutum. Next base: position 14,708,156 of record NC_053447.1, on the reverse strand, counting down.
AGAAATGATTGAATAATTGTGTGAGAAGCTTTGGGTTCAAGTTTTGTTTATTGCTATTGATGTGAATGTTTTTGCCTCATATAATTGGTCATCCTTTTTTGTTTCTCACTGGATACATAGCTCACTCACAATTTAGTTACATGGTGATGGCTTTACCTTACCAACTCAATTTTTGGGAAAATGGCAAAAACTACAAACTTAAATCAATATTGTTTGCAACTTCTTCCAATTTTTTCCTTTAAATCAGTACTCTATATTTACATGATAACTTTTTTATTATAATAGCAAAGATTCTTTACTTTTGGCTTTTTTTTTATCATTCTCTCTTAAATTTCTTTTTCAATTTATAAATTTCATAAACATCTTTTTAAGTGTGCAAAATAAACTAACAATAATAAAAAAAGATAACTAAAATTTAATATTATCGTTCTTTACAAAACAAATAAAAATCAGTTAATTTTTCATATCACTGATCAAAATAAACAAAAACCAAACTAAGATCACAATTTTTTTCAAAATTTTCACATTTCAATTAATAATCTAAGTTTTTTTTTTACAAAACTATTCAACCCTAAATCACAATTATCATTCTAAACTCTAAACTTTAAATCAAAACTAAAATTGAAATTAATTAAACCCTAACTCTCACTACCACCCCTAAATCAAATCATAAACCCCAAATCACAACCTAAACCCAAAATCACTCAACCCTAACCATTATCATCCTTAAACCTAAAATCAAATTCTAAACTTCCTTTTATCATCTCATTTCATCAATACCCAAATAAAAAATATAGCAACATTCATACCAATACCCCACATTATCCGTTCTTTCTTCCTTTCCCTCTCCATTGCCTTTTTTTCCTTAACAACCCAATTATTACAACTCGTGCGCGAGAACTCTTCAGATTATCAAACCAAGAGAAGAAGTAGCAACATCTCCAACCACCATAGTTTCGACAACCAAAGAATCTTCTTCCGGGATTATCGTGACCAAAATGCCCTTAATGCTGCCAGAATTCCACGCTAGCAGATCGTGATGGCATGTGCTTCATCCATTTCTGTCCTTCTTCTCTGCCTTGAATTCAGATAGAAAGATAACAAAACAAAACAAAAAAAATTAGGGATTTTACCATGAAGGTAAAAATTTTTAGTTAACATTAAATTTTTTTTTTAAATTTACTTTAATCACCTGTAAAATATATACACAATCGGCATACAAAATGTGACATCCTAGTCAGCTTTTCGTTTGAATTTTAACATATTAGTGATCAAAACAAGAATATTTACTAAGTGTTATATTTGACAAAAAAAATTAGAATAATCAAAAAAAGAAAAAAATAATTTTAGAACGACCATCTGAGTTGTTTAAATGTCCAAATAGCATATTGAGTACTAATTGCTCTAGTGCTCTTCTGTTTGGTGCTCGATTGCAAATTTTTGGACTGATATACGAGAAGTCAGGTATTGGACAATCGGTAATGGGAAACTAGTTGGATTTTAGAAGGACAATTGGACACCAACAGTGGTACCCCTCGAGAATCACATGATTGCCTCGGCTGAAGTTGTGGATAATACCTTGGTGAGTTATATGACTAATATTAAAGGCAATTGGGATTGGAACAGATTTGCACACTATCTCTCGACCTCAAGCGTCATTCATCTTGCAGGGATTAGTCCACTGGAGGTCAAGGTATGGGATCGTTGACTGCATGGGAAGAGGGTCTAGCCGCGTGCTGGTGGAAAGCGACAACCAAATATTGGTAAAGATGCAGCTGCAGCAGCAGTAGATAGGAATAATTCCTTGATACGTAGAGTAAAGCATTTGTTGACAAGGAACTGGAAGGTTAATTTCTATCGAGTGACTAATAGAGCTGTACACACCTTGGCTGGGAAGCCATTTTGTTACGCTTACTACTGCTTTCTTTGTATTAGACCTGTGGCCTCTTTTATCTTACCAAATAAAAAATTTAAAAAATTATCATGTGTACTTGGGTAATATTAGAACATAATAAATAAATAAATAAAATTAGATACATAAACTACTTGTAAAATTAAAAAACTTCAGAGACAAAGGGTATATAAAGCTCACCCAAATTCCAATAGTTAACAAAGAAGGCTCCCATGGTGGTGCTTTGTTCTGTAGCCCACGAGAATTGTATGCCACTACCAATTTCATTCCTTACCCGAAGAGCATGGGCATGTTAAGTCGAAGCACATGATTCTTGTCACACAGCTAAAGAGTGAAGACAAGGAACATTTAATATAAACGAAACGCTTGAGTGATTAAATACTAAAGTTACATATTTTATGTAATTAATTTGGTTAATTTATGAAAATGCACCACTAATTTTGCCATATTTATTGAATTTTGTGCAGGAATGCAATTTGAGGCTAAATAGAAGAAAAAGGAAACAATCGGGCTAGATTGAAGAAAGAAGCAAAGAATGAGGGCCAAAGAAGAATTTTTCCAAGATTAATTAGCTGAAATTTTTGACTTAGTAAGAGATTATTTTGGGATTTATTTTATTATGGGATATTTTTCCTTAATTTCCTATGACTAGTTGGCTCCTAATTTAGTAAATCCCCCAGTATAAATAGAGCTTGTATTTGTTCATCAATTCATCAATCAAAAATATTAAGTTCTTGTCATCCAATACATTCTCTCTTTTCTCACGTAGCATTGTTGTTTCTTTAGTTTCCTTTCCTTCAATTTTTAATTTTCAGTAGCTAATCACCAAATCAAGCCATTTGCAATTCCTTTTTCAATTTTTTTTCCAAATAGTCAACCACCCTACTTTAATATATTCCAACCCCCATACTCAATCACATCACCCACCTTTTCACCCATTTACCTTAATTAATTTATCAAATACCAACATGTCTCAAACCTTAGCCAACTAAACTTATTTTCAGCTTTAGGCCGAAATTAACCTCGTCAAAACCCGTGAGTTACGAACCCGAGCCATTTAACTCCTAAAATTCTAGTACTTATTACTTCTCCGGATTAAGAGTATGATTTTGTCAACTCAAAAAGTCAGATCAACACTAAGTCAAAAAAGACGTCGTTTGATTTAGTGTGGTTAGACGTACAGTTGGAATTCCGAAAGGAACGTTTCTAATCAGTTTTCTGTGAACACATTGGCGTGCCAAGTGGAGATTTCTGTTTGGTTCTGTCAAGGGAAGTAGTAACCGGATTTAAATGTCCCACGCGGTTGAGGGCATTGGTTCGAGCTAGGCTCTTCTAGAACGCAAAGCTGCCGAAGTTCTAAATCACGAACGTTTCGTGGTTGTTCGATCGGTAAGGGTTAGTTATTGGACGTTCCATAACTAATTTACACAAGAAAGAGTTGATGTCCGAGGTGTCCTTGGTAGCTATAACTAGCTTATTGGAAAAGAGGAGTTCATCCAATTTCGAGGATCGGTTCAAAGACGAGGAAAATTCATGTCTAAAGCTGAGCTCATTCTAATTAATTTTTCTTAATATTTATTTCATAGTTTTTATTATTCTGTTTTCAACCTTTACTTTTGACGTTATTTTTCTGTTAATTTCAGGCTTTCAAATTTTTATCCCCCTGGACGTCTTGGGCACGACAGCTGCCCCGACATAAATCTGGTCAAGCGAGCAACAATTTACAGTAAACCAGTCTCTAAGGGATCGACCCTACTCCCTATACTGCATAATTTGCAAATTAAGGTCTAGGTTTATATTGGTGGATTCGACACCCATCAGTTTTGGCGCCGTTGCCGGGGACTTGCAACACTCACAATTGTTTAAATTATCTTCATGACCAGATCTTCATCCGGAGATCTCGAATACGACCCAGAGGTCGAAAAATCAGCACGAGCACGATGAAAAGATACGGAAGCTCTTAAACGTGCAAGTAAAGCAGAAGTTGAGCTAGGACAAGGGCTCTTAGAAACCAACATTGAAAAATTGAGACAAGCAATTCGTGCAGAGGCAATTCGACGTGGGAAATAAGTCGAAGTGGTTGATCTTGAAACCGAACCACTTCTTGAAACAAAAGAAGCAGAAGACAACCTCGGTGAACCAGAAAGGATGGCGAACCGAACCATTCGTCAATTAGCCGCTACTCCCAACGAGCAAACACCGTTATGCATCAACTATCCAGTCAGAGAAACTCCGTTCGAGTTGAAGTCAGGCATGATTCACCTTTTGCCCACTTTTCGAGGCTTGAAGAATGAGAATCTACATACCCACTTGAGAGAATTCCCAATGGTTTGCTCAAGCATGAAACCACAGGGAGTAACCGAAGATGAAATTAAACTTCGAGACTTTCCTTTCTCTCTAGTTGATACAGCAAAAGAATGGTTATTTTACTTACCTCCAGGTTCTATTACAACATGGGATGACTTATCTCATGTTTTTCTTGACAGATTTTTCCCAGCATCGCGAGCAGCTGAACTTAAGAGAGATATAGTGGGAATTCGCCAAATGGAAAGCGAATCGCTCTATGACTATTGAGAGCGGTACAAAAAACTGTGTGCAAGTTGTCTTCAACACGGTTTGACCGAGCAATCACTTCTTCAGTATTTCTACGAGGGTTTGCTCCCTGTGGAAATAAAAATGATTGATGCGGCTAGTGGGGGCGCTTGTCAATATGACTCCTCAAAGGGCAAGAGAACTGATATCCACCATGGCTGCAAATTCTCAACAGTATCGGCCGAATTCAGAACCCACAAGACGGGTTAATGGGGTAAACGTTTCATCCTTAGAAGATAAATTGGATAAGCTCACTAATATTGTTCAATCTATGCTTACAGAAAAGAAGAATCGGACCCAACTGTGTGGAGTTTGTACTACATCTGAACATCCGACGGATTTGTGCCCAATCCTTAGCGAAAATTCAACGGCACATGTCGACGCTGTCGGAGGTTTTTTGGGACCTCCACAAAGACGATATGATCCTTTTTCTAACACCTACAATCCCGGGTAGAAGGATCATCCCAACTTGAATTACGGAGCTAATCCCCGATATAATCCATCATACCGATCGAGACCTTTGTAACCACTGCAACCGCCACCCAAGCCGAGCACATTTCTAGAAGCTGTTATAGAAAGACTTGCCGTAGATGTTATGAAGTAGCAACAGAGGACGGACGCATCAATACAAGAGATAACTAATCAAGTTAGTAAACTCTCGATGGCGGTTAATCGTTTGGAATCTCAAGGTAAATTACCTTCCCAGACAGAGTCGAATCCTCGGCAGAATGCAAGTGCAATAACTCTTCGTAGCGAAAAAGTTCTGGAAACAGTTTCAGACAAAAGTCTTGGGCAAGACAACGAACGGGAAAAACAGATCTCTGATCCAAAAGCCAGACTGAAATCAGAAATTCAGAAACCAATTGTGGTGCCACCTCCTTTTCCAGGGAGACTCGCGAAGGATAAGAAAGAAAATGAGGAAAAAGAAATCCTCGAAACGTTCAGGAAAGTGGACGTGAATATCCCTTTGCTCGACGCCATCAAACAAATTTCTCGTTATGCGAAATTTCTCAAGGAATTGTGCACTACCAAGAGAAGGTTAATAGGTAACGAAAGAGTAAATGTAGGAGAAAATGTCTCCGTAGTACTACAAAAGAAAGTTTAGCCCAAATACAAGGACCAAGGTATGTTCGTTATTTCTTGTGAGATAGGTAATGTAGGCATTAAGAAAGCCATGTGTGACTTAGGGGCTTCCATTAATGTTATGCCTTATCCTATATATAAGTTGATTAACGCGGGTCCTTTTAAAAAGAGAGGAGTAATAATCCAGTTGGTAGATAGGTCAGTCATCTATCCCGAAGGGTTGCTTGAAGACGTCCTTGTTAAAGTTAACAAATTAGTTTTCCCTGCAGATTTCTACATTATTAATATGGAGGACGATAACTCAACTAATTCGTCTGATATTTTACTTGGAAGGCCATTCTTAAGTACCGCAAGCGCAAAAATTGATGTTCAGAGTGGAACATTGACAATGGAGTTTGATGGCGAAATTATGAAATTCAATGTCTACGAAGCCATGAGTCATCCTAACTCATTGTCAAATATTTCCAATATCGATAGTATAGATTGTTTAACTCAAAATTATTCTGAATATCATGACTTTGATGAGTTGGAAACTATCCTTTACAGAAGCATTGACATGGATGTATTGAGTCGTCTCGAGGAGTTAGCAGTTATAGAAGATCCGTTACGAGAAATTGTCAAACACTTAGAGACGCAACTATCGTTGACGAATCGAGGTAACCAATTTGAACTATTACCTTCCCAAATTAAAATGTTGCCTTCGATTTTACAGCCACCAACCTTGGAGCTTAAAGCGTTACCGGACCACCTCAAGTATGTCTTTTTGGAAAAGAAAGACACCTTACTGGTAATAGTGTCAAACAAACTAACCAAAGACGAGGAGGAAAGTCTAGTTCGAGTTCTGAAGGATTATAAGGAAGCTATTGGTTGGACAATAGCCGACATAAAAGGGCTATGTCCATCCACTTGTATGCACATAATTTTCATCGAAGATAACACGAAACCAAAGAGAGATGCTCATAGGCGCCTTAATCCACCCATGACGGAGGTAGTAAAGAAGGAGATCTAGAGAATGTTGGATGCTGGAATGATATACCCGATCTCTGACAGTGATTGGGTTAGCCCGGTCCATGTCGTGCCCAAGAAAACTGGCGTGACAGTGGTGCAAAATTCATCAGGAGAGCTAGTTCCTACTGAGCCCAGAATGGATGGAGGGTTTGCATCGATTACAGGAAGTTGAACGCAGCTACCCGAAAGGACCATTTTCCACTTCCCTTCATCGATCAAATGCTCGAGCGATTAGCTGGTAAGACTCATTATTGTTGTCTCGATGGATATTCAGGATTTTTCCAAATTCGGGTAGCACCTGAAGATTAAGATAAAACAACTTTCACGTGCCTTTTTGGAACGTTTGCGTATAGACGAATGTCGTTTGGACTCTGTAATGCTCCGGCCACTTTTCAGAGATGTATGGTGAGCATATTCTCCGACAATGTCGAGAAAATCATTGAAGTCTTCATGGATGATTTCATGGTGTATGGTGACTCTTTTAACGAATGTCTCGATAATCTTGCTAAGATATTACAAAGATGCCTAGAATTTAATCTTGTTTTAAATTATGAAAAATGCCACTTCATGGTTGACAAAGGATTAATTTTAGGTCATATAGTTTCCTTAGAAGGTATTGAGGTCGATAAAGCAAAAACGGATATTATTAACTCATTACCTTACCCCACATCTGTGAGGGAAATTCGTTCGTTTCTTGGGCATGCAGGATTTTACAGACGATTAATAAAAGACTTCTCGAAGATCGCGCAACCGCTTTGCAGTCTGTTACAGAAGGATAAAGAATTTAAATTTGACCAGACTTGTAAAGACGCATTTGACATGCTGAAGCAGAAATTGGTCTCCGCCCCTATAGTGCAACCACCAAATTGGAACTTCCCGTTCGAAATCATGTGTGATGCAAGTGATCGAAGTGTGGGAGCTGTTCTTGGCCAAAGAATAGGGAAAAAGCCTCATGTGATCTACTACGTTTCGAAAACCTTGGATGCTGCCCAAAGCAATTACACAACCACAGAGAAAGAATTATTAGCTTTTGTGTTTGCTTTAGATAAATTTAGATCTTACCTATTAGGAACTAAAGTAATTATCTTTTCTGATCATGCAGCTTTGAAATATCTGATAGGGAAGAAGAAGGCAAAACCTCGACTGATCAGGTGGATTCTACTTCTGCAAGAATTCGATTTTGAAATTCGAGATAAAAAAGGATGCGAAAACTTAGTAGCTGACCATCTGAGTCGATTACCGATTCCAGTAGACGACACACCATTGAAAGACAACTTCCCAGATGAAAACCTATTTTTAGCAAATACAGTTCATCCTTGGTACGCAGACATAGTAAATTATCTCGTTACAGGTACTGTTCCTTCGGAATTACCAATGTCTAAAAAAGATAAGATAAAAAAGGATGCACGGTACTTCATTTGGGACGGCCCTTACCTTTGGAAGCATTGCTCCTACTAGGTAATTCGACGGTGTGTAGCAGAAACAGAGGTACAGTCTATCTTGACTTTTTGTCATTCTTATGCATGTGGGGGACACTTTGGACCTAAACGCACCGTACATAAAATTCTTGAGTGTGGACTATTTTGGCCAAGTATATTTCGTGACGTATTCTTATTATGTAAAACCTGTGAAAGATGCCAAAAAGTCGGTAATCTTAGCCGTCAAAATGAGATGCCCTTTACTCTCATCCATATTTGCGAAATTTTTTATGTGTGGGGCATCGATTTTATGGGTCCTTTTATTTCTTCTTTCGGTAATTTCTATATACTCTTAGCTGTTGATTACGTTTCTAAGTGGGTAGAAGCAAAGGCTACTCGCAATGATAATGCTAAGACTATGATTGACTTTCTTAAAAGTTCTATCTTTTCCAGGTATGGCACCCCACGAGCATTAATCAGCGACAGAGGAACTCATTTCTGCAATAAACTCGTAAGTGCACTTATGGAAAAATATGGTGTGACTCAACGAATTGCCACTGCCTACTATCCACAAACAAACGGACAAGCTGAAGTGTCAAATCGAGAAATCAAGTCCATATTGGAGAAGACTGTTAAACCTAACAGAAAGGATTGGAGCTTGAGACTAAATGACGCACTTTGGGCTTATAGGACAGCTTACAATGGACCAATAGGCATGTCACCTTATCGACTTGTTTTTGGTAAACCGTGCCATCTCCCTGTCGAATTAGAGCATAAAGCATTTTGGGTAGTTAAGCAGTGTAATATGGAGATGGAGACCGCAGGAAGAGCTCAAAAGTTGGACATTCAGAAACTCGAGGAAATTAGAAACGATGCATATGAAAATGCTCGAGTTTATAAAGAAAAGACGAAGGCGTTCCACGATAAGATGATCACTAGGAAGCAGTTTTCAATAGGACAAAAAGTTCTCCTATACGACTCCACCTTAAAAATTTTCGCTGGTAAGCTTCGATCCAAATGGATAGGTCTATTTACTATCACTAATTTATTCTCAAATGGTGCAGTAGAAATTCAAAGCGAAGAAACCCGGAAGTGCTTTAAGGTGAATGGACAACGATTGAAACCCTTCTACGAGAATTTTCAAACGCACACGATTGAGGAGATTGTTCTCGAGGAGCCCAGAAATTGAATAACAGGTCGTCGAGCTAACGACGTTAAACATAGCGTTGTTGGGAGGCAACCCAAATTTTCTTTTCCTTTATGCAAATAAAATTTTTGGTAAAATGGAAAATGAAAATACATATCGAGGATTAGTTCTGTCTAAGGAAAGACTTGGTACTTAAGTATGTCCATTGTGACTCACCTCTCTTTCTTGGGAACTTACTTGGTGCATTTATCACGACTATTTTACCAAATATCGTAATTCTAATTTATTTCTTGAGTTTATAGCTTAGCTAATAAATTTGAAAAGAAAAAAATTTTAATTTTCCTATTATTATTATTTATTTTTACTATTTTATTTTATTTTTGTAGGAAAACATTCCAAGACAAAATTAAATTCTACATGTCAACCCACAAAATTCTTTTTATTTCAGCCAAGGCTCACTCTACCTACGAGACCAACCTCCACGACATTGAAATACATGGAGAGTTTCTTTTTTCTCTCTTTCTCCTACTTATCTTTACTTTTATTCTTTGAATTACATTGGGACAATATAAAATAAGTAGGGGGGAGGGAAACATAAATTGGTTCTAATTTGCTTATCTGTCATCGCTATTTTTGCATGTTTTTGGTAAAAGGTAAAATTTTTCTTTTAAATTGGGATGGTACACTTTTGGTTTGACCGATTTAGCTATTTAATTCTTTACACATGAAACTTTTCAATAACCTAGACTTAGTGGGTAAGAAATTTTTGGGAATTATGAGTTTGCTTGATTGTCTACCTTTTATTATATATTTTTATTATTTTGTCAAAAAAAAAGAATAAATACTCCTCTGATACGAATGTTAAGAGTGAAAATTTGGGGTTGTACATCGGGCTGAGTAACCAGAATGTGATGCTTGGGTTGTCATCACATCTCGCGTAAAAAGGTTCATGTGGCTGCCCAATTTCTTTGTACTCACTCCGCTAACAAGTTATCATGAGTAGGACGAAATAACCTGCTTAGAGACGTCCGAATTGAGTAACCGGAACATGGTGCTTGGGTTGTCATCATGTCTCGCGTCAAAAAATTCGATAATGTCCTAAGTGCAAAAATAAATAAATAAATAAATAAAATTAGGGGTAGGCCTATCATGCTCTAATAAATTCCAAAATATATTTAATTATTTCTTAGGCTAGGCTATTTGAGATGTTAATGTGCTAAGATTAAATTGTTGAAATGTGCAAACCATGGGGGTCAAGTCCTATTTTGGAGAAAATTTTTCCTTTTGCAGATACATACAAAATGCTCGAGGACTAGCATAAGCTAAGTAGGGGGAATTGATTAAATACTAAAGTTACATATTTTATGTAATTAATTTGGTTAATTTATGAAAATGCACCACTAATTTTGCCATATTTATTGAATTTTGTGCAGGAATGCAATTTGGGGCTAAATAGAAGAAAAAGGAAACAATCGGGATAGATTGAAGAAAGAAGCAAAGAATGAGGGCCAAAGAAGAATTTTTCCAAGATTAATTAGCTGAAATTTTTTACTTAGTGGGAGATTATTTTGGGATTTATTTTATTATGGGATTTTTTTTCTTAATTTCCTATAACTAGTTGGCTCCTAATTTAGTAAATCCCCCAGTATAAATAGAGCTTGTATTTGTTCATCAATTCATCAATCAAAAATATTAAGTTCTTGTCTTTCAATACATTCTCTCTTTTCTCACGTAGCATTGTTGTTTCTTTAGTTTCCTTTCCTTCAATTTTTAATTTCCAGTAGCTAATCACCAAATCAAGCCATTTGCAATTCCTTTTTCAATTTTTTTTCAAATAGTCAACCACCTTACATATATTCTAACCCCCATACTCAATCATATCACCCACATTTTCACCCATTTACCTTAATTAATTTATCAAATACCAACATGTCTCAAACCTTAGTCAACTAAACTCATTTTCAGCTTTAGGCCGAAATTAACCTCGTCAAAACCCGTGAGTTACGAACCCGAGCCATTTAACTCCTAAAATTCTAGTACTTATTACTTCTCCGGATTAAGAGTATGATTTTGTCAACTCAAAAAGTCAGATCAACACTAAGTCAAAAAAGACGTCGTTTGATTTAGTGTGGTTAGACGTACAGTTGGAATTCCGAAAGGAACGTTTCTAATCAGTTTTCTGTGAACACATTGGCGTGCCAAGTGGAGATTTCTGTTTGGTTCTGTCAAGGGAAGTAGTAACCGGATTTAAATGTCCCACGCGGTTGAGGGCATTGGTTCGAGCTAGGCTCTTCTAGAACGCAAAGCTGCCGAAGTTCTAAATCACGAACGTTTCGTGGTTGTTCGATCGGGAAGGGTTAGTTATTGGACGTTCCATAACTAATTTACACAAGAAAGAGTTGATGTCCGAGGTGTCCTTGGTAGCTATAACTAGCTTATTGGAAAAGAGGAGTTCATCCAATTTCGAGGATCGGTTCAAAGACGAGGAAAATTCATGTCTAAAGCTGAGCTCATTCTAATTAATTTTTCTTAATATTTATTTCACAGTTTTTATTATTCTGTTTTCAACCTTTACTTTTGACGTTATTTTTCTGTTAATTTCAGGCTTTCAAATTTTTATCCCCCCGGACGTCTTGGGCACGACAGCTGCCCTGACATAAATCTGGTCAAGCGAGCAACAATTTACAGTAAACCAGTCTCTAAGGGATCGGCCCTACTCCCTATACTGCATAATTTGCAAATTAAGGTCTAGGTTTATATTGGTGGATTCGACACCCATCATTAAGGTTGAGTTTTCTAATTTCTTTGCCCATCCTCATTAGTCACTACCTTTCTGTTTTTAGGTACCGACTCATTTTTGGGTAAATTATATAAATACTCATTTAACTATTAGCGTGTTTATGTTTTGGTTACTCAAATTCAAAATTTTTTATTTTAGTCACTACCGTTTGGTCACTCCTCTGTTAAATAAAATATTTATAAAATAAATAAATAAATATAAAATATTTATAAATAAATAAATATCATTTTTCTCATTTTCTAACATGAAAATTATTTATTAGGCAATTAAGAAGACTCTACGTAGATTCAATTTTTTCCCTTTGTTTCAACATTAACGACCATCATGTTTAGTTTGGGTCAAAAATTACAACTTAAGGTCGAAAAGGATGAGAATCATTGTTTTTAGGTTGTTGCCTAAAACGAGTTTTTTGCGTTTGACTTTCAGGTTGTGCTTGAGGGCAGACGTGATTGAGGATTCTATAGGTGAGAATAAGGCCTTGGAGACCTAATAGATGGAAGGTCATGCCGACAGCTCCACAATCGATTCCTAGTTCAATGACGCGATGATGGAAGATGTGGAAATCGAGAAGTTTGTAGTAATGGTTATTCGTGCCAATGGTAGTGGGAGAAGGTGGTGCCCAACGCTAAGCAAATTTGACGAGGACTAAAGAGTAACGTTAAAAGTATAATAAAATTTATTATTTATAAAATAAACTAAAAAAAGGAAATTTTTGAATTTGATTTAAGTCTTGCTTTTGGGTTTTTTTATGAAAAATATTTTATTTATAAAAGTATTATTTTAATAAATAAATCATGTCAAGAAAAGAGAAAAATGAGTATTCATTTATTTGTAATTTTATATGTATTTTCATAAAATTTTATGATTTTTATCGAAAAATAAACTTTTAAATTTTTTATTTTTAAAATTTTTTAAACTTTTAAGAAGCAAAATTAAATTGATATAATGTGCAAAGTTGAGGGTTAAATTTGTTGATTTTTTTAGAATTAGGACTAAATTGATAGAATTTGTAAATATTGAAAGGTTAAATTTGTTATTATGCCAATTAAAAAAATCATCGTTAGTGATTTAACGAAGTAGTGACCAAATCCGGCAACATTAGTGATTAAAATAGAAATTTTTAAACCTAAATGACCAAAATAAAAACACGTTAATAATTATGTGACTATTTTTACAATTTACTCTTTTTTTTATGTCAAACGAGGAATAGAACTCCACAGGAAGATGTTACGTACTGCCATATCTTTGTCGAACTGAAACAATATCTTTGGTCTATGAAGACACAAGCATGTCCAAACAAGTGAATCTGATAAACTGTAGCTGAAAGCCTGAAAATCTATTTCATAATTCTTTCAGTTTTACATACCTTTCTTTAAGGGTTTTTTTACCAAAATATTACAAAAATAAAAATAAAAAAATATCAAAATATTATAAACTTTTTTTTATTTACCAAAATAATACCAAAAAAAAAAGACTGATGGAGGAGAATAAAAAGGCGGCACCAATGGTGCCTTTCCCATAGGCGGCAGAGGATTAAAATGTAATGATCTAAAGTTTCAAGGATCTGATATGCAAATTTACTATTTTAAATTTTGAAAGTGAATTGGTGCCGCCTGTGTGTGTGGCGGCACTAAAGTTGAAATGTGGCTAATTGTCTTCTAAGCCCTCCTTATTTATTATTTTCTTTTTATTCCCCTTCAACTCACTTTTTTATTTAATAAACAAGCCCTCAACCTATTTTTGTAGTTAAATAAGCTCTTAATCTATGATTTTTACTCATAAAAGCCCTTTATTTTATTATTAAAGTAAGTATATTTTATATTTATGTGAATTTGATGAGAATAATTTATTAAATAAAAAAATTACTAAATTTGATGAGAATAGTTTCTAATTATAATTTATTTTTTCTATTTGGGTTACATTTATGGGTGATCAGTTTTATTATTACTTTTGGTTTTTCAATAAAGCATGCCTAGTATTTCTATTAATTTTTTTAATTAAATCTAATATTAGTTAAGTGATAATTAAGATACTTAGAATTCTAATTAAGTAATAACTCTACTTTACTTTAATAAAAGTAGCATCGTCAAATTTTTTAACTAATAACAATAAATTATAATAATCACATTTTTTTTTGCCTTTTTCCTATATTTTATGCTTAGAGTTCTATTTAAATAACAATTCTATTTTAAAATTAGCACAATATTTTTAATAATAATTGCAGTTTAAATTATAATTATTTTGAAATATATAATTCTCACAACTTCTATTAAATTATAATTATTTTTAAATTTATAAAGAGTATTTATATATAAAAATTATTTAATTAAAAAACTTGAATTCTTATTATTTTAAATTCATCTAATTATATTCAATGATTTTATAGATTTATAGTTTTATTAATTAATAATATATTATGTTTTTTTTAAGTAGAGCCTTTATAATATATGACCAAATTAATTAATTTCACATTAATATATTATTATTTTAATTAATCTTACTTTTTATTATTATATAATAATATTAATAAATTATTATTCTTATGTAGTTTAGTAATATAATTAACAATAAAGGATATTTTTGTCAGTTCAAAAGTTTTTTCAAGACTCTTGCTTTTATATATATTATAGATAGATATTTTTATGATTTTTATCCGAGATATGAAAGATTAAATCAAAACCTGTCATATTTCATCATCTAATTGGTCCGTTAATTGATTTTAATGGTTAATGTAACGAAATGTGAAAATTATTAATGTAAGAGCTTAATTAATTTTTCAGGTTAATGATAAGGGCTCAACTGAGTTCAAATTAAGTCAAGGGGCTTAGTAACTTTTTTTGGTTTTTTCTTAAGGGACTATTATAGCTATAAGCCTTTGATAAACATAATTTTTTTATTTAATAAACTATTCTCATCAAATTCACATAAACATAAAATGCAAATTAATTTATACTTTTTTAAATAGCTTTACTTTAGGTAAAATATATTTACTTTAATAATAATATAAAGGGCTTTTATGAGTAAAAATTATAGATTAAGAGCTTATTTAACTACAAAAATAGGTTGAGGACTTGTTTATTAAATTAAAAAGTGAGTTGAAGGGGAATAAAAAGAAAATAATAAATAAGAAGGGCTTAGAAGACAATTAGCCACATTTCAACTTTAGTGCCGCCACACCCACCGGCACCAATTCACTTTCAAAATTTAAAATGGTAAATTTGCATACCAAGTCCTTAAAACTTTAGATCATTACATTTTAATCTTGTGCCGCCTATAGGAAAGGCACTATTGGTGCCGCCTTTTTATTCCTCTCCATCAGCCTCTTTTTTTTTTGTATTATTTTGATAAATAAAAAAAATTATAATATTTTGGTTTTTTTTGTAATATTTTGGTAAAAAAACCTTTTCCTTAATCTTATTATGTTCAAGGTTTCAGGTATAAGGATTTAATTATTTTATGCAAATGGCCATCATTTCTATTGGTAGGTGGTCATGTGAGAAGCATTCACCTTGTAAATTTATTGCCTCCTAAGGTAGTCTTTTAAAGCAATTAGGGTTTCTATAGAGTAAAAAGACAAAACCTCAGTTCAACCTAGTAAAAATATCTAAAAATATCGACTTATTAAAGGATTCTTGGATTTTTCTCTAAAAATATCTGACCTTTCCTCAAAAAAAATGTAAAATTTTCAATAAGATTCATAACTACAAACTGTTCAATTTAGATGCCAACCCGAGAATTTATGAACAATGTCAAAGATCACTTGATGGATATTAGGTGAAACTTCCATTAGGCTGTCTCTGATCATATATAGAATTGCATATGCTGCATGTGACATAAACTGAAGGGCCCTTAAACCATTATTTAGAGAGAATAAATAAATAAAGGTTTCCTTTAAGGAATCAATGATTGTATGGGTTATGATAAAGCATCAATCTAGGCCTTCTGATTTAATTCTCCATTATTGCAAAAGCTTGTAAAAAAAAGCCTAAACATCTACTCGACCAAAGCATGCATAAAAGAATCACCAACAAAGCAGGAAAATGGGAAATGATCATTTGCTTGCCATAACAATAGGAAATGATCAAATGTTCAAAGTTGGATTTCCGCATCTTGTTTGATGTTCCACCACATACAAATAGGGAACAAGAAAAAGAAAAGAAAAAAAGTTACATTTCATGTGAAATCAAAAGACCATATTTACTTTGTGATCGTTGGGGAAATATATAGATATATATATATGATATATCCGCTATTCTCATCAAGCTTAAATTAACAAAAAAGAAAAAAGTGGAATCTAAAATTCAATGGTACCCTTTCTTGCCATGCCTGCTGCTAACATGGTGCAACCATCCAATCCCTTTGAGGGCCTTTGAGATCTTGACAAGGTTAGGCCTTCCCATTCCCAAATTCATCTTCCCAGCTGAGAACTTGAGAGCCTGTAAACAGCACAATTGCCCATTGGACTCTTCCTCATACTCATCCTCATCATAATTATCATTATCGTAGCAGTAATCTTTGTTGTTGCCACCTTTCTTTCCTTTCTTTGAGCTGCTTCTCATTTCTACTTTATTATGGGAATGGGAGTCGGTTTCATATGCCTCCCAAAGCAAATCCATCCCTTCAGTACCATCAGCAACGTTGTGTGAGTGTCTCTCTTCGAAAAGCTTGCATGCCAATGTCCTCTTCCACTCCTTTTGTTTCCTCATCGACCCAAAGTTGCCAAGATTTGATCCCATTGTTTGGTAGTTATAACTGTCTCCATTTTTACTACCCCATTCACCTCTCACTCTCGGGGAATCATTCACCATTGCTTTGGCAGCATGCTCAAATCCATTATCAGCACTGATCACTTTAGGAGGATCACTTACTTTATTGGCCTCGGATCCCCTTCTCATGAATTCTTCTTTTTGTTCATCACCTTTATTGGACTCCACGCTTAATGACTTGACCTCTTTGTCTGTCTTTTTGGACGACAAATTTTCAACCCCATCTTTTTCCTGCAAAAAGTCTTCAAAGATCTTCACTACCGCCTTTACCTGATTCGTTTCCGGTCGCCTAATCTCTGCTGGTTTTTCATCTAAAGCAGTACTTCTCGTCGACGTTTCAGCCATACCTAGGCTACAATCGTTTTCAAAGCTCGGACCTTGGTCGATGGAAGCTTCAACAGCTCGAAAGCACTCTCCTTGGGACTCCACCGCCAAAACATCATCTGGATTTTCACTAGTTTCGACGACAGTAGTCGACGTTTCAAACATGATCTTAAATGCTTCAAGCTCTTCGAAGCATCCAAAGCCATCAGCATCGTCAACTTTAGACCTCAACGTTTCAACAAGCGTTCGGTAGGCAGTAAGCAGGAAACTTGCCTTGGAATCCGGTGAGCTGTCGAGGTGGAAAGCCCCACCATGGTTGAAAAATGTGGGAGTGAGAGTAAGAAAGGCAAGAAGCAAAAGGGCGGTGGTGACGAAGAGAGGGGAAAGGAAAGAGAAAACCTTGAAGAGGTAAGGGGAGAAGAAGATGAAGTAAGAGAAATACAGAGGGTGAGAGAGAAGGAAAGAACAAAAGAGCATAAAGTCAGAAAAGAGAAGACTTGGCAAGTCCTTAGGTTGCTTCTGGGCAGCCAAAGACATTTTTGGTGAAGAAAACGAGAGAGAGTATCAAAATAAGAGATTGAAGATGGCGATGGATGACAACATTCTAACACGAAACCAAGACTTGGAGAAGAATTTTAGAAAGAGAGGGCGAGGGAGCGGCGTGAATGAAGGGAAGAGATTGATAGAGAAATAAAAAAGAGTGAGAGATTAACCACCGTAGCCATTGATATGAAAAACAAAAGTCGCTTTAGAAACTTTCCCTGTCTTGTCCCCTCTCCACTTCGGATCACTGATTGATGTGATTATCTCTTTCTTATAACGCTTAATAATGAAACCAGCTATCCAACGAGTTGGGTATTGAATACTTGAGATCAAAATTCATTATGCGTGATTGTATACCTAAATTTTTTAGTTTTGTGTCAATTGATTTAGTTCATTGATTTTAATTTGAATTGTATTAATTTTTGGGCAAATTACTAAAAAAAGTTTTTTTTTTAAATTTATCGAAATGGACTTTTTATGTAATTATTTATCGGAATGGTCCGTTTTTCGCGAAATCGCGTCCATGTCAGCGCGATGTCAGGGTACGCGCCAGGAAATCGCGTCCACGTAAGCGCGATTTGCTGACGTGGACACAAATCGCGCCCCCTAGGACGCGATTTGCTGACGTGGCATGAACAGTTTATATTTTTTAGCTTGGAAAACTTTGAAAGGCCATAACTTTTCGCTCGGTTATCCGATTGAGACGAATTTTTTTTTATTTCGAATAACTTTTCAAAATCTACGCGCTGACAAACAGCCAAAGGCAGTTTGCATAGTTTTCGTCGAAAAAGATCCTTTTTTGCCCCTAAATTTTGATTTTTTCGGTTTAAAATTGAAGTTTGAAACATTCAAATCATTATTTTCCTTATTTATTTGAAGTAAACACCGAATTTTTTTTACAGAATTGTTGTATTATTTTTTTGATTTGACACGTGTATGGAATAGGTCCGATAAATCGTTAGAACGTAAGTAATATAATTAAGATAATAACAGTATTTTTATAATATGGTAATTAATTAGTTTAGCTTAGCTGGTTAAGATGCTTGCTCTTTTCCCTTAGAACCTTGGTTCAAATCTTGTTGGTAATAATTTTGAATCTTTTTTGTACTTGTTGCTATTGATGTAATATTGAAGAGTTAATTGATTCAAAAAAAATGTACTTGTTAAGATTTGAACCAAGGTTCTAAGAGAAAAGAGCAAGCATCTTAACCAACTAATCTAAATTAATTAATTGGCATATTATAAAAATACTGTTATTATCTTAATTATAGTACTTACGTTCTAACGATTTATCGGACCTATTCCATACACGTGTCAAATCAAAAAAAATAATACAACAATTCTGTAAAAAAAATTCGGTGTTTGCTTCAAATAAATAAGGAAAATAATGATTTGAATGTTTCAAAATTCAATTTTAAACCGAAAAAATCAAAATTTAGGGGCAAAAAAGGATCTTTTTCGATGAAAACTGCGGCAAACCGCCTTCGGCTGTTTGTCAATGCGTAGATCTCGAAAAGCTATTCAAAATAAAAAAAAATTCGTCTCAATCAGACAACCGAGCGAAAAGTTATGGCCTTTCAAAGTTTTTCAAGCTAAAAAACATAAACTGTTAATGCCACGTCAGCAAATCGCGTCCTAGGGGGCGCGATTTGTGTCCACATCAGCAAATCATGCTTACGTGGACGCGATTTCTTGGCGCGTACCTTGACATCGCGCTGACGTGGACGCGATTTCGTGAAAAACGAACCATTCCGGTAAATAATTACATAAAGGGCCCATTTCGGTAAATTTTGAAAAAAAAAAGCTTTCATTTGTAATTTGCCCTTAATTTTTAATTTAATTATATTTTTAATTATTTGGTTTTACTTTCTAATTATATGAACAATCTATATTATAATAATTTAATACTTGTAATTACTCGGCCATATATATTTGTAGCACTTTAATATATATATATTGAATGCAGCTATTTGCTTAGTGACACTGGTGCTTATTCTAAAAACTTATTTTATGGGTTTGTATTAGAAAATATAACACTTATACTAACTGGACGTTTAAGAAAAAATTATATATAAAATCAATATAAAAGATTAACCAGCATTTAAAACTTTTAATTTTTTAAATTTTCAATCATTTTACAATTAAATTAATGTCTAATTAACTCATAACACTAACTTAATAAACTTTATAAATAATATAAATATAACATTGATTTTTCTTTTCTATTTTAGCACTTCTTAAAAACGGAAGATATATCCAACGTTTATAACAAGTCATATGTCATTTTTTTATTGTATATGATGTGAGTATAAAAATATATATTATCCAAAATAAGATTTTTAAATTTTTTTAATACAAAGTTTATTTCTATCCATAATCTTTCTCCCATTTTTAAATTGGAGTAAAAATTGGGTTTAAACGCGCTCAAACTAATGTAATCTTAATTGTGCTATAATAGTAACAATGTCAATTATGTTAAGGCTTAATTAGTAAATTTGAAACTATTTAAGGAAATATTAGTTGTTAATGAGTTATCTTTATCACAAGTGGCACATTCTATGATTGTCGCATCAACAGTTAATGGTTAATTTATGTAAGGTTGTCGAGACCTACAAAATAAAAACCTACTTGAAAAATATAAAAGTTAGTAGATAGCAACAAGTAGGGTTGTATTCACAGAGACGGACGGGTGATAATTTTATTTCTTTAATAAACAAGTAAAACAAAAATAAAATAAAAAAGGGTTTAGAATTAAAAACTAAAATAAAATTAAGCAAAAGTAAAAAGAGATCATAAAATAAAATCAACAAGAAGGAACTCTAGTCAAAGTTAAATCTTCGTCTGATTTATAAATTCGATCATCGACGCAAGGATAACTTGAATGCCTTTAGTAAATCAGTTCTAATTGTTGACTCAATGTCGGACAACCAATTTCTCCTTACTTATTCAGTAATCAATAGACAACTTATTTCAAAGATCCGAAATTAGGTTTCCTTCGAAGTTAATCACTTCTATACTATAGCAAGTCATTTTTATTAGATTACAAGATACCTTAAAGAAAATAATTCTAATCTATTTTTCGAGTAATTTTAGTCTATTTTCTTAATAAAGGCGAGTTTATTTTACGGTTTATGTTCAGGGTTCATAGCTGTCTTTTTTTAAAAATGTCGTCTCCAACATTCAAATTTTGTTCTCCTTTTCTTTAGAGTGCAATATGCCTTATCATTGCACCTAACACTTATTGGTGGACAATTTCAACTTTGATAACTAGCAATTCATGCATAATTACATATGTTTAACTTTTTCTTTCCGTTAAATACAAATATAATTTAAAATATTAATGTATTAAAGTTTAATATTATAAGATGGCAACTATAGTACAAAATTAGATAATAAAAATTATAATTATGAGGATAAAAATAATTTTGGATTAAAGTAAATGTTTTTAAGCAATAGATTTATAGATATCATCAAATAAAAGGTAAAAGAAATACCGCATCAATATTTTCTAATAAAATGATTAATAATTAACAAACCTATTGATAAAAATATTAATATCTTAAGAATATATTTATTTAACTAAATTTAAAAATATATATTTAAAGATTGAGTCTTAACTTAATTGGTATGGGCATTGTTGTCAATATAGAAAGACATGGATTTGACTGTGTTAAAGCAGTATCTTCCTATTTATGAGTTGAGCTCCACAAACTGTTTCACATATTATATAGAGAGAGATGGAGTACATTGTAAAATGAAAATAAATTTATATATTTTTTATTATTAATATTTAACAACCCAATTATCATATTCTATGTTTTATTTATGTAGATTCTAAATATCAAGTTTATAATAAATTAAAAATTCATAATTATTTGTTCTAAGTAAAAAAATTTGTAATCGTTAAATATATATCAATATGATTGAAATATTGGATCGATTTGAAAATTTATATGTATAATAAATACAATTATATTAATATTTGTACAATAAATTATGAAAATGTATAACACTATTTTAATTTTACATCCAGGAGTGAAGCTTGAAAATTTTTTAGGGGGACAAAAATTAAATTATAATTTTGACGATAGTAAAAATATAATTTTATCATTTTAATAGCATATAGTTTTATATTTTTTAAAGGATTAAATCAATTTTTTTATCATTTTTAAGGGATGCAAAGTAATTCTACCTTTATTAATTTAAAATTTTAAAGGATTTAAATAAAAAATTTTATATTTTAGGGAGATTGAGACTCTGCCAGCTGAACCTAGCTACACCACTGTTTACATTCTCTCACAGTAATGTTAGGCTTTTTCTCTATGAAATAATAAGTATAATTGATTGAACAAACTTACAGTTAAAACAGATAAAGAAGTTGAATAATGATTTTATTTAAGAAGACTTGAGAGTACATTACTTTAAATGAGAAATTATGGGTAACTTATATGCCTGTCTGAAATGATACTACATCCTTCGTCCACTCAAAACCTTAACAAGCCAAATTAAAACTATCTATTGTCAACAACAACAATTAAAAGAAGAAAAACACAGGAGAAACCAACCCAGCCCCTATAAATGTTAAAGATGGTTAACAAACCTAATATAAGACATCTTTTTGGGTACATTACAAATTGGGGGAGGGGACTACAATTTCTATAGTTGGTTTCATCTCACCAATAATTTTCATTTTCAGTAATTATACCTAACACTAACAGATGGTAGATTCAAACTATGGTAGCTTTGAGTTTAAGATTAAAACGGCCCACTTCAATTATACACATCTGAGATGTGAGTTAACAACTTACTAGTGTTGTGGAGCACTTGTCTAAAATTAATAACAAAAATTATTGTTATGGTGGAGTCAGGCCAGGTTAATAAATCCTTGTGTTTCCTTTTTTTTAGTTTTTAATTTTTAAAATATAAACAAAAAATACATTATTTTTTACCCTTTTTTTAGAGTTGAAAAAATGTATCAAATGATTTCTAAAAAAAAGAAAAAAAACATTTCAAATTATTGATTTATTTCAGATCAACTATATAATATTTTTTTCTTATTCATGAGCTGGATAATTCGAAATTTAGGAGGAATTCTCATTTTATGTACCGCTCAAGAAGTTCATGAACATTTGCTAATGTATGCATTTTTTACTCCATTTCATTTTGTTTTTGAAATATTAAATTAACTTTGATAACTTCTAAAATGTAATTATAGCTCATATGACTATGAAATGTAACAAGTCAAGATTGTGTATAAGGTAATAATAATAATAATCCTTCCAAGTGATTTCGTCTATCTTATATCATCCATAACTGACTCTTTGAAAATAAGAGGGTGGAATTGGGCGTGCACATGGGTAGGCACCGGCACTCAACTGCATGCCATGCATGCAATACTACCTTTACTTCTCTTCTTTCCACATCTTGATTGGGACCCATATGTCTGTTGTTGTCCTTCCACTCTCTGTGACTCTGTCTCACTCTAATATTATTGTAATTCTTTTTACGCGCTTTCTATTTTTCCATGTTTTACCATAAATATCAAATTCATTGTCCATCGCCAAAAAGAAATGAATTTTCTCATTTTGTCGGAGAGGGCTTTTTGACAAACATGGCAATTCTTTGGCATATATCATCAACCATACGTCCTTGGGGATTAAAACATATCACACATACTGAACTCGGAACCTCAAATTTACTGGTTATCACCTTTTTTGAATAAAACCAACTGAAAGCCCATCTTTGTAACAGAAGTAGTAACGGATAAGGCTATCTTCGCTCCACCATAAATGTCTGTCTTAAATCGGATAGTTCATTTCAATCATCAACATTATACACTTGATCATACTTTGCAAGTATAGTTTACTAGAAATCCTTGTAAGTTTTAATTTAATTCCAATCTCGAGAATCGGCTTAATGCAGAAATATTAACTAAGATTTGGCTCTACATTAGCAATACTTCCCCTATAAATTAACAAGTAAAATAAGGGCCAACATGGTCATAAAACTCATAATGGCTCCATAAATTACAATGAAGCAATAGGGGACCAAACTGCCAGCAATGTCATCATGCCCCCAGCAAAGAGAAAAATCTATGAATATTCCAGCACGAACTAAAATAACATCAGGAAAATAGAAGCTTGAATGCCAGATAAGAACATGTTCATTCCAAATCAAACAAGAAAAACTGTTATAATATAGAAATTAGAAACATCCACAGTAATTTCCATTCTAAAACAACAACCAACCTGTCCCATCTTAAAGCAGACTAAAAAAAAGCATCAGTTACTCTGTCATAACAGGTTTGTTCTCACTTGCTTTGGGTCTCTGTTCCTTTGGCTTCTGCTCCTCCATTTTCCTGAAAAGCCAAGCAAAAGTTACACCCACAGATTAGAAGCATCTCACCGGAACAAAACCTTTTCTTACAATAAGATTTCAGCGACGCAGATTGCAAATGACGCATTGGAAAACCTCACATAATCATCATTTGTAGCACAAGACAAAGCAAGGGAAAGAAAACAAGTTGTTTAAACAGCATAACAAGCTAAACTAGAAATACAAACAAATCTTTCCCCAAATTGAGAACATAAACCATAAAAGAAACAATTCAATGTTGTATCTAGAAAGAGCTGGCCATAAAACAGGCTTCACTGAGTGTCAGAGAGATTGATAAAAGCTTCCTAAGTCGCAAGTTGCAGGTTATTGAATAGAGTCCAGTGGATGCAGTTTCAGTAACCATAACTGCTAGAGACATCTAAAGCAATTAGCAACCATATCCTCCTAATTTCATAAGAATCAATCACAAAATAAACCAGCAAGCTAAGCCCAGTGCAAATAAAGCCCTCTCTATATATGTTCAAACAACATAAACACAAAGAATCTAATTCTAAACATCATCCTCATTGTTCGCAATCACAATCTTCCCAAAAAAATAATTAGCTTTCATCGAATAGTTGAAAAATACATGCTAAATAATTGAAAAAAACAATTCGTGAACATTTTTCTGGCCAAGTTTCCGCCGGAATCAAAGTAAGCACTTGATAAAATTTCCCTTTGACCAACATTCCCATTAAAATAGCAAACACAAATCTTGAAAAGAGAATACGTCAACATTTCATCAACTCCCAGTGACTATAATCATTTACGTTAATAACATTGAAACTAAACTAAGACGGTAGCAAGTTTACGCATAAATTAGGATGGAAAAGGATAAAGATGCATATATATATAGAGAGAGAGAGAGAGGAACCTTTTGTCGGAGGAGCCGCCCTTCTGGCTGAGGAATGAGCGGAAGAGTGGAGAATTGACGTCGTAAATCATTCTGTAAGGAAAGAAACCCTAGCTAGCTTTCTCTGCTCACGCTGCTTATCTATTAGCCTTCGCCGTTTTAGTTTTGGGTCTTGAAAACCGCCTTTATATTTAGATTTGGGTCTTCTGGTACCACGTTTTATTATGGTTGGGCCGCTGCCTATATATCTGTTAAAGATTCGGGCCCTCTTTGGGCTTTCTCATGGACGCCATCAATTTTTTGGTTCTTTTAAAAATGAAATATTTGAATGTCAGCAACATTGTTAAAATGTCCCATGTTTTTATTTTACATTTTAATATACCATAAAAAACTATGATCGTTTATTATTTTTATTTTTCAAATGCGAAACATACAATTAAAAATTTAATATTTTCTATCAAAAGAAATGTTAAAAATTTGTTTAAATTGGGTTAAATTTGTTTTTTTACCTCTCAACTATAAAATGTTATATTTTGGTGAATAACGTTTTTAGGTTGTAACATTTCAATCACTTGCCCATTAATTTTTTTTTTGGTAACAAGAAACAACTAGAAAGCGAATGCAAAGACAACAAGTTAACTAGAAGTAACAACCATAGAATCAAGATCAACCTCGAAAAGCTCTCATAATAAGGGTTAAGGCCTCTTCAAATACTTGCATCTCATCATAATTCTCGCTTCCCGATTTAGCCATCCAATCATCTACTTTGTTAAGTTCCCTAGGGATGTGCCAAAACTGAACCTTCCAATTTTGACATAAAAGTTGACTAATCAAACGCAACTCTGAAAACATACTAGTACTCGCACCACCAACTAAGCTAGCTTCCACAACTAAAGTATAATCACACTCCAACTCCAATTGCCTAAAACCAAACGCCCATGCTAAATTGAGGCCTTCTAATATAACTCTTACCTCAGTTTTGAAAACTAAATCCTTTTCAATCCATATAGCAAAATCGCACATCCAATTAGCATCATGGTCTCTAAATACTCCTCTAATTGCAACAGTATTATTGCTTTCCAACAATGCACTATCTACATTCAATTTAACTCACCCTTTCTCCGGCGGTCTCCAATGATCACCCAACACCATCTAAATGCAATAGAGTTCACAAGATTTTGAGTTTACAAAGCTCTCAGCCCAGGCTAAACTTGTACCTACAACAACATCAACATTACCATGGCTATTATTGAAAGTGAAATTATTTCGGCTTTTTCATAATAGCCAACACAATTTTGCAAGCAAAATTGGCCAATTTTCCTCCTTCATAGTCAATTCCTCTTGAGCTAACAAGTTATTGGTTAACCGTATATTCAGATTCGTTGAAAAGAACATATTCCTAACTAAATTAAGAATCATCGTCTTCCAAATCACTTTTGAGAACTCACAATCTCTTATGGCATGTAAGCTTGTCTCAATGGGATTTCCACAACAAACACAATGGTCTTCATTAGTCATATGTCGTCGAGCCTGCTCCCCATTAATCAGAATCTTATTTTGCCACAACAACCGTAGAAATACACGAACTCTTTGAGGAGCCTTACTGATACGGGGTTGCGCGCGGACCAAGATCGAGTTGCCAAGTCACGGGAAACTCCTACGAAAACCCTAAACAATTAGATCTGAAACGAAACAGAAAATTAAAAGATTAGATTTTTTAATTTTCAGATCTGAAATAAAATCCCCAAATCAGCAAAGAATCAAATTGAGAATAGAAATAAGTGTTAGGGTTCTTGAAACCCTCAAGGAGATTGTGATTCTGCCCAATTGAACACCAAGATAGTTTTCCCCAAATTTCGACAATCTAATTTCACCCAAAAATAGCATGGAAAAACCCTAGAAATTAGGGATTTTTGGGCTGATTCCTTAAGATAGAAAAAGGCTGAAAACACAATAAGAACAGAAAATAGATTAGATAATGATTCAACACAAGTAGAAATAAAGAAAGAATTGACAGTAAGAAATTAAAAGATAAGTCCTAAGAAGCCTTGAAATCTCGAAAGATCTCACAACTCCCTTCAAACGGCTCTAATCTCCCCTCCAAGGAATATCAATGGCAAGAAGAAGGTTGAAGATGGCTCCGACAATCAAAAAGATTGTTAAAACAACTTCTAAAGAAAACTCAAGAGAAAATCCTTGAAGAACTCAAAGAGAATTTTCACTCAAATCAAATCTGAAATTTTCAATGTAATTGTAATGTAATGTAGGGTGGTTGGCCAAGCCATATAAATAGGCCTTTCAAATGTTTTCCTAATTTAATTAGAACACTAAAACTAAAACTAAAAAAAAAACTCCTAATTATTTTAATATGGAAATTCGGCCAAGGGTCTTTTATTTGGGACTCTTGGATAAACATTTAAACTAAGTAAAATAAATAAATAAATAAAAATAAAACTTTACAACTTGGGCCACTTTGACAATTTGGCCTGATTTTCAACTAAGTATGGGTGGATTTCTTGATTGGGCTTGGAATCTTCTTATTGGGCCTTGCCCTCAAGAATTTGGGCTTTTGTGACTCGTATCATTCCCCCCTTCCTCAAAAAGATTCGTCCTCGAATCTGAAAAATCAAATGAACTCGACTTTCCTCTATCGAACGGGACTAATGGCAATTGAGTCCACTGAAAAGAATAGCCATGAGATAGTAAATAGCAACGGAAACAAGCTTGTAGTCCAATCATAAGCATAACAGAACAGGTATAACGCATGTGAATGGACAGATTCAGATTACCATGCAAACAATCTAATTTACTCACCACTGCCTCGTCAAATATTTGAAACAAAGATGGACATGTTTTAAGGCATTTAGTCGTCTCACATTGTTCCCACAAACCATGAATAAATTGCGAGTAATAAATCAAATGGTAAACATAATCGTCACAAGTAGGTATTTGAAAAGATTCACATGGTTCACAGAGTTGCATAATCATACCATGCATAAATCGACGGTCTATAGATTCACTCACACATGCATTATCAAAAACAAGAATCTTTTTATCAACCATCAAAACAGATAGATCATCAATAAATAAAATAGGACAGTCAAGCACGTTTCGATCTAAGTGTTCATCAACACGATCTTTATCACTATCCGAGGAGTACAAAAGTGTTTCAAAGGTTTCAAGCATCTTACCTCGATAAGCAGAAGAATAAGGGTCGATTTTTACCTTTTTCATTTAAAACAAACCTTCGCTCATCGGGGGCATAGTGTAGTTGAATCTCCGTTGTTGAGTTAACCTTTGTCAAATGGAACTCAAACTTCATGTACAACCACATAAACTGTTTAAGGCACGAATATAAATTGAAAACAAATTTGGAAAATTTCGTTACCTTATTCTCCAAAACAGATTTGGACAAATTCGAGGATTTTACACAAGGTAAATCAAGAGAATAACAAATCACGCTTCTTTTCGTAATGACTTTATCATCCACAATCGAAGAGTAACAATTAATCGGATCAAAATGAGGGGATCTTTTAAGAACTAAGTCACCAAAAGTTTTATCAATAATTTTCAAATCTGCAATGGACTCGGTTTCTAAAATTTCCTTACCTCGCTTACCTTCGGGATCATGTAGTGTGATTTCATCTTTGCCTAAGTTGATCGTATGAAAGCGTCTTTCATTTGAGAGGTATTGAAGTTGAAAGTTATCTTTCGATCTTTCAGGAACCTGAAAAGTAGCAACACAAGAAAAATTCATATCTTGGTTAGTGGAAACATTCCTCACTAGCCTTTCCTCGTCTTTTTCTTTTGTTTCTTTTTCTAACTCATTTTCTCTTCTTTCTTCAACTTCTTTTTCAAATTTCTTTTCTGTTTTACATTCCTTTTCACTCTCAATCTCTTTTTGCTCTTTTTCATTCTCTTTTTCTTTTTCCTCACTTGTTTTAACAGAATTTCTCAGTTTGATTTGGTCCTCATGGACTTGTTCCGGAGTGAGCGGCACTAAGGTAAGTTTCTTTCCTTGATGCTTGAAAGAATACCTATTGGTACGACCATCGTGAGTGACTTTTCGATCCAGTTGCCATGGTTCTCCTAGCAATAAATGGCAGGCTTGAATAGGTACTACGTCGCACACGACTTCGTCTTGATATTTACCGATAGAAAAGGCGATGCGCACTTGTTGAGTGACCTTAAATTGGCTTTCGTTGCTAAGCCCTTGTAGTTGATAAGGTCGTGGATGCTTGGTAGTGGTTAAGCAAAGCTTTTCCACCATCGTCGTGCTGGCTACGTTCGAGCAACTTTCACCATCAATAATAACTCTACAAAGCTTACCTTGGACATGGCAGCGAGTATGAAAGAGATGTTCTCGTTGCTGCTCGCTCTTTGGTTTTGCCAAAGAGGGTTGTCCACGATCATGAAGATCATAATCAGTTCTAGGGACACGCCGAGGAGCGCGCCTATGAGCAGGAGGCTGGTTATCCACATCGTCTTTAATTTGATCTCGATATTGAGGCTCTTGATTCAACCGCACCTCATTGATAGTAGCAGTCAACGCTCGAAGTGCAACAGCCTGTTCGTCCAACTGTTGTTGGAATTTTTTAACTATGTCACTAGTATTATCACCTGTAGACATTTTTTTTAAAACCTGCAAAACACTCAACACTCAAAAATAAAAGTTATCAAACCTCACCGTTAATCACTCAAAAAGAAAAAAATCAAATTCTCAATGAGGTCGAATTCAATCTTGTGAGTTCTTTATCAGAGTTTATATCAACCAATTAGAGAGTGTGAACCAAACTACCAAAGAATCCTAATTTGCACTAGGATGCTAAAAACTGACGAGACACCAATTGATTCGTGTTGCACCGAGGAAGAAGTTGTGCACACGTTTAAATCCTACTAACACAAGAAACAAGAAGGTGTTAGATAACGTAAAGGAAGAATAAAGGGAAACAAATGAAAACCTACAGCTAAGAATCAATAAAAATTGCTGAAAACAGAAAACTCGAAAAACTGCGGAGTAACTTGACAACTTCGTTCGAGGTGTTCCCGATCTCCAAAAATCACGAAATTAAATCTGGAGTGTCCTTATATATTTAATTTTTGATCTGGAAATTTTGGGCACCAAATTCAACCCGCTAAATCTTTTTTTAAATTTTTATTGAATTTCGTATTTTTTTGATTTTTTTGACTTTTTTGACTGATTTTTTTGCGGGAATAATTTTTTTATATTCAATCACAGTGCCAAAAATATGTATGTAAAATTTCAGATCAATCGGACAACGTTTACCCACTCAAATGAATTTTTTTTAAACAATTTTTCTGGGTAAAACTGTCGTTTATGCTTTAAAAAATAGAGATCAGTTTAGAAATCAACCAAGAACACCCAAAACGCCCAAAATCTGATACCAAATGATACGGGGTTGCGCGCGGACCAAGATCGAGTTGCCAAGTCACGGGAAACTCCTACGAAAACCCTAAACAATTAGATCTGAAACGAAACAGAAAATTAAAAGATTAGATTTTTTAATTTTCAGATCTGAAATAAAATCCCCAAATCAGCAAAGAATCAAATTGAGAATAGAAATAAGTGTTAGGGTTCTTGAAACCCTCAAGGAGATTGTGATTCTGCCCAATTGAACACCAAGATAGTTTTCCCCAAATTTCGACAATCTAATTTCACCCAAAAATAGCATGGAAAAACCCTAGAAATTAGGGATTTTTGGGCTGATTCCTTAAGATAGAAAAAGGCTGAAAACACAATAAGAACAGAAAATAGATTAGATAATGATTCAACACAAGTAGAAATAAAGAAAGAATTGACAGTAAGAAATTAAAAGATAAGTCCTAAGAAGCCTTGAAATCTCGAAAGATCTCACAACTCCCTTCAAACGGCTCTAATCTCCCCTCCAAGGAATATCAATGGCAAGAAGAAGGTTGAAGATGGCTCCGACAATCAAAAAGATTGTTAAAACAACTTCTAAAGAAAACTCAAGAGAAAATCCTTGAAGAACTCAAAGAGAATTTTCACTCAAATCAAATCTGAAATTTTCAATGTAATTGTAATGTAATGTAGGGTGGTTGGCCAAGCCATATAAATAGGCCTTTCAAATGTTTTCCTAATTTAATTAGAACACTAAAACTAAAACTAAAAAAAAAACTCCTAATTATTTTAATATGGAAATTCGGCCAAGGGTCTTTTATTTGGGACTCTTGGATAAACATTTAAACTAAGTAAAATAAATAAATAAATAAAAATAAAACTTTACAACTTGGGCCACTTTGACAATTTGGCCTGATTTTCAACTAAGTATGGGTGGATTTCTTGATTGGGCTTGGAATCTTCTTATTGGGCCTTGCCCTCAAGAATTTGGGCTTTTGTGACTCGTATCACTTACACTTCCAAATCAACTTCCAATTCACAGATGGGTTTACATTACCAAATATTGGTCAAATTCTTGCATGTTTCAGCTGAGGAGAAAAGGCTACTCATCAAGCACTTCCAAGAAATATCTTGGCTCAAATGGAACAATGTTTGTCAACCAAAGAGTATAGGGGACATGGGGTTTCGGGATTTGCATTTATTCAACCTTTCTCTTTTAGTGAAACAAGGATGGCGTCTCCTTCGCAACAAGAACTCACTTTGCCATAAAGTCTTTAAAGCTAGATACTTTCTGAATTGTTCCTTTATGGAAGCAAGTGTTGGTTGCAACCCCTCTTTCCTTTGGAGAAACATTTGGAGCAGCAAAGCTATTCTTCATAAAGGTGCTAGATGGTGGTTTAGAAATGGTCTCACCACAAGAGTTAAAGAAGATGTTTGGATTCCAACCCAATTAAATTCCTTGGCTCTATCCCCTTGTACCAACTTCAACGAAGAGTCTAAGGTTTGTGAACTCATTGATGCAAGCCGAATGGTTTGGAGGGAGAACCTTATTAAGAGGGAGTTCTCTAAAGAGGAAGCAGAGGCAATTTGCAAGATTTCGTTGGTGAACCAGAATGCTGAAGATATACTTATTTGGAATTGGAATGCTGACGGGTGTTACTCAGTTTGAAGTTGGTACAGATGTTTGCTTCAATCGGTTAACGAGTTGGGACTTGGGACCTCATAGAATTGCATGGAAAATGCATATGGAAAGCGAAGGTGAGCAATAAAATCAAGATCTTTTGTTGGAGAGTGTGCAATAATATTCTCCCCTCGGGTTGTGCTTTGAATGCACGAATATAAGGCGCAAGTTTTGCTTGTTTAAGAAGTAGAAATAAGTCAGAAGATATTATGCATGCCCTACGTGAATGTCCTATTGCAAAGAGTGCATTGGCCTTAAGTGGATTTTCGAATCAGATTTGCAATGGGGACGTTAACAATGGAGTGGAATGGATTGAAATTGCAGCTCGTGAATTGAAGATTATTTTGACAGGTTCCTTTTTTTTTTTTTTGGACATTATGAAACTGGAGAAATGCTTCATTTTTCGCATTTCCAATGATACCGATGTGAGAATTGTTGAAAGTAATAATAATTGCTACAAGGATTTCACTGAAGCAAATGTGAGAAGCAAAAGAAGTTATGGTTCTTCACCTTGCTGCCAATGGAGAAGTCAAACCTCCAATTTTATTAAGGTCAACTTTGATGCTAGTTTTAAGGCATCAAACAACAATGGAGGGGAGGGAGTTGTGTTAAGAGACTTTGAAGGAATTGTGGTCGATTGCCAATTGCGGCAAACGCTGCTACTACTGTGAAAGCTATTGCAGCTGTTAAAGCCATTGAAACAGCTATTAACATGGGATTATCCTATGTTATTATTGGAGGTGATGCAAGAGTGATTATGAAAGGATTGAATAGTAAAGAACACTTCTCTGAGATTAGACCAATTCTTGACAAGGCCAAATTCTTGCTGCAATAGTTTGCTGAATTTCGTATCAACCATATGCGACGGGAAGGCAACAAGGCTGCCCATCAGCTTGCAAAATTTAGCAGTACTCTTGACAACGATTTGTATTGGATTGACGACTATCCTACTTGTATCCACCAAGCTATTTTGTCTGATACTGTCAATCTCTAATGAAAACTTTGATGTTTCCATTCAAAAAAATAATTCATTATGCGATTAGGTGGAGGGTATTTTGAGTCTACTAAACTCACAAAATAGATATGATTATTAGTAGAGTGGTAAGGATTTTTTATATAAACTTATTGATTTTGTATTCGATTCTCAAATAATTTTTTTTATTTATTTGTTAGTAAATAGTATGTTTTCTGTTAATTGTACTAATTGGAGGGTAACATGGTAGTTAAAAAATCGGTATAATAATAAATTTAGCCTTAAACTTGTATATATTATATCAATTTAGTCATAATTTTAAAAAATTAACCATCAAAATTTACAAATGGTCACAATTTGATCCTAATTTTTAAAAAAATAAATAAAAATATAAAAATACATAAATATTTTCAAATATATATATAATAATATATTTGAATTTTACATTAATATTAATATTAAATTAAATTAATAATATTAAAATTAAAATTTTTAAAAAATATAATAATAAATTTAAATTTTATATTAATATGTTGAATATGTTAAAATGCTTTATTTATTATTTAAAAAATTTCTATTATAATATTTGAATTTATAAGTTAATATATTTTAATTATA
Organism: Gossypium hirsutum; assembly: GCF_007990345.1. Classification (NCBI taxonomy): domain Eukaryota; kingdom Viridiplantae; phylum Streptophyta; class Magnoliopsida; order Malvales; family Malvaceae; genus Gossypium; species Gossypium hirsutum. Next base: position 14,674,683 of record NC_053447.1, on the reverse strand, counting down.
TTCAATAATTCAAATAATAAATATTATTTTATGTTAACTACTACAATTAAAAATAAAATATTTTTAAATAATAAATATTATATATTAAATACGTAAAACATTAGAAGCTAATAAACATATATATATATATATATAGATTAGAAGCTAAGTAGTCAAGTGGATATAAAGGACCATAGACTCCTTGATTAAATCGTAAAATTGTCTAAAAGTCTCTTTAATAATAATAATTTAGTTTAATAATAATAGACTATAAAAAAACTAAAATTTTATTCGGCCCCAAAAAAAATTGTTCTGGCTTCACCGCTGTATACATAGAAAGAGAATATGAAAAAAAGAGTAAACTATATTATTACTCACTTAATTATAAATAAGTGTTCGTTTTGATTTTTTAACTAAAAAAGTTATAATTTGATTACTAATATTTTTGAAATTATTTTTTTAGTCATCCAAGTGACCAACGATGGCTCTTTTTTAATTGGTGCAATAACAATTTTTGTCCTCAATTATTATACTTTCTAGTTCCATATAAAAATATTAAACAACTCACAATTATATAGAAAAAAAAATAGAAAATTCTATACAAAAATTAAAGTTATTGCCAAGTTAGTTGCAACAAGAAATCTTTAGCATTGCCATAAAATCATGAAAACGGGTAAAAACAAATCAAATTCAATCTTTTAACATAATATACATTCTTAAATTTGATTAAAAACTAATGTTCATACAAGAAAATTAAATATTCTGTTGCAATAAAGCTTAAAATTGTTCAATATTGAGATATAAAAATGAAACTAATCAGTCAATAAAATCCAATAACAGATTAATAATAGAACAAAATCAAACTAATAATATCATCAAGTTGAATTTCATGCTATTAAATGACTTTTTTCCATAATTAATCTTACAAAAACTTGTGAGATTGGATCTGATGTCATTTTTTAAACCACAAATATACAAAATATACCACAATTTTTTTTTTCAAACATAATTCAAAATTTCAATTCATATAAATTATTTTTCGATACTTGAATCATAAAGCCAAATTATATTCTAAATCCTTTCCTTTTTCTTTTCTTATAATCAAAAACCAAATTCCCCTAGTTTCCTCTCACTTTATCTATGTTTGAATTTTTTTATGAATTTTCTGTATTTTTAGAATTTTTTTAAATTTAAAAGAATCTAAATTTTTTTATATATTTTTATATAGAATCAAGTTGAAAAAATATAAAGTATAGAAGATGAGAATTATTATTATATGGATTAAAAATGTGTCACAGGGAATCAGTTAAGATAAAAAATTATTTCAAAAATATTAATAACCGAATTATATATTTTTAAACGAAATCTTACAATGAGTAAGGGTGCAGTTTAGAGAAGAAAAATGGAAATGGAATAAGAGAGAGGTTGGGGGGACATTTATCTAGGCGGGTGAAATGGCAGGCGGCCCATCCAATGAAGGCATCGTCGGTGCTACCAAGTACCAACCAACCAACCCACACTCCTCACCAATCATAATTTCTCTTAGCTTCCATGCTTTCCCCTTTTTGCCCTTTTCCTCCCCTCTTCTCTACCATGTGATATGACATCATTCTCCTCCATTTTCTTTTCTGGATCCAACGAAAATATTATTTGTTTTCATAATTTTATTTTTATAGAATAAATAATTATGAAGTTTTAATCTATAATATTTTTTAAAAAAATTTGATCACTAAAAACATTATATATCACGTAAATAGACATGAAATTAAAAATTACTTTAGAATACTACTTATGTTGAATACTTAATAGACACATCATCTAATATATCTTCAACTTTCACCACCATACTTTAAAAATAAACAATAAATTTACGACCTGTATTAAACCATTCATCCATTTTAATATTATAATATTTAATCATAATCAACAATAAAATTGAATTAGAAATTTGTGAAATAATAAACCCAATATCATGATTCCGCATTCCCAACTATCCAAAATAGTACCAAATGCAAACAAACGTGAAAATTTTGGATAAGGTAAACATCCAAAAAAATAAATTTAATGAAAAAAAAGTTTATATATTAAAAGATTAATAATTTTATATGTTTAAATTCCATTATTTTTATGTTTATTTTGGATTTTTTTATAGATTTTTATTATAAAAGTATAAAAAATTAAAAATACCTAATAATAATATTTATTGATTGTTTAAATTTGATTTTTAATATTTTAATAACTAAATTAATGTAAAATTGATTTGTGAAATTTAATCATATTCTTAAATAATAATGTAAATTAGGCTTCAAACACCCCCAATAATTTCAATAATATTTTAAACACTGTAATAATTTTTTAAAATGGTAAAATAATATACTAGATGTGGAAATGTTTTAATGACGGAAGGTAGTTTTCGATGTTACAATTTTAAGGTTGGTCCAAGTCTAATATATTCAAAATCATTATGTTAGACGTGTAGTAGCTTTCCGACGTTTTCATGATTAAGCTATATCATCCTTTTTTTCAGTATGGCATATACCATGTTGTATACAATAAAGTTTTGATTTGAACCACTTTTAACAATAATATTTTGACCCAAAAATTTATGAATATTTTCTTCCCCTAATAACAAAAATATTATGTGTTTTATTAAATGTAAATTGTTTAATTTTATGTTGGTTTATTAATTTATTCATTGATTTTTTTAGTAAAGTTGTTAATTATGTTATTGTTAATCTTAAAGAAAACATATAGTAAGTTGTCCGTGGAATTTATAAGTTCCACAAGTAAAGTTAGGTTGATGACAAATATATGTAGGATATAGTAATAACTTTTAAAAAATTGAGACACGTGAGAATTTAATAACTTTGCTTGTGGAGTTAAAAAACACGCACTGCCAATATATATCAAATACTCACCCTATTCTATAATAGTATTTCATCATAACACTTAAAGTTTATTAGAGCCAATTTTTTATATTTTCTTCTTCCTTTCCACAACCGTTTTTCCTTTATAACAAGTATAAACTATGAAGCACACTTTTTATTAAATTAGTTCTATATAATAATGTTTATCTCAAATTTTAGTGAAATTAATTTAAATCTTAAATGAATAAAAATTATAAATCTTAGATTTTAATAAAATTTCTAAACTTTACATAAAATTTAATTCTCAAATGCCACTTTTACATAAGCGAGTTATGGCACTGATCGGACTTATGATAACCATCAAGAAGACATTGAGAACATTCTCTGCTGCCCACATAGTGATCACTAATGGAATAAGCTATGTAATGAAGGCTCGAACAACAAAGATTGGGTGAATTGGTTATTAGAAACCTTCAATCTAATGCTTGGTTGTCTAGGCCTTCGCTACCTAGTCTCTACCTTTTTTCTTTCCTTCGGGAATTATGGATTTCAGGAAACAATATTGTTTTCTATTCTACCTCGGTCAACACCAATGTTATCTAGCACTACCTCAAGAATGTAGGTTTCTTCCATGCACTCACCACTAAGGCAAAGAAGTGCACCATGCCAACAGTGGTGGAACTACGATGACAAGTTTCGAATAGAGGATGAGCCAAATCAATTTCAAATGGCTCAGCCGTAACGAATCCGAAGAAAGGGAGTGTTCGGTATACTCATTCGAGATGAGAATGGTAGGATAGGTCATAGGATTTTATTGACTTCATTGACTTATAATAGTTGCTAAGTCTATAAGATATGAAATATACAAATAACAAAATATGAGCAGAAGTGACTGTAAAAGTAGACACTTCTACAAAAACTACGACAAACACAATGTAAATAGGGGATAACAAAGTTTATTTATCCCGTTTGATTTCCTATATTTGTAGAGCCTAGTTCATGAGAAGAATCTATTACCCTTGAATCAAATACAACCGGTAAAGAACATCACTCTTATATCCCAAATATTAGATCTTTCACCTCTAAATTTCCCCCTTGAGAACTTAGCATGTAAAACTATAACCCAAATGTTTTACAATTACAAATGCACTTTCACTAATAATTCCCGAGTCTTAGTACATCAACCTATACAAGTCTCTCAATTATATAAGGTTTTTGAGACTTACTAATATAATGAAAATCAATCATGATCGCTTTTAAACAACAATTAAATAACTAAATACAATATAATATTAACAACTAAGGTGAAATAGATTGTTGACAGATAAGCTTTCAAAATTTTAATCCAGTTGATATACATGATCTAATTTCTAAATAAATTTTTAAAAATAAATTAATATTCATTGATGGGCTTAATTTATTCTATAATCTCAATTCACCCCAAAAATATGATTTAATAAATTTCAAATATTCCAAATATGGCAAGTTACTGTTTTATTCCAATGGTGAAGGAAAAGGACTCTTAACATATTTTAACAACTTCAAATATTTCAACAAAATAGTTTAAAAGCAGAGCTATGGGGGCTCAAAAAGGGTATAGAGCTAGCTGAGATACTTGATTTGCAAAAACTTAGTTGTAATAAGCTTGATTCATAATGCTCTAGCTTCCGATTGCATATAAAGATTGGAAGGCAAGCATATTTTGAGAGAGAATAATAGGTGTTTCAGATTTATCTTATGAGCAAGAACTGTTGTCGATTTGTACTCATCCCCTCTTTTGATGGCTGATATGTATGAGAATATTTTGTGGCAAGTGTTAATTTCTAATTTAATTCGATCCTGTTTTCACACTAAAAATACACACATTCAACCTGGTTCAAATTAAAAAGGAAAGGAAAAAATCACTTTTCACCTAAATTGGAAGCATTTCTTATTTTTGCCTAAAAAACCAATAATAGTCTATGTAAAAGGGTATTAAAGTAAATGTGGAAGCAGGGAAAGAGACCTCAGAGATGTGGAATTTTAGTGTTTACAACATAGAAAGAAGGAAAGGGGGCAATAGAGGAATCATAGGTGATTAAAAAGTACACAAATACAAGCATATACGTTCTTCTCTTATCTACAGATTACAAAGACTTTTGCCTTTGGATTTGGCCCTTTGCTTCTTTGATTATTTCCATTTCCCTTGTTTACGCAATCAGCAGCAGCTCCGCCACCCTTCCATAAAAATGGAGCCTTTTTTCCACTAAAAAATTAGCATAAATGCAGAAAAAAAAGGTGGTGGTAGATGCATGACTCATGAGAGCCACTACCAACTTCTCATAAACAAAACACTCCCTCTTTTCTTTCTCCCTTCACTCTTCTCTTCAAGCACCATCTTCCTTTCGTCCCTTCACAAGACAACACAGTTTATATATATCCATATATTCTTTTCACCAGATTTTAGTGTCAACTTTACAAAACCTGTCTTTTTCTCTCGGTTTCTACGCTGACTCCATCGTCACCTTGTTTTTTCTTTTTTTTTTCTGTCTCAGGTACCAAACAAATGATAAAAACAATGCCTTGTGTTTTTTTGTTGTTTATCTTCTTGTAATGGGTGGCTTTTGCCTTTCCTGGTCATGGGGTTATCGCCATTTTTCGCTTTGATGGGTTTAAAGGCTTTGGGTTTGTTTGTGGGTTTCTTTCTTCTCTTTGATTTTTGTGTATTTTGGGGTTTGGGTTCTGTGTTATATTTGTTTTTCTTTTCACCGCATTTGCTTCCATGAGAGGTGGTAGGTTGGTGGGTTGACTTATTTGGGAGAGATAATTGGGATCTTTTTTAGGCAAAGTCATTGGGCGACTTTGTTAGTTTCACATGATTAAAGTTTTGGCTTTACTTTATGCAAATTATGATGAATTAATTTATTTATTTATACATAAAAAGCTTATTGTCACCTGGCCCCCTTTCCGGAGCCTGGTTAACTTTTAGAAGTGAATAAAATTTCCCCTGAAGTGAGAAAAGACTGGATTTTAGTTCGTACATGGTGAGCTTAGATTTTAGTTTCTGTGTGGCATTATTGAACTGAGACGTACGTAATGACGAGAGAGAGGCTGGTTTTCAGCCATCAGAATTCTTTGTCCGGATTACAATACTTGTATTAACTTATTAATGGCCTTCAGTTTATGTGTTGACCTTCTATCCTTTTGCTTTACGATATGTGATATCTTTGTTTACTTATGATGATGTTTCCTATCTCTGTCGGCCATCTGTTTTCATCGGCCATCTTGTTCATTTTGCAATATATGATGCTTGTCATTTTCAAATTGTTTATTCTACTGATACACGCCCATCTTTTGTAATCTTACAAGCAGACATAGGGATAAATGCAAAGGGCTACCAATTAAACCATCGTTTGCTGGTTAAAGCATTTCCCGACATGGTGAGCTTACGCAGACGCAAGCTCCTGGGACTCTGCTCTGGTAAACTTTGGTTGTGGTGTACTTTAAATTGCAAATTAATTGCTTCTATTGATTGCAATGAGTAGGGAAATTCACCATATATGTCCTTCAATTATTTTCTTTTATATTTTCTACGTAAGTTTGTTTGATTAAATTACGAGTTAGATAGAATGTAAATAAACAGGTTCTATGTTATGCTTGAACAATTCCACTCACTGAATTTGATGACCTTTTGCAGGGAGGAGTTCCTTTTTGACTCCACTTCCTAGAGCTTTTGCTAGTGGAAATATACCTGAGAATTCTAGTCATAATGCGAAATCAGTCAGTGCGCATCCCTTGCCCTCAGATTTCATCAATCACGTGCATGGGGTAAGAATGCTTTGTTAGCAAGCTACCGGATATAGTATTAAATGGTCTAACGGTTTTAATTTGACATCTTGGTTGTGTTGATATGAATCGGTTTTGTATCACTATTCTTTTACCTTTTTTGTATCTACTTGTCAGCTTGCAAAGATTGATTTTATCTTTTCCCCTTGGTTCATGGATGCTTGCCTTAGTAATTTCTCACTATCTTATGTCAAACTATTGGCCAATTTTACATATTTATCAGTGTCCACTATTTTAAATGACCAGCATGCCTGGTACACACAAGGGTGGGCTTGGGGGGTGTGAGGTTTAGTACATGTTCATGAAGAGGGGAATAAAAAAGAGTATTACCATTGTGAATCTTCCATCATAGTTCATTTCTCACCTCTTAAATCTCTGCTAATCTTAAATCGGTGTTGTAACTTAGTTTTGTCCATAATTATATATTTACTGGTGTATTTTTCACAATATAATAATTCTAGAAGTGAGTCATTTCATCCACCTTTGTCCACAAAAAGGGGAAAAAAAGAAAGACCATGGTTAGTTTGAAAGAACTATTCCCCCTTTATAGTGGATCCTCTCTATTTCCATATTCTATGAAAGATTTGTAACATGCAATAATGCAAACATGATAGAGTGTCTCCTTAGTTGACAATTACTGGCAGAGATTGCATTCTATCTTCATCATTGTTTTGCTAACTGTATTTTCATGGTACCCAGTCAACTGCATACTTTCATGTGGTTGGCGAATTTTCATGGTTGGTGTAGAAGTTATAGTTGAATGAATATCCACCATCTGTTGGAGGCATGTATAGTTTATAAGAAGTGATTCAGAAGGTGGATCAGTGTAATTATGAATCAGTGAATAGAAAGAATTATTTTTTTTCACTCATAGTTTACAGAACATGTTAAGCTTCCAATCTAAAACCTAACGGTAAAAGTGGATGCCTGAACTTGAATATAATGACTAGAGGAAATACAAGATTTAATAGATTTAGGAAAACACTCCTTACCAGAACAGATGCAATAGGAAACGATAATATATTTTATTTTGCGTCTTCCAAGTATATGATCCTAAGGATTCCTCGGTTCCTTGCCAATATGGAGAAATAGTTGATGCTTGGTAAGCCGTTGCATTCTAAGGCACCCTTTCTTTTTAAAAATTTGTTCAGTATATTGCGGTTGCTTTTGAGCTAGAATCACAGGGTAAATAGTGTCAATTAAAATGCTCATTAAGCACATCCATATTTGGCTTACTAGTCTACTGTACTCTTGATTCAGAGTTGCTTTCACTTGTAAGGTAAAAAAGCTGTCTGTATTTCCAAATCTGTTGTATTGTTTGTGCAAACCCTTCTCTGTTCTGAATTTTTAGTTCATATAATTGTGCTATTTTTAAGTTATTTTAACTCACAGCCATCCAATTGGAATTACTTTATGAATATGTTAAATGATTAAGGTTCTTAATGTCGTGATAGACAAATTATTATTACTATTTTTATTATTTTGGAAGTAGAATTAACACTTGCATGTAACTCTTTGGTGCTGCTTCTCAGAAAAGCATTGCTAAGGTTGACTTTGCATCACCAAATGTTTCTGGCTCTGGTTCATCAAAAGAGCATCATAGTCAACCTTTTCCAGGTTTGTATCTTAAGAAACGTGTTCCAAATGTTTGTTAATATCAATAAAGCTGGAAAGCTTGTTACTTGTTTATAGTTTTGTGTTGGTCTTTCTTTCTTTCTTTGAAATTGTACGTGTATTAAGATGATATTAATAGGTTTCCAGCTTATCAAACTCTATTTGCATCTGATCAGAAAGAATACATCAGCTGGCTATTCGTGCCCTTTTGGGATTAATGGAACCTGAGTATTTGGAAATACTAGCTTATACTCACTAATGGGTTTATGTTGTGGTTGTCTATTCAGACTTAAATGGCCTTATTTGCATTTATGATGGTGGAGCCTAGATTAAAATGACACCTCTGTTCTCTTGTATATTGTTCTTGCCTTGTTGAGGGGTCACTACAGATTCTTTCAGATGGCACCATTGCGATGGAATGGATTGGCACCCTTGACTAATGGGACCAGTGTCGAGGGAGAAAATGGTCCCTCATCTACCAGTCAAAGTTAGGATTGTGGCCTTATAAAGCAAGGCCACCATTCCCCTATCAATGTGCCTTTCCTCCGAGGACAAAACTGTGAGGGTGAACCCTCAGGCCCACAGAACAGGCAATGACTCATGGCAGGAGCATTTCCAACAATCCTTGCATCAATATGCCTCTCACTAATTGGTTCATGTATCCCAAATTTGGGGCCATCTTATAAATTTATCTCTGTGCAAAATAAGAAAAATAAAAATTATTGCACAATTGGTTCATTAAAGTTCAATAGTTTTGCCATCATCAGTTGAAGCATGGCACTACTGCCTAGAGAATCAACAATGTGAAGTTATGAAAATGATATGATCCGATCTGCTGATATTTAATGTGGAAAATTAAGTCTGTTTTCTCTTTTGAATCCTGTTTTTGTTTATTCTCCTCTCGGGGCTATCTTAGAGTCCTGCTTGTGATGAATGCCATGCTTGAGATGAATATGGAAGCAATTTGAGGAAGAGATGGTTTTTATCACTTTTTGTATCTTAAAAATAAAGAGGAAAATGTTATATCTCTGAACTGAGTTCATGCCATGGTGCTTCCTGATAAAACATATCATTACTCATTGGCATCAAAATCAGATACCTGGAGCCAATTTAGTTCCTACATTCTTGTATGATGTCCATGAACAATGTTATTATTTGTAGGGCAACCAATCAAACGCAGAAAGCGACACAGGAGGAAGCATCTTCAAAACCAAGAACAATGTCTGATGAGGGGTGTATACTTCAAAAATATGAAATGGCAGGCAGCAATAAAAGTTGACAAGAAACAGATTCACTTAGGGACAGTTGGTTCGCAAGAAGAAGCTGCTCGTTTATATGACAGGTAATAAGCTGGCTTTTATCTTGCTTGTAATGATTGCTACTACAATTTTTAGAATATCTTATCACTATTTGTAATGCAAATTCTACTATTTTGGATTAAGGTTGATTCAATAGTTCAATAGAACTGCAAAAAATCTTTAAGCCTGAGTCTGATAAGAACATTGATTTGCTATAAAGAACAAGTCCTGTTCATTAAAGTTGCTGCTCATTTTATTAAGAAATTTCTTTGAAAGTCTTAACGTATATTGGTGATATATACAACAAAAGTGATATTCATATGCAAATTAGAAAAGAATATCAGATGGTAAGCGTGAAAAAGTTATGAAGGTATATGTGATTCCTAGCCTCCTGAAATAAAGGGATGGTAAAGTGCTGCATTTGTCCGGCAGTTTTATATCTCAATTATTCCCCTTATATTCATTGGTTTTATTTTCTATTATGTCAACTACTATAAGTAAAAAAAAGCTGGACTCTATCATTTCTTTATGTGCTAAGATGTATTTCTAGATCGACCCTTTTAATGGCAATGCAACTTACGGAGTATATATTTTGATGGATAGACTAATGGATTTTGAAACTCATTGGTAGAATTTTTTTATCTGTAGAGCTGCATTCATGTGTGGAAGGGAGCCGAACATTGAGCTTCCCGAGGAGGAAAAGCAAGAGCTTAGGAAATTCAAGTGGGACGAGTTTTTGGCATATACTCGACGTTCAATTACCAATAAAAGTAAACCCTTTTCTTTAAGGTTCTATCCTTATTATCCAAACTGTTAACATTTAAATATTCAATGGGTTTATTTTCAACAATGATTACAGAATACAAGCGAAGGCTCGAGGTTGAAGCACAGAAGAGGCCTGTGTCCGCAACAGCGAACGATGAGTGGGACACCAAACAAGTTGTCAGGAATAGCTTCTCAGCTTCAGAAGAGATGGGACCAGACTCTTCAGCCTCATGAAAAACAAAGGTGTTGAGAGTGAGGCTGAATAATCTGGTTCGAATAATTAAATTCTAGTTGCGGGATCTCCATTTTTTGGGTGTACGAAGGGCCCCTACTAGAGCCAGCCAAGTAATGATATTTTGATCTCGTTATCTTCTGGTAATAATATATAATCTACAGTGTTTTAAGTTTGAATTCAAATAATTAGTAGTAAATATTAGTTGCATCTTCACCTGATCACGATTCCCGGTTGTTAGACAGATGGAAGGTATTGCAAATATGAAGCTATATAGTGCCTAATTTGTTCAGAGGTCATGGTTGCTGTCAAAGTGTAGTGCAAAATTGCAGAATGGTTAGGCTCCAAGAAGCATTAATCCTTGTTTAGTTTAGTTTAAGCCCATGTCTATGGTTTCATCAGCCATTAATGGGGAGGTTCATGCTCAGGTGGCTATCACCTAGGATTATTAGTGTGACTCTTTTGAGTCAAAGCACCGAAATACGTAATTGTGGTGGGGACATGAGAAAAAAGAAATAAAATTTAATTTTTGCAGCTAAAATATGCAATCTCAAGGACTGGGAATAAGGAATACATATAGGCCTTCTGATGAATAAAGGCTCTAATTAACTGTGGCAGTTCCTTAATAATCAATCCATCCAACTGTTGCGATCGATTAACTGTGGAAGAGATGTTTGCATAGCTGCTGGTTTAGAGTTTCAAATTGGAAGTGGCGAGCATTATGTTTATTAGTGAAAATCAAAACAGACATTTTGAACATAAGCAGCAGTCTTCTGTTCAACCAATAATTTAATATTGGTACAATCCCATGAGATAAATCGATGAACACAACCAAAGTCAAATCGATCTCATGTTAGAAATAAAAACTTATGAAGCTAGCTCGGCTTAACACAATAGAGAACATACAAATAAAGCCAACCAGCCTCATTGAAGGCAGCATATAGGGAGGGCAGATGTCGTTAGGGCCAAACCCTATCCAATCTGCTATAGTCGTGATATTTCGAGTGATATCTTCACTCTTTAGAGCTATAACATTGTCCTCTGCTCTGGGTAGCTTTCTATAGCCTCCTCGATCATGAGTTTTTGAGACAACAGTCAAGTAAATGAACTGGAAACTCAAATCACATGCAGGACAACACATTGGTTCTTAATCCATCAAATAACACATTGTTGTAGGTTTGGAGCACTTGGGATAATCTACAATGTTTCCCCCTTCTTCCATCACAGACCTTTCCCAATTCAACACATTAGAATCAAATGCTTGCTTGCCTGCTGCTGCTAAAGAAATTATTTAATGGACACTCAAATTATTATCGTCTAAAAACAAGCAAAACCCAGGCCATTAATTGAAGACTAGAAACTAAAATAAAGATCGCTAATAAACAATACAACAAATTACAAGCTTAAAGACTAGAAACTAAACATTAATGAAAACGCAACAAACAGATCCCATTAATTAATACAAAAGGCGTGTGATGGAACATAGTAAATGAGACGCTGAATCAAAGTCACACCACACAAACAACTTCGAGACTCAGTCCAATTTACTTATGCACCAACTTTTCAAGGAACATATATATATATATATATACACACACGTACACATTTATGGTTAGAGAGTAATGGAAGCAGTGGAGTTACGAGGTCTTCGTTGATGATGATGTGGCAGTGGAGTTGGACGTCCGAGCCGTTGTGCAAGTTTTTCTCCTTGACCAAATCCCCAATGCTTTTTGCCTGTCACCAAAATGTTTGGCCTCTTCCTCTTCTTACTGTCTGGAGCCATACATAAACCTTCTTCTTCCTCCTCAATAGAAAGACCAACCGAAAAAAACCTCAGAACAGGACACGCTCAATGACAAGGACACACAAAGCATTGCGTCATAACGACATCAACAACAGCAAAGGGGAGCCAAACTCAATAAATAGGCGCCGACCCCTTTCTCTCACAGGCTCACGTTTTGTGACAATAGGTCAGGGACAATGAGCAGAGGAAAAACAGGAAATCCAAGGTAGCACTGAAGCAAAAGCCCACGGTGCCTTGCAGTAGTTCTAAAGCCATGCAATGACCAAACCTTCCACGGCAACCACCACCCTGTCGCAGGAGAAGAGAGAAAAGCCACAAAACGAGCTTCATCAAGCCTCTCTGCAAGAGGGAGGCAGAGAAATCGTCCAACATTACCACCACTAAAGCCACCCTTAAAACCACTAAACCACCTAATTATAACGAGAGAGTCCTACTTTTCCGAAGAAAAACGAAAAGAGAAGGAAAGAGGAAAAGGGTGATCCACTACCCTTTCTTGATCGTTAATAATAAAGTCAACAAAGACAATTCGGCTTAACCCAAGCCCGTCTGTTGCTGGAACAAGGTCACAGTAGGACTAGAACTTAATCGGGACCACTCTTTTAAGATTAATTAGTAAACCATTTATAATAATACTATTATGTTAAATATAACAATTGACATTTCCAGCACATTTAGTGAAAATATTCTAATCATATATAATCACCTTAAAGAATGTTCTTAGAATACTAGTCAGCAAAATCTTAATAACAAATTTTAGTAACAATGAAGCTCAGCCAGCCTGAACAAGTAAATCAAAAAGATTGTCCACTAAAACATGGTTTTAGAACTGCACATGTCAGAAATTCCAAAAACTAGCTCCACTGACACCACCAGATGAATTGACTTTTGTTTTTTGATCTTTGCAAGGGCAGTTTGTATTATCCCTGAAATAAAATAACAATCACCATTAGAACACACTCCTTAAAGACTAAAGAATAGCATCAAGATGGGGAAAAAACATCAACGCAAACAAAATGCTTTAGAAGAAAAATAGCAGAGTCGCATATCAGACATCGATTTCAATAAAACCCGCATCCATGAAAAAAAAAAGGGCATCCAAGCACATGAGGCAGATATGCACATCTTCCACAATGTATAATTCTATTTCACAACCTATGTTTCTATTTTCTTTCGCTAATGAAAATTTAACCTAAAAAAGGATAATAGAATAGTAAACGTACGTTACTAGTTGAGCATGAAATTTTTATTCAACTGGCCGATGGCAGGAAGACCCTAATTAGTTCCTTCACAGTGACTCTTTTCCTGCAAGTTGGGCATTTTGCCTGTGTAGCTATTGCAGCTTTAATGCATGCCTTGCAGAAAATATGCCCACATCTTGTTGACATCTCCTCTGTTAATGGACCCATGCAAATTGGACAATTGAAGGTTGGTTCCTTTGGAGGTGGCTGTGGCTTTGTGATTTCCTGAACCTGCTAATATAATGGTTAGCAAGTGTAAACATTAAGAAATTTAATGAAATCGAGTGATGCACCCTTATGAACCCAAGAGCATGTAAAAAAATAAAGAGATGTCCAGACTCCAGTCACAATGTATTGGATATGATGACCAGCCAAATATGTACAGTTTTCCTCCAAAATACTTTATATATTTTGAACAAAGCACTGAGAGATAGAGTTCTTACAATTGACTGTGGCGAGATTTCCAAATTGATAATGCTTGAGCTCGGAGGAAGTCTTCTGTGCCTATTCTGATTGTTATTACTTGACCTAGCTGACCAGCCTGGAAGGGCAGAAATGTGAGCTACAACAATTAGAAACACAGTAATATAAGGTCTTAACTTCAAAAAATAAATTAAGTGGATAAAGAATCAAAAGTCTATGAATTGGTTGACCTATGGAATCACACAAATAAAACATAAGATTGGATTAGCTACAAAACTGAAAAGCAATAATGTCTACCTCAGTAAATCCCACTCACAGGCCACAAACACCGAATAAGGGTAAACAGCTTGATTAAAAACCAGAGAATTGTATATTAATTAACAAAATCTCTTTTATTTTATTAATCACAGACCCTATAAGAGTTGGTTGCCCAATGCTCACTAATTCTTTATATACAGCAAAAGCAGGAAACTGATAAAATACAGACAGCAAAAAGCAAAGTAAAATTACTAATAGTATCTCCTCTTTTATTTCCATTTTACTACAATTCTCTGAGTTAGATAAAGAAGTGTTTTTATTCATCAGCTTCTTTTAGTCAATTGCAAGGGACATAATATATCACCTGCATTTTCACTTCGACTATGCCATGTTAGGCTAAGTGGAGTGTGACTGATGTGTCTCTAACTTGTCTTATTTCAAACATGAAAAAGGAATTGCAATTGCTTATGTCCGAAAATTATGGGGGTGAACTAACTTTTCTCTAGGACCCTAAACCAACAAGAACAATGAAGCACCTAAATCAAGACAGGAATTGAAACCCACAGGACATCAACCTTAACATTCAGATGTTGATGGCATGAATTTACAAAGGTAGTAAATCAAAAAGGTTTCTGCCATGCAACACGAGTATGACAATGCACATAATACTGATGTAAACAGAAATTCTAAAACCCAATTCCTCATAAGTTAACTACCTGAATCAACATCAACCACAGTCCTTCCACGGCTCCTCCTAGAATTGTTCTGAGCCTGATATATAATCCAGGTAAATTAATAACAATCAGCATGATGCCAATTATCCATAAAAACAGATTTCATGTAAATTTAAGGTGAAAACACAACATAACAAAACAAGAGAAGCATACCTCTGCAAAAGCTCTAGCAGAAGATTCAATTACATCATCATCAATAGCCTCAACATCAATGGTTGCAGGTGGACCAGTCTGTACGGATTGATTCGTTTGATCCTCATACCCAGCCTGTTGAGATGTACCCTCCTGCTCCCTGATTTCACTGGGTGGAACATTCAGATCAAGCACTGCCTTTCTCCTTCGATATCCCCTAAGAGAAGGCCCCCTAATCTCAAGAGTGCTCATGCTCTGCTTATGATTTCTCAATGTACCATCCAAGGACTGCAGTCTCAATAAACCTAAAAGAGGCTAAAGTCACATCAGTAAATTTACGATAAATACTTTTCATGTTTTCACTAAAAGCAAACAATTACTTGATTTCAGTGCTTAAGAAAAACAATTAAACTGACAACTTATAGTCTAATATACTTGCTAATTACATTTACGCACTAGAGTTCAATCTGAAAAGCAACACCTCCAAAGCAAACAAACCTCGTGATTTAGAACTTGAAAACAAAAAAAAAAATCCAGAATCCATTCTTTGAAATTTTTTGATATGGGACGAGTAATTAAAATAATACTTTTAACATAAAAAATAAAATCTTTCTAACAAAGAGTCCACCTAGCAACAAATTGATCATCATATTCCAGTTCACGTTTGTATATTAAGTTTTCCAGTAAAAACATAAAATCATTGTTATAAAAAGAACGTAAACTTAATTAAAAATTCAAACTTGAACCACTACACCAACACATCGAATCGGAAAAAAATACCAGATTGATAAGTGAGAGTATATGAAATCAAATACCATACCATACCAAGAAACACAGACGAAATCGAATCGAGAAATAAAAAATTCTACCAATAAGGAATTGGAAAAATCTTTTGGATCAATTTAAGCAAAAGGGAGAATCGAGGTGATTTATTGCCTCTAGGGTTTTTAAACAAGGGAAAATTTTCCCAATTGGAAAGAAGCTGCGCGGTCGGTGTGAGACTCCACGTGGCAATATCTCTTTATATTCCTGGACCCCGGTACGTATTCGCTTACATATGCAGAGCTCGCTCTCACAAGTCTTTTGCTAACCGCGTTCGCTTGGCTATCCTTTTTGACTGAAAGTTTTGTTTTTATTTGGGAATAATTCGGTTACACGCTGTAATATTAAAATTGTAATTTTTTATACCACTAATATTTTAATAATTCAAGTCTCATATTTTAGGTTCAATTAATATATATTATACATATCAAATTTAATGTAAATTAAAATATTTTATTTATTTTATTATAGAGATATCCGATAGATTCAAAAGTTTACATGTATAGTATGTATAATTATATCAATAAATTATGAAAAAATATAAAACCACTTTAATTTCACACCGTATAAGTATATCTTTCTTTTATATATAGTAGTTTGATTGAGTTTTGTTCAAAAGAAATAGTTGATTGAGTTGTTGGTTGATTTTGAAAAATGTTTTCGGAAAAATATATTTTCATTTTAGGTATGATGTTGTAAACAATTTTAAAATTTATTAATATTATGATATTTTAGTAATAATATAAAAATATTTTATTATAACTTATTATTAATATTTTAATATGTATAATATAATTTTTAAATATTTGTAAATAATTAATATTAATTATTTATAAAATTTAATTTGAATATATAATTTATATTTGAAATAATATTAAAATATAACCATTATAAATTTAAATACATGATATTATATATTTGAAATAAATTTCAATAATAAAATAATTATATATCTAATATAAATATTACCTAAAACATATTAGATTATAGATTAGGGTTAAAAATATCATCTAGATCTAAAACTACTTTTCTAAAAATAAAAGTTAAAAAAACTTGCTATTGTTTTTGCTTTTTGTTCAAAAACACGTTTAACTTCAAAAGCTATCTGTTTAACATTATTTATGACTCAAAATTAATTTTTAAAAAATTTAAACCTCTTTCAATACAACAGAGGTAAAAGAAATAGTGATATAATATATAATACTAATGTGTTAAACAGATAAATGAATAATTCACAAAAAATAAAAATATAGATAGATGAAGAAATAAATATTACCATATCAATGTGTATAATTGCTAAAAATTGTTATATCTATTATCCTTCTTACATTGTGCTTGATTATGATTAGATGATGTTATTTGTGAATGTTACATCTTATATGTGAAATTTTTAATTTTTAATTTTTTTTTTGTTTCATGTTGATTATTATATTTATCAACTTCAAATATATTTTAATATAAATATTACTAAAAATGTATTTAACCAATGTAATCACTTTTTTTTTGCAAGTATGTAACAATTATTTGACACGAATAATCAATGTAACCATGTCAGCACATTTAACGGTTAAATCAATCAACTAACAATTTTAATTAACGAAAAAGTTTAATTGATTTTTTTATCATTAATGACTCAATAGGGTGAATTTTTTAATAACTTGGTTGCTTTTTTGTTTTTGTTTTTATCATGGTTTTTTTTTTACCCTTAAACATTTATTTTTTGTTCTTAATTTATATGAATTATAATACAAACTATAAATATTTTACAAATTATACATTTATATTATAATATTTTTTTAATAAATATATATTATATTTTAGTAAATACATACAATCAAACACATGCATTACTAGCAATATTTTAAAGTAATTTCGAAAATTTTCAGCTTATAAACTTTTCCCTACTTGACATATATTTTTATGTTTGCAATTGATTTCCAATACGACATTTAAGTGGCATGAAAAAATAAATTACTTTCAATAATACTTTCTATTTGTGTTTGTCGCCTAATTATGTCCAACAATGACCCATTGATATTGCATTCCATCTATACTTATTTTCAATGGTTATCTTTTATCTGTCTTTTACTCCACCTTTTAATCATTTTTACAATAAAAAATAGAAGTTGTATGTTTATGCAATGATTTTCAACATAATTATATTTTAAAAATATAAGTAATTGATGATAAATACCCTTGCAAGGTAGTAGGAAATATTATAATTAGACTCTATTAATAGAGTTTTTATTTTCTGATACAATATTAAGTGTTAGAGATAAAATCACATAGTTTGAGTTCATGTTGAACGAATGTTTGAAAAAAGCTTTTTTTTTTGGTAAATAATATAAAATCATAACATAATACTAAAAAAATATGTTTTACAATTTGCTTGCCAACTATATAAAATCCTTTTTCAACACCCTTTATTATTATTTTTGTCCTACTTATAGTAGGTTAGCTTCCCGTTATACCCCTATCTCAGCAATGACACGTGGTAGAATGAAGAATGACTTGGCAAAAGCCTATTCAAGTCCTCTTGGGTGGCCCTTCGTGCCACACATTTCATGGTGCCCTTTTGTCTGATCATTCATGACCTGCCACTCGCGAACCCCACTCAACTTAATTGAGAGGGCATCTGTGTTGGCTCAGGTGCCCTAAATAGAGTATTTTCGTCTATATACATTTGTATTTATTCGAATAGAATAATTTAATAACATTATTCATGAATTACATTAATACCCTTTGTATATTATCCTCAATTATTTTTTGCATGCAAAGCAAAATGAAAACAAATATTAACTCACTGGTTATAAAAATATGCTTAATAAATTCATATGAAAATTACACAACTTACATTGATAATATAACAACGAATCAATTAAAAACACATTAGCATGATTATGTCATCCTTTGGCATCCTCATCTTTCATTTACATTTCAATAAAACAATCAATAGGTTAATTTGATTATACATCAAGCACTTATAAAACATGTCACATATACATTGTAACATCCTCAAAACCCCCTTGGTCGTAAATAATATGAGATAAAATTTTAGTGAAATAAGGTATAAGATCAAAGAAAATGAAAGTTGCAAGATATCAAAAGAGAGTTAAATCAAGAAGCATGACATGATGTATAATTGATTTCTCGATAAAATGAGAAAATGATATAAAGATGATAAAAGAGAATATTGAGGAGTATTAAAATACTAATAATAACAATAATTAAGAAGTAGGTTTTAGTATATTGATTTAAAGTAAGGACTAAATCATAAATATGTGAAAAGTTTTTGGCTCAAGTGTAAATATTTAAAATTGAAGGGATCAAAGTGTAAAAATAAGAAAGTTGAATGACCAAAAGTGAAAATAATCCAATTTACTATGATATGGAATTGGCATGCAGAGACCAAATTGAATAGATAAAGAATTGTGAGGGACTAAATCGTAATTTTACTAAATTATGTGATGATTCAATGATGGAATTTTAAAAGATCATGAAGGGAAAAATGGTCATTTAGAAAGAGAGAGAACTCTAGAAGGCAATGATGATATTGGGGATATTTTGAAGACATTTTATAATTATTTAATTAGATAAATATTACTTTATTAATATTTAATGAGATATTTTACTAATATTTTATTATAAATAGCTAGTATAAAAACAGAGGAAGATGAAAAAAAAAGAGAGAGAGAGAGGATCCTTCCATCTTTCCAACATGAGTGAGGGGGAGAGAAGAAGAAAACTTTGTTGTTTTTACAATTTGGTCCTTCCACCAAAAATCCACCATTTTCACCAAGAATTTCAAGAAATTTTCATAATCACCAAGAGAGAAAAGTGATAAGGAGACTATGGAAAACAAGAAAATCACCTTGGATTCAATAAAATGGAAGTTGGAGGAGAGAGAAAATCAAGTTAAAGATTGAAATTAATAGGACAAGGTAAGAACATCAAGATTTCAATATATTTTTAAGTTTGATATTATTGAAAAAGCATGAAAATGATGTTAAAGTAGAGTTTTCTTATATAAAGTTTTAATGTTATTGATATGTTAGTGAAGGGAAATAAGAGGAAGTGATGAGAAATATTGTAGAGAAAGGAAAGGAGGGTGTTATAAACTTGGTTATCAACATTTTGCACTAAAACAATTTTGGACAGCAGTAGTAGTCTGACTTTGAAAATTCACCAAAAATTGTAGAAGTTGAATTAGAGGTTAATTAAAGTATGAAATTAAATCCTATTGAGTCTAGTTTTACATAGAAGAAACGGTGTAATAGACCTGTCCATGGGCCGGGCCGGGTCAGGCTCAGAAAATTTTTTCGGCCTACCTTCTAGGCCCGGGCCCGGCCCAGCCCGAAATATGGGCCTGAAATTTTGCCCAGGCCCAGCCCAGGAAAAATATCATAAGCCCGAGCCCGGCCCGGCTCGGCCCATTTTTAAAATAAACATTAAAAAATTATTTTAAAAATAAAAAATAAAAAAATTATTTTAAAAGTATTTTAAAATTAAAAAATAAAAATAAAAAATATATATTTATTATATTTGGGCCGGGCTGAGCCGGGCCAAAAAAGTGGTGCCCGAGGCTCGGCCCGTTTTTTAAACGGGCCTCATTTTTTTTCCCAAGGCCATATTTCGAGCCTATATTTTTACCCGAACCCTCCCATATTTTGGGCGGGCCGTTGGGCCGGGCCAGGCCGGGCCGCCCGGCCCATGGATAGGTCTACGGTGCAAGCAAAAGAATTTCATATTTTGAGATATATAATTTTTTGTGAGACAATGTCAGATTGATTTTGGGTTCCCTTGTTCTGACTTTGGAAAATCATCGAAAATTGTAAAAAAAATAATTAGAGGTGTAAATTTATATCTTTAAATTCTTAATGAGTCTATCTTCAAGAGAAACAAACAAAAACATCATCCAAACCTCGTACTAAGAGATAATTAATTTTTAATAAAGAAATGTCGAAGCTGTCAAACAGCAGAACAAGGATAAATTTGAAGATTTTATTGTACTTATTAGCTAAATTATAAATTCTGAAATTTTTATAGTAAAAATATATTTGAGTCTAGTTTCAAAAGCATCAAGCGGATCTTAATTTATAATTCTATAGCTCAAGATATAAATAATTTAGTGACTCTGACTCAAGTGGACAACTTTGATATGAACACATAAGTAAATAGTGGAATTATAGATAATGTTACATATAAGCATGTTATATACTAAAAGCCAAAGATTCTAACAAATATATACATAAAGGATGTGGAGTAGAGAGGAGGAGGAGGAAAAATATATGAATATATATAGTAGATGAATTTGAAATGTTTTGAAATGGTTATAGGTGATGGAATGATTGATACATATGAGTATGTTTAAACGAATTGATAACATAATAAGTGAATAATTGTTAATTGATGTGAATTCTTTGTTAAAATTTTATGAAGAATTAAATTGATTGGCACAATTTAGAAATAAATGTGAAATATATATAAAGTGGGTAAACTAATTTTGCAAGTGCAAGTCCTCTAATGGTCTTATTTGTAAAATTTTAATATTTGTGTTAATTTTATAAACTTTGTTATATTTAATTGAATATCATATTTTTATGAGGACTTAAGATTAGAAATAGATGTAAGTGGGTGATATGTAAAATGAAGTGGTGGCTATAACATCTGAATACGGTTCAGGTAATGATATAAAATAAATAAATAAATAAAAATAAAGTGTGGAACTTGTAGGAAATGGAGACGACGTTACGATAACAAGTTCGCCATGTCTCGAAGTGGAAACCCCCAACGTCATGATGATAGTTCAAATTTTTTTATAGACTTTACAATTTGGCCTTTAATCAATTGTGGATGTTTTAATGAGCTTTTTTAACTTATAATTAGTTTTATCGTAAATTCAATTATTACTAAAATTAGTTAATGATCTACATTAATTAAATAATAAGATAAATTGATCTGAAATTTTCAGTAGTTGCTTCAGCAACGAATGTGACATCCTGATGCTTTGACTCAGTAATCGGGTCGAGTATTGGGGTGTTACACATATCCAACACTTCATATAGCATGAGATATGTCATCACATTCATATTCAATTCATAGCAATTATATTAAATTCTGATCCATGTTACATACAATTCATATTCACTTTGCAACATATTAATATATAATATGATCACATATCTCAATCGTTTCATTTTGCATTAAATCGTCGTATTCACTTCCTATTTCCCTCTCGGAGGTTTGACGCAATTTAAGCTCAAATTGTAACACCCTTAACTCTTATCCGTCACCGGAACAGGGTTACGAAGCATTATCAGACTTTTCAGGTCAAATATGATCATTTCATAACATTTAATATACATATAAAAAATCAATCATAAATCACACATATTGTCCCTTGTATGAGCCCTCGAGGCCCTAAATACGCATTGGAAATGAATTGGGACTAAACCGAAAGCTCAGAGAATTTTTCCCAAATTTTCAAAAAATTTCTTAGGAGCAGGGGTCACACGCCTGTGTGACTCACACGGCTAAGAGACACACCCGTATCTTAAGCCATGTGGGCATTCGATATGAGGCACACGGCCATGTCCCAGCCCGTATCCATGCTCGTGTAACTCTCTGACTTGGGTCATACGGCCAAGCCACACGCCCGTGCGCTAGGCCGTACGTAGGGTGTAGAGGTCACACGACCAAGTCACATGCCTGTATGCTAGGCCATGTGCAAAAACCTGGGCATTCTGTTTCTAAATTTTATAGATGCAAGGGACACATGGCTAGACCACATGTCCATATGCTAGGCCGTGTGTGAGAACACATCCATGCCTCTACCCATGTGGACGGAAATAGGCCATTTCAATGCCACTTTTCTCACCCATTCTTGATTTCAACCTAAACATCTCAAATTTCATACACATAGGCCATAATAATGCCCCCAAAACAACCAATTCCTAGTTCTAATACTGTCATATTATCACATATATCTTAACATTCTAATTCATTACATTAGTCAATTCATCTATATACTTATAACCCATCCATCACCTAACTACTCCAAACACATATATCAAACATGATTAAACCACACATATATAAGTTGGTTGGGAACATAACAAAATGTAATTCTTAACATTTACACAAACCAATCTAACCCTATACATGCCATATAAACCAAAGTATACGTTACAAAAGCTAATGAATTAAATTGGATAGTGTGGCTTGTTATGTTGATTCGATCTCCCGACCTCATGTTAATCTACAATGACATTAAATAAAACAAGTAAGCTTCAAGCTTAATGAAGCTTAGTAAGTTCGATGGCTTAAAACATAAACCTTACCGAACCTAACACAACAAATCAAATTAAATAAATTCCTTCAAAGTAATTTCTCTGTCAATCACAATTTCAATCGATGAATACACTTATTTCATATCAATACCAATAACAACAATAAGTCTTCCAAACCAATTTCTTATATCACTTACCAAATCTTACCGAATCGGAGAACGACTTACGAATATGAGTACATCATTTTTATAAGCCCAAAAGTTAAACAGAAGCACATAAGTGCTAAATAGAAACCCGTAAAGGTTGAACAGAAGCTCGTAGGAGCTGAACGAAAACCCATAAGGGTTAAAAAGAACGAAAACCCATAAGGGTTAAAAATAAGCTCAAAAGAGCTGAACGGAAACCCATTAGGGTTGAATGGAAACTCATATGAGTTAATAGAAGCTTGTGAGAGCTAAACGGAAAGTAAATACAAATGTTCGCAACAGATGTTGAACCTCGGTTTACTTGGGTAATTTGCCGTCAATTCATCATTTGTCACAGAACGATTGTACTCAATCCCGTGTTCCACTCGTTTTGAACAATCAATTCAATTTCATAATTTAACAATAATTTTATTTTCAATAATAACTATGACTAAATACATAATACCATTCATCAATTTAATAAATAAATATTAAAGTTTACCCATACGAACTTACCTAGGTTAAATTGTAAAATTTGTAGTAGTTTAGGGACTATTCTACTAATTTTCCTTTTTCACGATTGTCTATGGGCTCTTGTTCTAAAATATAAAATTATCCATTCATTAGCACATATTTCAGCTTCAATTCACTTCACAATTAATACCCCTTAATTTTTAAAATTACACAATTACCCTAATTTTTACAATTTTTATAATTTAGTCCATTACTAATTAGTCCATCAAATGAACTAATTTTTCTCAATTAACAATTTATCTAAATGTTCTAAGCTATAATACAACCCTTGATCAACAAAATTTAATACCAAACCCTAAAATTTAATCTTTTCACAATTTGGTCCTAAAATCAATATCTATTAAAATCACTTAATAAAATCATCATATAACAAAATTAAAACTCTAAACCCACGTTATTTCATCAAAAATATCTAGTATTCATCCATGGTAACTTTCAAAATTACCAATAAAATCAAAAACTAATGAATTAGATAGTTGGAACTAATTGTAAAAGGTTTAAAAACACAAAAAATTTAAGAAAAAGACAAGAATTGAACTCACTTGTAGCAAAATGTGAAAAACCAGCTTAAGGGGACTCTCCTATGGCGTGTTTGGCTGAAAATTCATGAATAATTGTCTAGATTTCTTTTAAATCTCATTTTTATCTCATTAAATTTTATTTTATTTCCCATTTTGCCCCTTAATCACCTAATTTCTTTGTTCTTTTCTATTTATGCCGCCTTAGCCTTTTTAAGTGTGTCTAATTGCCTTTTTAGTCCTCTATTATTCACCACTTAAGCTATTTAATCACTATTTCTTTAATTAGCAAGTTTTGCACCTTTTTCAATTTAGTCATTTTCAATTAATTAACTATCGAAACGTTAAAATTTTCTAATGAAACTTTAATACTACCTTAATAGCACTCTGTAAATATTGAAAAAAATATTTACGACTTGGTTTATGAAATTGAGGTCTCGATACCTCGTTTTCAAAATCACTTAACCTAGTAAATTCTTCTAAAACACGAATCACTAATTCAAAAATCTTTCTAAAATCATATTTGACTCATAATAAAATTCACGAGCTTACTCGTCGGATTTGGTGGTCTCAAACCACTATTTCTGATGCCACTGAAAATCGGGCTATTATACAGATATACAAAACTAGTTTGATCACATATACTGACATTATCAGGCTGTTAACACTAGCTTTGGATCATAGTTGCTAACACTAGCTTGGTCTGACACTACTATCACTAGCTTCAGAGGATCCACAACAAATATTGGATCTCAAGCCATCGAATTAATCCTTGGTTGCAACACCCATTTGTTTATACAAGCTGACGTATTTGGGCTACTAACACTAGTTTCTGATCAGGATTGCTAACACCAGTTTAGTTCGATGCTACTAACACTAGCTTCATAGATTCCACAATATATGTCGGATCTTAAGACATCGAATTAACCTTTGATAAAAAACCCACGTCCTTTTCTGGAATCTTAATAACATGACATTCTTATCTCAATTGTTTACTAAGTTCATACATACATTTACATATTCCAAATAGCAATTCATATACATCTTTAAACCATATAACATCACCATGTATTTATCATCCATTTGTATAACAAATTTTACATCCATTCGATATTGTGTATCTATTCGTATTTATCACAAATCTCATATTTTCTGATTTAGTCCTTTTTGATGCCATAAATCATTAAAATTTCACATACATATAAATTAATCCGCAATTTCTCTTTTTTCTCGATTAGCCTCCAATCTATAATAATTCATTAAAATTTATCAATTTCAATTACTTTATTTCATTCTATTATAACTCTTTATTATCTATAATTATATAAATTTAATACTAATTTTGAAATAATTACACTTTAGTCCCTGTACTCATAACTAACAGATTTTACATTATAAATTAGTCTCTAGTCATCTCTAAACACCAAATTTATCAATTTAACACTAAAATTTTTAATATTCAACAATGACATCTCAAAATTTAACAGTTTTGAAAATCAACACACAGATTAACTAAGTTAAACTACCACGATATCAAAAATATAAAATTTATGAAAAATTAGCTTAATTTTACTTACCATGCAAAGAAATGAAAATTTTGAAACTCAAGCTTCTTTCCTCCTCTAAGGTTCAGATATGGAGAACAGAAGAAGTGAAAAATATTCATCTTTATGTTTCTTAACTTATTAAATATTTAATTATTATAAAAATAAAATTTTTAATATTATTTTAAATAATCTCTCAACTCGTTATCAAAATAAGATCGTCTAATTTTCATTTTAGGCCTTATCTAAATATTATTTAACCCTATTATCAAATAAAACCAATAGAAATCAATTTTTACAGATTTTACTATTTAGTCCTTATACCTTAATTAACCATCCAATCACTAAAATTTTCAAACTAAAATTTAAATCACCTATATAGAAACTCTGTAAATATTTAATAAAAATACTTACGGGTTCAGTTTGTAGAAACGAGGTCCCGATACATTATTTTCCAAAACTACTAACTTTAGGGTCGAACCACTTGTACTTTAACTAACTATCCAATTACTAATATATTTGGTCAAAATCCAGTTAAACATTATAATAAACTTGTAAACATTATTTAATAATATTTACGGATTCGACCATCGGAGAACAGGGTTCCGAGATCATCATTTTTGGCACACTGAAAATCGAGTTGTTATATCATTTACACATTAACTTCATAAATATCACCACTTAATATTTATGGACTCAGTTTACGAAAACAATATTCCGAAAATGATATTTTCGATGCCACTGAAAATTGGGTTGTTATAACATATATCCAATTGGTTCCT
Organism: Gossypium hirsutum; assembly: GCF_007990345.1. Taxonomy (NCBI): domain Eukaryota; kingdom Viridiplantae; phylum Streptophyta; class Magnoliopsida; order Malvales; family Malvaceae; genus Gossypium; species Gossypium hirsutum. Next base: position 14,647,840 of record NC_053447.1, on the reverse strand, counting down.
TCGCTAGCTTGTTAAAACTAGAAATGAATTACATAAAAAATCAAATGAACAGAAATGAGTAGAAATGACAAAATTAGAGAACTGAGTTACATTCGAAAATGAATGTAGTTTCTTAGGGATGTGCAAAATTCGGGTAAAACCGAAAAAATTCGGTTAACCAACCGAATTCGGTTAATCGGTCGGTTAACCGAATTTTTTCGGTCGAGGGTCTGTTAATTATTTTTTAATTTTTAGGTTAAAAGTTAATTCGGTTTCCAAACCGGTCGGTTAACCGAATTTTTTCGGTTTAACCAAAAAATTAATAAATAAAATTATAATATATAAATAGGCCCGCTATTCACCTAAACCCAATCCAAACCCAAGTATTCAACCCAACCCAATTACCCAATCTAACCCAATCATAAAAATTACAAATAATTTAATAAATAAAAATAAAATTCTAAAACTAAAACTAAAACTAAAGTATAAAAGTCTAAAAATAATTTAATTATGTATGATTCAATTTGGTTAATTCGGGTAATTCAGGTAATTCAGTTAATTCGGGTAATTCGGTTAATTTTTAACCAAAAAAAAAAATATAATTTTCGGTTAATTCGGTTAACCAACCGAATTAACCGAAAAAATTTCGGTTCGGTTAACGGTTAAAAATTTTGAAAGGTCGGTTAATTCGGTTAATGTTATTTCGGGTTAGTTAACCGGTCGGTTAACCGAATGAACACCCCTATAGTTTCTTACTAAATATGGAAATATCTGAGAATTAGTTTAAGTTTTTTAAATTATTATTTAATTAATTGAAGTTCGAAAATAGAATTCAATTAATTGGTCATTATGGATCCGTTGAATGTAGAAATTAAATATATTTTCTCATAGATTTTTTTACGGAAAAATTGTCCTGATTTTAACGGAAATAGAATCGGGTTGAGAAAATTATTTAATTGGAAAAATTAATTTAATAAATAATGTCTATTTTGATAAATATAAAAAAACATGTATTGGGTTGGATTAAATTATAAAATACTGGGTTAAAAGTCCAAGAAGTACATATAATTAGACTCAATACAGAAGTGACCTAAATCGTCATCATAACACATATGAGAGAGAACACCCTATTAGTCCATCTCTATCCTAATTCAATTAGGGCATTGTCTTTCTATTAAATAAGCATTAAATGCATTAAACTAATTTAACTAGGGTTTCACTCTCTCCCTACAAATAGATGGTACCAGTAGGACTAACAAAAGAATAAGTTATAAACAACTTTTGAGATTTTGTTATTTTGCCAAAAAATAGTGAGCATTTATTTTTAAGAATAAGTTGTATTTTTCAATAATAACAATTCTATCGGTTTCTATAAGAGTGAGATTTACTTTTCTACTGAAAGTAAGAAAATTATTTATGATTCTGTATTTGATTTGAATTTGTTCGAGCCTACACTCAAAGCAGTTCTTGGTACAAAAATAACGGAGAAGGTTGTTCGATTGAAAGCAAATAATATTTAGGATTCGTCTAGTCCAAAAAATAGGTACGGTTTTGGAAAAAAAATTATTGCTATAAATATTACAAAACCGACTCGATTTTTAAAATTTTTAATTTTACGTTGTGTAAGAAAACTATTTTCGAACCGAATTTTTTCCAACAATCCGTTATAAACAACTTGCTTTTAGCCACTTGCTACGTACCTTCCACAGTGACCACCGAGGGACCACTAAGGCATAACAACCTTGGACAACCTCAGTAAGGAGAATGTCAGAGTATGACCACATAATGCTATGCATGACGATAACTAACATGCAACGAATCTACCACCTAGCCGACCACCTAGACAAACCTACCATTTGTATTGCCAGTGACATAACATTACCCGATAAGAACCCTCCCCTATATATATATTGAAGCATGAGGAACATGGGATCGATCATTCTTCCTCTCAAAAAAACCCTAAGCATCCAACCTTCTACTTTCTTCTCTCTCTATTCTCATTCTCCCTTAGCCTCATAGGTAAATTGACCCTCCAGTCAGTATCATTTTCTTCTCCTTATTAATTTATTGTATCAACACTTCCCTACATGCAAATGCAAAAATTAAATTATATTAAAAATAAAACATTTTATTGTAGAATATCTTTTGATTAAAAAAACAATAAAAATACGCACGTGATGAAATTCAACTCAACTAAAACTTTATCACAACATTTTTATACATTTTAATTTTATTATCCACGCTTTTTTACATCCGTCAAATGTATATATATTAATAATGTATTTGATGAGTTAGTGTCACAAGTTAACCGGAAATCAACTCAAAATTGATGATAACACCATAATAAATAATTTAATTTAATTTTCTTCATTTTAATATTATATATATTACAAAAATGCCCTTTCATAATTGTTATGCACTCGTGTATTCCAAATACATCATGTCCACACGCATACGCATGTGATAAGAATACTAGTATATATAATTTGGTTGACTAAATTAATGTCACAAGTTAACTTGACACAAACTCAATTATAAAATTACCAAAATATCCTTATTTTAAAGGGTAATTGATATTGTTATAATAATATTTTTTGTCTTTTCATACTTTTTATATAATATTCAAATAGAATAATTAAAAAACATTATTAGGAATCAAACACAATGCCAACAAATTTATATGAAAATCTCTTATCACTTAATCAATAATAATTTGTTAAAATGATATATTTTTTAACATAAAATATTTTCACCCATCCACATTATGGGTGTGATAAAATTTAGTATATTTTATAGATTGTTGAAAGGTGAACCCCCATTTTGAACCTTCGCATGATCTTTTATAATTAATTTTACATTTTTGATATATAATTAATCTAATTTAAAACAAAAATTTTATTTAAAATTGATTTAATATTAACCGAACAAGTAACTTAAACTTTGGAGAGAGATTACTACCATTTATGTGGTAAATAACATAATTTATGAATTTTTTTTGAAATTTTTATATTTTCTAAATTTTAAATTATTTAAAAAATAATTTTATTTTTAATTTTAAATATTCTTTTAATTTTTAATTTTTATTAAAATATAAAACAATTTTTATTTTTAAAAACACTTTTTAGTAAATGTTTAGGTACTTTTAAAAATAACTACCAAAGTAACAAAAAAATTTGTAAATTTTAAAGGCTAACAAATTATTTGACCTTTTTTATAACAACCACGTCAACTTCTTTAACAGCAAAATTAATGGAAGGACCCAGATTTTTAAGTTAAAAAAAATAGGGTCATTGAATTTTGAATTTCAGAACAATATAGGGAGCATTGGCATATTTAAACCTAATATATATTATTCTCTCCTTCCTAAAACTATCCATGTAAATATAAATGACGCAAACTATCCAGTTAGTCATCAAACTTTATTTCAAAAAATTCTTACAACTTCATTACTAAAGTTATAGGGTAATTTCATTTTATTCACTCAAACATTAACTCCTAAGATCATGTCCATATCATGTTTATATTTTTATTTTGATCAGCTAATTTTTAAGTCGTTTTCATTTTGGTCTCTAAAATTTTTTAAGTCTTTATCCAAGTAAAAAAATTTAAGGATTAAAATGAAAAAAATAGTAGAAACTATAATGATGCATTAAAAATTTGTTAAACTGTATTTGCTCATCCCATTACCAAAAAATTGATAATTTTTTTTATTAATCTAGACATTTTAAAATTTAAAACATCAAAATCAATTAAATATATTGTTAGAAAATTTTTTATTCCTCGATAAGTCAATTAATTTGTTAGTATAATATTGAAATCAATAAAATTAATTAATCCAATCTCCTTATAAAATTTAAAATATTGTTTTATGTTTCCATATTGTTAATGAAATCAACTCATATAGTTTGTATTTAATAATTGTCTAAGAAACTTAATTTTCTTTTTATTATAATAATTTAAATCTTACATGCTAAGCCAAAAGTAAAGAAAAATATTTACAATTAACTAAATTAAGTGCTTATTTTTCGTTTGAGTAAAGAAGTAATGAAAAATATTAGAGGTCTTGTTTGGCATGAAAAATAAAATTAATTAATTAAATTAATTACAATAATTTTTCCCTTTGCTTTTAAGTTAGTATGGAAGATTCAAGATTATATAATAAAAAAAAGGTTTCATATACAATTATTAAAAATTATTTATTTGAGTTGATTTTAATTTGAAAACATAAAATAAAATTTTAAAATTCAGAAGGAGATAAAATAAATAAAATAAATAAAATTTAATATTATATTAACAAACCGATTGACGCCGGTAAGGACTAAACAATTTTCAACAATTTATTTTATTAATTTTGATATTTAACGTGGAAAAAAATCTCCCTAAACACTATAAAAAACCACGAGCAAATATAATTTTACTATAATAGCAGAAGAGCAAATAATATAAAAGATAGAGATAAAAACTAAACTTCAAAACTTGAAAACAAATAAACAAAGTTTAACTAGAATATTATCTCTCAAATTTGACTAAATTATGAGACATACTCAATACTGGTAAACAATTACAATTTGACAATTTTTTTGATGTCTAAAACTTTTTTACCTTGATCAATACTTAAAAAAAGTATTTTTTGTGAGACCAAAATGGAAGGGACTTAGAAGATGGGTAATAAAAAATAAAAGTGTAAACATGATAGAGTGTGTAATGTATAGTCAATTATTGTTAGAGATTTTACACTTAGAGACTAAAATAAAAGTACCCTAAAAGTTGGATGATAAAATTGTAAAAATTTCCTTTTTAAGTGACCAAAATGAAAGCACCGTAAAGTTGGGTGACCAACTGAGTAGTTTACGCATAGAAATATAGGGTTTAACCGGTTCATTTATTTGAATAGTCTTCTCTCTCGTCCCTGCAAATCAGTTTTCTCTTCTCCTCTCAGTTCTCACCCACCGCCGTGTCCGCTGGTTTTTGCAGCCCAAAGTGCTGAGTCCGGGAAACGAAGATGGCCGATAATCCCTTCAATCCTTCGGGTTTGTTTCTTTAATTTCTTACTTTTTAATTTCTTTTTTAGTTTATATCAATGAGATCTGTCTGGACATTTTGGAATTCATTTAGTATTTTACTTAACACTATAACAGTCAACATTGCTTAGCAAAGAATAATATCATTTTCTTTTCCATCTTTTGGTGTGACTGTGATGTTTGTATCTTCATTATTTTCGCTATTGTAACTGATTCTCTTGTTTTTTGATCTGATTAAACTAACAAATTGTTACATATTGTTTTTGGGTTAAATTTATATTTCTCAGGAGGGTTTGGGACATCCTCATCCCTATTTGGAGCCAGCAGTGGTTCTTCTCCATTTTCATCTTCATCTGCTACTGGCCCTTTTAGTTTTGCATCTTCGTCTTCATCAGCTTCTACTGCTACTACTGTTACAACTCCATCGTTTTCAGGCTTGTTTTCGTCAAGTTCAGCTTCAAATTCAGCCACTACATCGCCTTTCGGTGCTGCTGGGTTCTCTTTCTCAGTTGGTTCGCCATTTTCTTCAAGTAGCGCTAGTTCGAATACAACAGCAGCCTCTACTGCAGCAGCTTCTACTTCTTCTAGCACTTCAGGCTTCTCTTTTGCTCCATCTTCTTCCTTTGGATTTGGCAATCCAGCTTCATCATCATCTCCGGCATCCGTATTCTCTGGTGTAGCATTGTCAAATCTACTTCTTTATTGTATCTGCTTCAATCTCTTTATACTAACATTTCCTTTTTTCAATTTTTGTTTCTCAGAAAAGGTCGGGGCATCATCTTCCCCGTTCGGTGCCAGCAGTGGTTCAACTTTATTTTCATCTTCACCTGCACCGGCTACTTCAAGCTCTTTTGGTTCTTCGTCTTCATCTTCAGCAGCAGCCCCAGCCCCATCTTTTTCAAGCTTCATATCTTCGAGCTCAGCTTCAAATTCTACCACCACTTCACCTTTCTCATCTTCTACAGGGTTCTCCTTCCTGGGTGGTTCATCTTTTGGAAAGAGCACTGAAAGTTCGACTACAACAGCAACCTTTACTACAGCACCTTCCTTAACAGCTGCTTCTTCTTCATCAAGTTCTTCAGGCTTCTCTTTTTCCCTCCCTTCTTCAGCCTCTCAACCTACCTTTGGTTATGGCAATGCAGCTTCATCTTCGTCATCATCATCAGCACCCACAGTCCCTGGTTCTGCCCTGTCAAAACCTGCTTAGTTGTTGTCTCATCTGCTTTTGTTCTCTAATCTGGTAAAGCTAACCAAGATTTTCATTTTTCCCCTCTTTTTTTTTTCTTAATTTTTAATTATCAGGGACATTTGGGACATCTTCATCCCCATTTGGAGCCAGTAGTGGTTCCCCTCTATTTTCATCTTCACAAGCACCGGCTACCACTACTACCACTACTGCTGCTATGAGCTCTTTTGGTTCTTTATGTTCACCTTCTACTGCTACAGCTACTACTCCATCTTTTCCAAGCTTATCATCATCGAGCACAGCTTCTTCTACGGGATTCTCTTTTGGGGGTAGTTCACCATTTTTGAAGAGCACTGCTAGTTCAACACCAACATCCACCTATACTACAGCACCTTCTTTAGCAGCTGCTGCTTCATCAAGCTCTTCAAGCTTCTCATTTGCCTCGCCTTCAGCTTCTCAACCTGCATATGGATTTGGCAATGCAGCTTCATCATCAACACCTGCACCCACATTGTCTGGCTCTGCTGTGTCAAAACCCACTTCCTTGTCTTTTGGAACATCATCAGCGCCATTGTTTTCGACTGTTACTACCACAACTGCTTCTACCCCTGCAGCTAGTACTACCACTGCTTCAACTCCAGCATTCCCGGCCTTTAACTTAAGTTCTTCGTCTTCTTCTGCTACAGCTTCATCAGCTGCACCTGCTAGTTCAGCTGCTACATCAGCTGCTGTGAGTTCTTTGACTGGATTTGGTGTGACAAATGTAGCCGCTACATCTGGGAGTTCTGGTTCTTTCTCTGGCTTTTCTTTATCAACAAAACCATCCACTCCTGCTTCGTCCTCACAAGCACAAGCCATTGCCACTGCTCCTGTATTCAGTGAGTTTTATTATATACTACAATATTCTGGGTTTGTTTGTTTAATGCTTATTTTGTGTTTATATATATTACATTAAGTTCTAATAATTATGAAGTTCTTACTCCAAATTGCTTTCATCCTGTAATCAGTCACTTCATAGAATTCTAAAGTGCCTAGATTAAGTAATGGTGATAATATATTGAAGTCTTCATGCAATTGTGAATTCTGATCCTGCAGGTCTCACTGCTTCTGGTTCTTCTGCTTCAACAACTTCAACTTCCATTAGTACTTCTGCCCAAACATCATCGGCACTTGTTGTAGCTTCAAGTAGTGGGTACGTTTAGGTTTTATTTTTGGTGGCTTTATGTTTTATCCCTTTGCCGTATTTGTTTAACTTTATCTGCTTTTCTGTCAATATTATATTCTAATTCTTTTATAACAAGTATTATTTTTGTCTTTGAAACTTTATATAGAAAAATACCGGAAGGGAGATTAAACCCATCATTTCTCACTTTCCTGGCTTCTCTAATATTTCCTTGGCATTACTTCTTGTTTTAATTTTTTTTGTGTCAAACTGTTTAATGGAAACAAGATTAGGGCATTGGAAATGAATTTGGGGTGCCTAAGTCAGGAGTATAGATAGGTCTGGAACCCTGTCATATTGGACACCTGAACTTGCGATTGGTGGAACTTGTGAGAGACGATTGTGATGTGTACAAGATTGCAGGGTGCTAAATAAAACTGGTCTGATTTTTGGAGGTTCTAGTGCTTGAAACATTTTTAGAGCCTTTTGATGTTTTAGACTATAGGAACTATTCCTTTGTACCTCTTTACTGTTTACAGGGTAGCATCCTTGTGCTTGTTAGTATCGTCTCTGTATTTCTTTACTAAAAATGGTATTGTTTCTTCTAAATTCTTTAAGCAGTCTTCAATAAAAATGTTGTGAAATTTCTTATTGAATGTATAAAATAGTTTTTGGCATAACTTCTGTATAATGTCTCCACTTTTGTTTGTTTTTCTTATAGGACGAGTTCAAGTGCTTGAAACATTTTTAGAGCCTTTTGATGTTTTAGACTATAGGAACTATTCCTTTGTACCTCTTTACTGTTTACAGGGTAGCACCCTTGTGCATGTTATTATCGTCTCTGTATTTCTTTACTAAAAATGTTATTATTTCTTCTATATTCTTTAAGAAGTCTTCAATAAAAATGTTGTTAAATTTCTTATTGAATGTATGAAATAGTTTTTGGTTTAACTTCTTTATAATGTTTCCACTTTTGGTTATTTTTCTTATAGGACAAGTTCAAGTGCTACTGCTGCAGTATCTACCACCCCAAAATTACCTTCGGAGATAACCGGAAAGACAGTGGAGGAGGTAACTTCGTTTTAGTTTTTTTGATGTAAACTTCTTTTTTCATGTGTCTTCTTAATGCTTCCCCAGTATTTCGTATGCTATGAGCAATTATTGTAATCATGCTAGTAGAAAGGGCAGGTTATCTTTCCATAGCAACATCCAATAAGATTTTAGGTCATTCCAAAATAAATCTAAGAGAAAAAGGCAATATTAATAGGGTATCTGGAAGAATAAAGAAGTCAACAGGTGGAACAGTGGATGTGAGGGATACATATCTCAAGCATGTTCAAAGCAAACAAGTCTGATTGATCTGCCTCTTTCAAACCATTCAGTCTCCTTTCTTGAGTGTTTCTCAAACTTCACTTAGCAGGAAGAATAGTAACAGTATCTTTTTAGTGGATCCAAGATGCATGTTTCATCTCTTCAGCCCCTGCATTCTAATTTATGGTTGTCATTGAGCTAATAAGCTTCTTCCTTTTGGGGCCTACAGATCATCAAGGAATGGAATGCTGAACTGCAAGAACGCACTGGAAAATTTCGAAAGCAGGCTAGTGCAATTGCTGAGTGGGATAGGCGAATCTTGCAGAATCGTGATGTTCTTCTTAGGCTTGAGGTATTATATTTTTACTGTGAGGCAACTTTCCTATTAGTTTATTTATATGCCTTGTTGACAAAGAATTTATATTGACATCTAATAAGGTTTTTATTCTCTTATTTACTGAATTTTTGCAAGTTGTCTACATATATTTCTCTATTAATTCTAAACACCAATTCAGATTGAAGTGGCAAAAGTGGTTGAGACCCAAGCTAGCTTGGAGCGACAACTGGAGTTAATTGAGACTCACCAACAAGAGGTATTTCAGTGGTTTTTGCTGGTATACATTTTGCTAACTTTTAAACTTAACAGACTTTAGTTTAGATGACATTTGACCGCTATTAATGTTGTTTTGTTGGAGGAATCTCTATATATAACTACCGAGATTTGTATTACTTAAACTCTGGAGGAAAATGTTTGCTTGCTTTGGTTAGCAATGCTGTCCTAGTTCTAAGAGGATTCATTTGTCTTTACTATTAATGACTTTGCCATCTAGATTGTTGCTTCCTTATGCTACTTTTAGGTTTTCAACAATAAGCCAGCTAGTTTTTAAAACCCGCTGAAGCTTGTTTATGCTTAACCTTGCATGTGACTGTAGCATCTCTGAATTGACCAACTATTCCGTGTATCTCTTTGTGTGTATTGTCCAATATGCTTAAAACTTTTCATTAGTGAGGTCTCTTTCAGTTCTGCTTTATAATGATTAATTCTAATGATAGTTATTTAGATACTTTCTTTGTAATTGTGACTGTATTTGTAACTTAAAATAAATTTACATATATTTATTGAAAATATATATTATATTTAACATATGATATATTGGAATATAATGCAATTTATAATTTAATAATAATTAAAATATTTTATAACCAATTAGATTTTTATTGTTTTTAATTGAAAATGATGGAATATAAAGATTAAAAATAACAAAAACAAATAGAATAATTAATTAAGGGTAAAGTTGTCTTTTCATTTAAAATTCATTTAATAAATAAACCTTAAGAAGATTAGTGGATTTTTCATCAAACCTATGAACTTAAATGTGATGCGATATAGTCTTAACTATTTGAAAATGTGCTTGAATATTAGGTTGATAAGGCTTTGCAAAGTATGGAAGAAGAAGCAGAACGAATTTATAAAGATGAGCGTGGATTGCTTCTTGATGATGAAGCTGCGTCAACAAGAGATGCAATGTGAGAACATGCTTGTTTGAAGTTTTTACTGAAGTCCACTCTGCATTCTTATTCCAAGCTTGGTCTAGTTGTGCTCTAGTCAGCTTTGCTTTTACATATGAACATTTGAAGAACCTTATCTTTGTCAAATCTGGAGTGCAATCAAACTGTGGCCTTCATCTCTATGTACATTGATATATTGTAATTTGCAAAGTGTAGGAGTTTATTCTTTCATTTTCTTTCCAGGTATGAGCAGGCAGAAAATGTGGAGAGGGAACTGGAGCATATGACGGAACAGATCAAGTCGATTATTGAGACAGTAAACTCTAGTCAGGTAATTGTCCTTGGTCTTATGATCAATTTGTGATTTTACAACAAAAGCAGAAATGACAACTGCCCTGCAATATGTTTAGGGTGGGGAACTCGAGGCACTTGACGGAATGACTCCCCTAGATGTGGTGGTCAAGATCTTGAATAATCAACTAACTTCTTTAATGTGGATCGATGAGAAGGTTAGTAATCTTCACTTTGGCATCCCTTGGTCTCCTCAATTGTATATGTTGTGTGATGCAATTGTTAGGTTTGTAATTTGTGAGAAGGAACTTTTTGGTAGAAAACTGGGAATATGCCCTGTTTACCTGAATAAAAAAATCATACCCCCGAGTAACGAACATCATGTTAGAGTACCCAAAATAGATCTGTAGATAGTTTTGAGGAGGCACTGACTCGTGTTAATGTCAGGCTGAGGAATTCTCTGGTCGTATTCGGAAGCTTGCAGCCCAGGGTAATGCTGCAGATGGAGAATTAATTGCTGCTCCAAAATATTGGATGTCCTGACCCTTCCAGAAGTTGCTGTTGTTGAGTTTAGTAACTACAGAGGGAGTATGGTTAATTTTTCCAAATTATTTTGGCATCAGATGGATTATGTATAAGACCTGACTTTCAGACTTGGTCTAACTGATTGTTTCATTAAGAAAAATTGAGGTTTCAAGGCCTGTATTTCGCTCTTGTACCGCCTTTTCCTGGTTAGTCTAATTATTGAGCATGATTGCTTCACGGTCTATATATAAAATTCGAACAAAACTTTTTTTATTAATTAATTAATTCCATTGAGAAAAAGAATAATTTCACTTCTTGCTATGGCTTTAATGGAAGATGTTCAGATGGGGTACATAAACCTAAATCCAACCGATTTCTTAGTATCGCTACTATGACGTACTGATAAGGTCTTATAATTTGCTTCGCCAGTGGGAAATTCTTTTATATAATTATTAGGGTTATTATATAATTAATCACTCAACTATTAAGTATCAATTATTAAGTGTTGATTGGTGTTTTTTCATGTTATAATTCTAATGGAATGTGGCGTGATTTATGGAAAGATATTGATTAACGTTGTAAGGATTATTTATGAATTTACCCTTCCAGACCCTTCTGCTCGATTCTCGTCCCTGCTGCTCGATTGTATTGGCTGCATGACTCGGTTCTTGCCTAGTTACGTCTTTGACCCTGTTCTGCTCGGCACAATCCTAATGGTGCGAGAAACTTCACTTCTAAAGGGGAAACGGTCGGGTCACGACCCTAAGTGATGGCGGCCCGTGTCTCCCCCATGTCACCTGCACATTCATCTTAATCCTTATTCCTTCTTTTCCACCTTGTCTTACTATCGATCACAACTAGAAAGAGCTGCATAACTTATGCCAATTTTTGCCTTACAATTGCACCATCCACTACTCATGCTTCCTTATTTTTCCCTCTTTTAATACACTTCAAATCACTTTTACAGCATTTTTGTATTATGCCTAACCTGATAATAGTTTTCAAGATGGAAAGAGGGAGAGGGACGTGGTGGCGTATTTTTTTTAATATTAATATAATTACTTTTATTTAATATTAATATAAAATAATTTTTAATTATATTTTTTACATAATTTTTTAATTATATCTTAATGGGTGATAACATGATTTTTTTGATTGGTTGAGATGACTTTTTTAGCGAAATATCATAGTTTTAAAAAGTTTTCGTTCAATTAAGCCACAAATTTATTAATTTTAACAACTAGTTTATATTTAATTTAAAATTTAACAAGTTATATTAATTATTCAAAAGTATTTAATTTTTAATTGTCATTTAAATTAATTTATCACTACTTTTTAAGTGAAGGAAACTTACAAATAAAGTAGATAATTATTAGGCTCGGCTAAATCTCTGTATCAACAAAAAGGGATTGAGGAAAATAATCGATTTGCATTTTAGCTAAAAATTTTAGTCACTTGGAGCAAGGAGCAAATGTTTTTCTATTGAGAACATGCAAAGTTTTCGGTTCACCACACATTGAAAGATTGACATCAAAGCTTCTCAGTTAATCTAACCATGAAGGAATTGACAGCACCTGCATCCAACCCAATCCATGAAGATTCAAAAAGCTCATGGAAGTATTCAGCTCCAGTTTCCTCGGCAGCATTCCTGAATGCAAGACCAAATGCATTCCCTTGAAGTGCTCCAAGGCGAGGCTTTCCACACACCCCAACAATCAACACCTTAGCTGCCTCTTCTGACGTGCAGGCACAAAGCAAAGGCTTCAACCTAGCTCCTTTCTCCTTCAAGGCATCCATTAGAAAGTAGCAGAACTTGGTCAGAGCCTGCGGGTGACCCAACAGCTTTGTGTCCACTGAATCTTCAACCTTCACCCACCTAAACTTTCTTCCACTCCTGATGCACCCACTCTTTGTTATTGCAGCACTTCCTTGTCTGAGAATAGCCCTTTGTATCTTGATTGCTTGTTCCATTCCAGCCTTCAACTTATCAAGATTACTTAAGGACAATGCATCGTATGCCATCCCGAATTGCTTCAAAGCACAAAAGCCATCAGATTGCACAAATGATTCAAGCAGTGCAGTGACTCCATATACCATGTCTGCAGCTGAAACCCTTGAAGTATAACCATGATGACGCAAGAAACTTTTGTAGTAAAAATCATTGAGTCCATATTCAGGCAAAATTTGTTCGAATTGATCTTTCATCTTCTGTTTCACCTCATAATTCATGTACTGAAACTTCTGCTGGCAATCCACCAGCGCAAACCCCATCCTTGCAAGAAGAAGCTTAAGCTTTTTCATACCATTATCGCTCCATGTCTTCAGCTTAGGGGCAATGTACGAGGAACACAGCATTGAATCAAACAAGTTCCATTCTCTTAACAGCATAAGTCTTGGTTCTTCTTCATAGGCAATTCTTGAGGAATCAGGTGCTCGAACCTTGGTTCCATCTTTAAGAGTCACTGAAGTAACTACATCCAAATTCCCTAAACTGTTGATATGCTGCTGAAGCTCCATGACCCCAGCTTCATACCTCTCATCTGTCAGCCTCTCGTGAACAAACTGATCAGCAATCGAAACACAGGCCAGCCAAAGCAACTCATTTGTGTTTTTCCTCAAAGAATGTGACAAGTCATACATCAAACACCCTGATGGCTTACCATGAAAAGTTCCCATCCGATAATAATCCCTTCTGAACTTCTTAAAACGCCGCGCCGCGGGCTCTTCTTCACCTTCTGAAGACATTCTTCTTCTTTTGCTAGACCCATCCCGACTTCCACCTTCCTCCTCATCACCATTGGCTTCATCCTCATCTTCACTTTCACTATATTCATCTTCTTCACTATCCAACTCCGAATTATGTAAACAATAGCTGGCATTAGCCAACTCCATGACCTCAAAATCATACGCCAGATCAGCCAACCGCTCATCGTCATTTGTATAAATAACAACCCACCTGATCATTCTGTTCACTCAAGTTATGCAAGTGAATCGGCCTATGACTATCAACAACAAAAACCCGCACGCCACGTCCTAATTTAAGATCCTTTTGGAGGTCACGGTGGCATCCCCAGTTTATCAAAAGTATGGTAACAGGCTCAGAGGAAGAACTCAAATCAGAACCAACGTATTCACGGATTTGTTGAAATGAAGACACCGGATAACACGAGTACCGGACTGAATCAGATTCAAGAATGTGGAAAATGATTTTGAGAGTACAAAGAGAGTCCACATCAGAGGTTGAAGGGAATATGAGTAAAGGAGAGAAAGATGATGCCCTAGCCGATTCTCTAAGCCTTGCGTAAAACGACTCTACTCTTTCCTCCCTCACCATGTTATTTCTTTTCCCTCAAACCAACACTTAAATTCGATGCAAAATTGGAAACTTTTCTTGACGTGAAAAAAAAAACAGAATCGGGGATCTTAAGAGATAGATCAATACCCAGAAAGAAAATACCCCTCTTTCCTTCGATTTTCCATCATTTCACTAGATTGCACCCAACATCGATAACCTAGAAGAAACAGCTCATAATAAAAATTTATACATATTAATTTCAATTAGCTACAATTAAAAAAAAAGATTGAGACAATTCCACATACAAGAAAATGTTAACCAAAAACAACAAATTAAAAATTGGTGATATAATAAAAATACAGAAGAAGGATCCAAGAAGAGGAACAGTTCGAAAACTGGAAATGAAGAACAGTATAAGTACCTGAGAATGAAGAAAAGAAAAAACAAGGGTGAAATTCCTTTGTGCCGATCTCTTTCTTTTTCACCTTATTTTTTAAAATCACAGGTCTCAGTGGTGAGAGCAAATGAGAGAGAGAAGGAGGGAGGGAATTCTGTTTTGATTTAGCTAAGACGTTAATTTGGATTTTGGAATTTGAATTGTTTTGAAGCAACCGCGAAAAGTTTGGCGCTCTTGTGTTTTCACTCACGCCGTTGGATTGCTGTTAGTAGTATTCTTTTGGCAGAATTTCAAAATTTACCCTAATGTTTGTATATTTTTTCATTTTGGCCCTTAATCTTTTTTCTCATTCTAATTCTCCCCCCATAGTGTTGCAAGAAAAATTATTTTGACCAAAATTTACCCTAAGGTTTGTGAGTTTTTTCACTTTGGCTCTTAATTTTTTTTCCTCATTCTCACTCACAATATTGCAACAAATTTTCAAATAAGATGAAAATTACAAAAATTACATTCAAGTTAGAGCTTTGCCTCTCGTCAAGAAATCTGATCTAACTTGATCTTGAATTTAATCGGAAACCCAATTGCAGAATGGTACATATTTCTGTGTTTAAGTGATTTTACAAGACAGAAAAGATAGAGAATTTTTAAAAGTTGAATCTTTCTGATGCGAATTATGCCATTGGGTGATCTCAAAGGGAAGTGAATTGGCTGAATGGTTGTTCTGTTTCTATTGCTAGCTCTCTCTTTCTTTCTGGTATTGGTCATGTTTGACAGTCTGAACTTGGTATTGCAGGTTTTACATTGTGTATTGGGTTCATAACTGACTAGCCTATGAACAGTAACCAAAAAGAGCACCTCAGGAGACATGATATAAACTATAAAAGCATATGATGGAAAAGGCAAAAGGGAGCTCTTAATTTCTTTGATGATGCAATACCTTCATATCTCAGTGGCTGGAGCCAGGGAGAGAAAAAGAAAAAGAATAAGAAAAAGCCGCCGTCTGTGGGAATCGAACCCACGACCACATGGTTAAAAGCCATGCTCTCTGCCGTCTGAGCTAAGACGGCTTTGAAGTTTAATTGTGCTTAAGTTGATCCTCAGGCCTAGAAAACAATTTTAGTTAACCCTCAAACCAAATGGAAACCTGAATCCCACCAAAACGGGGTGAGAGGCAGAGTTATTCCGGCATGCATGGATGGATGGCGCTGACGGTAGTGATAGGAGAAGGGTCCATCTCAAAGGAGTTCAATTTGGAAGTTGGAATTGAAATTTGATAGGCAGACTTGTCAACTTACAGTCGAATGGAGATGCCATAGCTTCATATTCTTGGTGGGTTATTTGTTGTCTCCATCAAGAAAAAGCAGGCTACTTTTGTCCCACAAGGCACAAATCTCCCATGTCTCAGAAATTTGAAGCCGAAAAAAAAAAGCATAAAATCGCCGTCTGTGGGAATCGAACCCACGACCACATGGTTAAAAGCCATGCGCTCTACCGGCTGAGCTAAGACGGCAATTGTTTCTTACTTGCTTAAGTTCTTTATCAAGGAAACTAGAAAATTATAGAACCGAATCCTCCATAAAGGCAGCCGAGGATGGCCGCTGATGGTGGTGTAACAGCGGAGAAGGGTCGATTGGAACTGAAATTTTGGTAGGCAGATGTGTTGTCTATGGAGGCCAAAATGAAGGAGTTGCTCTTAAATTTTGCTGACAGCCGCCTCATACTTCAGCCCAGTTCTTCATTGCTTTTGAAAAATGCTGTGAAAAAAATGCTTTTTAGAAATGTTTTTTAAAAGTTTGGTTTAAAATTTGAGTGTTCAACATTGCTGTCAAAAAATGCTTTTGAGAAATAAAATGTCCATTTTAAACATGTTATTATCAAGTAACAAATATACATTTAAATAATATTTAAATTAGTTAATATTATTATATTTTAGTAAGAATATAAAAAAATTATTATAACTTGTTGTTAATATTTTAATATATTTTTAAGCAATAAATATTAATTATTTATAAATTTTAATTAGAATATATAAATTATATTTTAAATATTTAAATATAACTATTAAATATTTGTAATTAATATTTTAAAAAATATTTTTTTTTTAATTAAGGATTTTAACACAATTATAATTAAGCACCAAAGAAAAAAAAAACTACTATGTTATTTGAGGGGTGAAAAAGTAATTAAGTACCAAAAGTAATTAAACTAAAATTTTTAGCTTCTCCTTTTCAAAAGTACTAGCACTCCTGAGAAGCTAAAAATTTTAATCAAAAGCAACTTGTTCTTCACAGCTTTTCTTTCAAAAATATTTTTAAAGTCAAAAGTACTTTTTTAAGCAATAAAAAACTGGTCCTTCATCCTTTTATTTCAAACACCAAACTCATAAACCCATTTTTTGTCAGTAAAGCTACACTCAGAGCACAAATTAAAGAAGTAATAACGGATTCCTTGCCAATAATACAGATCGATTTGAGATTCAACAGACACCGCTACACCCACTTTTCCCATCAGCCCATGGTCTTTCAAAAGCTTCAACAATGGCCTCTAAAATCCCATCAGCCCATGGTCTTTAAGCCCCATCCAAAATCAATGGGTCTCCAACTTTTTTGAAAGATACTTCCAGAAGCCGTTGGAAGTTGAAAGCAACGCAAACTAGAAATCAACTCTACCCATCTCAGCAAAGCAAAGCTTCCATAGCTCAAGGCTGAGAACAGAGATTGAGAATCAATGTCAAGTGATAACAAAGAGAAACCAAAGACAATCCAGCTTTTCTGCCCTTCGGTATCCAAGCTAATCCGGTTCGTGGCATGGGATAGCCAGAAACTGGAAATTGGGTCCATATCTCGAATGTTCGGGCTAGACCCATTAACGGTTAAGCTCAATGGCCACTTTATAAGCCGAGGGGTTGATCTTGTTTCTTCTTCTGTTACGTGGAGGTCTTTGCTTTCTTTCTTCTCTTCTAAAGGCTTGTGTACTGGGACTGATGGTCATAAGGGCGCTCTCATAGTCGATGGCAAGCTTTGCAAAGTTGGGAGCAAGAGTACGCACACTATTGTTGTCTTTTTATGGGGTTTCTCGGATGAATATAGTCTTCTTTTTGGATTTCTGTTTGGTTCTTGGGAAAGTTTGGGAAAATCAGGAAGGTGGCCACTGGTTTGTTCTTTTAGAATTGTTGCTATTTTATCCTCTTTTTTTTTTTTTTTGTAGGAGCACATGAGCCTCAAGATGGTGTTAGCTGGAGTCGAGATTCAGCTGGAAAGCCTGGAATAAACGATGTCGGACTTACTGCAAAGCTACAACTTAAAGATATTTACTTGTTTGAGAACAAAAAGTTAAGGGAAAGCAGCTTAACAGGTAAAATACAAACATTGTTTAAAAATAACGGGGAATTGGCTTGGCTAAAGCAGCTTATTCGCCTTGGCATACAGGATCCCATGATGGAGGTGATCGTTCAGTTTCCGAAATCAATATTGGGGTTGGCCTCAAAAGACAGTGTTCGATAGACCATGCAAGCTTGCTCAAGAAATTAAAGATTAATGACACAAACTCAGGTTTGTTAAAACCATTTACCATTCAACAATCATCCCATCATCATTACAGCTGAATGGTTCTAATTCATTGTTTAATTCCTTGTTCGTTTACCATTTCCACTGATGCATTCGGTGCTTCATATTGTAGATATTAAAGGCAACAGTAAAGCTAGCAATGTTTCGAGCACACCTTTTAAGTGCAGTTATTTGAGGGGCCCTATGAAGAGGAGGAGGGAAGATGAAGTGATTGTAGGTGTACCTTGCAAGAGGATCAGTTCTGGTTGATTCCCGAGCCTAATGCACCAAATGGCAAACATTGTAGATGAGAGTTTTTTAAGTTTTAAGGATGTAAATAGTGGTTCGACTGAATTCATGTTTATTGTAGTGAAGACACACACAAAAAGTAAAAATAGAAAATAAAAAGAAGAGAGCTTGCTATAACCCTAGTTTGCATTTACAGGTTACATGCACAGCTTAGTTTATTTCCACAACAAACATGTATAATCTATACTGGAAAAGTACTTGCTGCAATGAAAATAAAGAGTGCCAAAGAAAAGTTGGATCTCTTCCTTGATAGCCGATGATTTTGTTATGTTATTCGTGCATGTTAGTCATGTCTTTTATTGATGGAGCTTATTAAAGTAGCTCTAATGGGATGCCATGACTGGTTTTTAAGAATAATGAGACAAGAAATTAGTGAAGGCTAAATTATCATAGACTTCAGCAACATGAGGAACACCCTTAAGAAAATGGCAGATATACCAAAGTTGAAACTTTGATCAATTTTCTTTGTCGGACTAGGAGATTTACACAAACCCTCACACCACAACAGCTTGAAAGTTAATGACTTTGATGCATATGACAATAACCATGTGAAACAAAGTTAGTTTCGGAGTTTCATGAAAAAGGATTAAAAATTTCAGGGAGTAAAAGAAAATGATCAATAGCTGAGAATGATGCAAAGTAGAGTCTCATGGGATTGTGGAGGAACATAATCATTTTCACTAACTCGGAGGTCAAAGTATTCTTTCATTTTGCTCTCATATTCTATGCTGAAAAATTCCATATTTTTACTTTTAAGAGAAAAAGTATTGCCAACCTACAGCAAGTCCAGCTACTAGTATGACTTTTAATACTAATTTAGAATTTATGAAAGATGATGAAGATGGAGGTGAATGAAGAGGTTCCAGTCGTCTACCTCTAAGCTTGGCAGACAACTTCGATAGCAGCAGAGGTAGCCGGCCAGTTTTCTTGGCAGCTGCAAGCAGAAAAAATAAAAAAAATAAAAAAGTAAAATATCAGTCAGACATCAAAAGCTGCAACCACAACATGAATATAGGTACTTCAAAAAAAATGAAGAGTTGAATTAACATAACCCCAAATACCAACCAGACCAGAAACATAGAGAGAGATCTTGGATTAGAAAACAAGAAAATAGGAACTATATTATCAAGTTGTTAAGCAACTTGACAGGGGCTCAATTTAAGAATCATTCATTACGACTTAAGTCTACCACCTTTAATTTTGGGTTCATCTCCAAAGCTGCTCAACTGACCATGTGGGGCTAAAGTACTTAGATATATACTGATAGAAACAACTGTTACAGATGTTACAAAAGTTTGCATTGAACATGACAAATAGACTTGTCTGGTATTGACAAACTACACATAGAAGGGCTATTGCCAAAAAATTTAGGAGAATGACGTTAATCACATTCTCAAGATAACTGATAATGTCTTATTCAATGATATAAATTTACCCTTGGCTTTAAGAAATCTCTCCTCCTCAGCAACACGCCTTTGCAGCACATTGAGCAATGATCCAAAGTATAGTGCAAACACCGTGCATGTGATTGTGATGACATTGTAAGGCATGCTAAAATCAGGAGTTGTCAAAGGTACAAGTAAGACTTCTGTGTAAGACATTACAGGACATTTTTCCTGCATGACAAATCAAACTAATATCAAATGAGAGTAGAAGAGAAATTGGTCATGTTTAGGAGCAGAAAATATCAAGAGGTTAATACCTGAAACTTTGACAACAGAGGTGACTTGTTCAAAGAGTCATCTTCGAGAAAAACCATGCTTGCATGGAAGTTGGGAAAGCTAATAATAGCAGATGGTATGTCAAATCCTTGATTAGCATCTGGGAGATATTCATCAATGCGCAAAAAACCCCATTCAGACAATTCAGAACAGAGGATCAACTAATCGATAATATACCAAGACACATAAATCATAGTAAAGTTTGGTCCTTCGAGCAAGAACCACTATGTATTTTTTCAGTTCAATATTATTAATCTCATCAAAATACATATCATCTAAAAGCAGGGAATGTCCTAGACTGATAGCAGTATATTAGGATAGCAACTAATTTTCTATTTTCTGCTGAAGCAGCAGTGTATGCAATGAAAGGATTTCTAACATTGTAAGTGAAATAAAAAATTATGAAATATCTAAAAATAAGATACATCAGTCTTTTGAGGATGATGGAAACAGCTACTGCTAACTTATCCGTTTTTCTTTTTCAGACATAAGCAAAGGTTATATAATTTGAAGTATTGGTAGGTTTTATCATATCCATCCAGCTTAAGGAGTGACCAATGGGTTGAGAATCTAGAAATTGGGATAGGTCTATGTTTCAGCATTACACATAACAAATGGCATTGGTTAACTGGTTTTTGTTCAAATTTTAAAACATTTATAGTCAAGGTCCGAATTCAGATACATTGCATCACCAATATTTTTTTGATATAATGCCTAGAACTACTCATAACCCCTCCCAACCCTTAAATAGGAGGATCAACACGCTTCAGTGCGCTCAACCCCACATCCTCTTGCACTGGCAACAATGCCAATGCCAACCAAGTATTGCATCATCAATATTATATATGCTCGAGGGATTCAATTTGCCATTTTATATGACTGCTTTATCAGAAATAGCTTTTACAGAAACAGGTTTTCTGTTTTAAGCTAAATAATTGGACTCCATTGCGGCAAAAATACACACCAATATTTTGAGCTGATATCACTATGCCTAACACCTTACCGCTATGAACCAAATTAACAGTTTTAACAAATTCACTTCAGAGGTAAAAGAAAATAAATTGTGTTGAATTAATAGAACTTGTAAAGCTAGAATGACTATTAGCTGAATAAATATAATAAAAAGCACACCTTATCAAACTCTATGGTTAAAGCAGCAGTGTTCACTCTGCAAGGAAGTTTCAGAACCACCTCCATCACACCAGGAGACATTTTATCTTTGGAAGGTGAAACGTGTATCTTCTCAATAATATCTGAAACAGCCCTAGGTTGTTGATCAACAAACACCCTCAATGAATGGAAATAGACCTTAACATACCAAGGGACAACTTGGAAAACATCAACTCGCAGTTCACAACTTCCATCCTTGGAATTAGCACTCATGAAGCCCTCAGTGAATTGTGTAGATTTTAATGAAATAGCAATGGCAGCCCTCTCATTTCCGCTTCCCATCAAAAACCTACTAGCATGTAATGGTGTTTGTTGACACAACCAAGCTACAGGAACCTTCCACATAAGACCAATATCAAATGGTTCAGATTCACAGTATTTCTCAACTTGAAACATGTACAAAATTGATAAGCTCTTGCTATGCGAACTGCTTTCTTCTAAAAATATCCTGTCTGGGTTAGCAGACAGCTCAAAGCTCGGATTAGACCAAAAGTTCTCAGAGGTCAAACCATTTGCTGCAGACTTCCCATTTTCTTTATTTGGAAACTACAGTTCGGCAACTAAGCCCCTGTCAAGGAGAAGATACACACTGCTGGGCTTTGCAAGAACACATCTTCCACTAACTTGTTTCCCAAAAATTGAACTAAGAGACCAGCTTGGTTGAATATGTTTTTCACTAGCATGGACCTCGATGGCCATTTCACTATTAGGCTGGAGAACAACTGTAAGGGTCTGTTCTAATATGATGCCCGAATCAATCCCCTCTGAACTAGATCCAGTTGAGGTTAAATGCAACTGCTGAGAATGATAAAAACCTCTGTAAAGTGATGGCCTATCCAGTAACAAGGCAATCCCAGCTTTGTCCCGACAAGGAAGCAACTTCAACCATGGAGTCAGATTCTCCGTGCAAACAGCTTCGCAGGGCAATGTACCATACGTCACATTGCCTGAAGCTGGTGGAAAACTCCATTCTGGAGTAGAATAAGTAGCAGTAGACTCTAAGAAGTTGATTGAGGCACAGAAAAGACCTGAGAGAGTGTGTGTTAAGTTCTTCCAGGAAGCATCAATATGATGTTGTGGGACATCAAAAACAGCCCATAACTCAACTCCAGGGGGCTTTGCATTGCTGCTTGATAGGGGATCAAATCCACCCCAGCTTTCATAGTTCCAACGACCTTTTGTGAAAGACAACTCCATTTCCTTGATTCGAAATTTCTGAACCTGTTCAATGATGTTTACGTGCACAGTTTTGAACACTGCAAAGACTTGATCATTTATAATGTTTGGTAAGGCGGAGGGCAGTAGGCCTATAACCCCCACCAAAAAAAGAAAAGAAATTAGATTAATCATTAATCTTTTAATATTTACAAGAAAGCTACTTATCTTAATTGTCAATTTATTGAAATCTACAACAAAGCTATTTATCAGAACTATTATCTTTTCCTTGCAGAAAGTGAGATGCAGATTACTGCAACACATACACAACTAGTGCAGGACATTTTTCAAGGAAACTTGTAACCGAGTTTGTACTTCATGTCAAACATAACATTGTCGAAAAAGTTAGATATTTCAAAAACATTTCACTCTCATGTACGTTTATGAATTTGGAAATCATACCTTGAGCATGAAAATAGAAGAAAAAGGTTGAACGATAATTTAAAGTTTATAGGCTAATAAAAAGTTTTCCAAAAAAGGAACCTTAAAGAACTATCTTAAATGACCCGAGCCAAGCTACTAAAAGGTCCTCCTACAATAATAAATGGTTCAATATATTGCCAATCAATGTATCAACATAGAAAAAGAGAAATATTCAATAATTAACTAATAATAAATGCATAAATCCTTAGGTTTTTCTTAATAATAAATTCAGACACTATAGGAATGCAGTTGGCTAAAACTTCATTTAAACGAAAAGAACCATGAAAGAACATAATAAACAAGAATTGGCAGTGACCCAAAGGAATTAAAAGAAGAAAAAGTACCAACTGAGAAATGGCTTTGGGAAATAAGTGGTGGTGGCAGCCATTAGAGGTAGAAGGAGGGCCGGAGCTTTGAAAATGGAAATGAGCCAACAGTTTGTGATCCGGCAAAGGCTTCAATAGAAGTTCTTCACTGAATTCTTCTTGTTTTTGGCCTTCTTCATTGACCGATCCAAAAGCAATCCAGCATTGCAAGAATTGATGAGTGCCTATAAGGAGGAGCAAAATATGTGGTCTCTGAAGAAGGACCATTACTGGGTTTTCTTACCAAATTGAAACTATAATATTGAGTGCACATATTTCGCCATGGGACACCCAGTCCGCGGGGGTTTCAAATAATAAATTATTAATTATTAAAAAATAATATCTGAATCGAAGACTAAAGAGCATTCTTTTTGTTTTGTTATGAAAAAAACCTTAAATGCTCTTTCTCTTTTAGGCCGATTTCAGATGTTCGTTTTATGATTGGGCTTAAAAACCCCATTTACATTGCAAAATGAACGAGTTTGACTTTTACAAAATAAAAGCGGATTTTCTTTAAAAAACCAGTAATAAATCTCTATTTTTTTACCATGGTGATCTTTTATGCTGCACTTTTTAAACTAAAGTTGGTTAATAATCTTAAAAAAAAAGTTATATTAATTTTTAACAAAAATATTGAATAAAATTTTAATTTTTAATAATATTGTTGCCGAAATCTGCATTACAATCCACTTTTATTTCATATTGGTATAACATTATTTATTTTATATGTCATATCAATAATAATTTAAAATTTATACAAATATTCAAAAAATATAAAAAGTTAATAAATACTCAATAAAAATAGTATAAAGTATATGTGAATTGTCATTCAAACTGTCATGTTTAAAAATTTAATATTTCAGTTATTATTTTCGTTAAAAAATAATTCGATTATTTTTGAAAGATTAATTATTAAATTTGACTAAAAAAATAGAATAATAATCAAAGTAACAAAAAATATAAACGTGGAGGTTAAAGTTTACATTATACTTTTTTTAGAGCTTCACACAAACCTACTACATGTCATGATTATTTATTTTTTAAATATAATTTAAGAATATCAATTTTGAAAATGAACAAATTGGTCTCACTCTTAAGAAAAATTACAAAATAAATCAAAATAATTTTTTAAAATTCAAAGATTTAATTTTTTAAAAGAAATTATAAAATTTTTTAAAAAATTTCTAAAGAATATATAAAAAAACTAAAGTTTTCTAAAATAATAATTTTAGGACCTAAATAAGTTTATTAATGATTTAAGTTTATCAAGCTAAAGTATGTTATTTTTATTATTATTTTGGTTTGAAAAAGATTTAAAATATATATGGTTTCAAATTTATGTATTCTAACATGAAATTAATTATACTGTAACATGTTTAATTTTTTAATTTAACTCGAACAATTTCACTTGATTTAACTCGACTCAAATTTCATTTCACTCGACTCGATTCAAAAAAATTCAAATCGAGTTAGAATAATAAAATAAGACTTGTCAATTTGAAATTTTTTCACTCGATTCGACTTGATTCGATCGAAAGCTCACCTCTAGAATGGAGTGGTGATTAAAAATATTGTTAAATACTTGTTTGGCATGAGTTTTAACTGTGTTACCTAAGGTAGCCGGTACCACCAATGGATGTATTGTTTTTCTATTGGAACTAGTATGTATTGGTACTGACCTATTTTGGCATAATGTTTCAAATTTACCGATTTTTTTAAAAACATTTAATATATCAAATGAATTAGATTAAGAAATTTCAAATATAAAAAATATTAATTGATTATATAAAATACTTATCAATAAACTTCACAAATAAAATTTATCATTTAATAAATCTAAAGTAAATAAAGAAAAAAAAACATCTTACACATTAAACAACAAAATTATCACAACAATATTTTAAAAAAATCTACAATAAGATCATCCCACACTAAATATATAAAATGAATGTTTAATAAAAATATAAACAAAAAGTTGTGTTCGTGAAGCATTTAAAATTGTTTTTTTTCCCTTCAATTTGTTTGTTATAAATTTTTTTATTCTTTATTAATTTTTTACTTTAAAATTTAGAATTGCTGTTTTACTTTGGTTAATGTTGAATTTCAAATTTGATTAATAAAAACTATTAATAAAAAAATTAAAGTCGGTAAAAAAATAATTTTATCTAATTTTAACATTATTTATGCACCAGCCGTTACATAATGTTTCGGTTGGTGCAATTGAAATTGGCTGAAACGAGCCGGTGCAACCGATATAAATTGAAATTTACATTAGTACGGAAAAGAGAAGTGATCGTTTTGATACCAAAACAGTGCGCACCTTTATTCCCTACCCCTAATATTGAATAAAAAATTGATTATTGATAGTCATGCATTTTTATTTTTTATTACAGTAAATCAATTTTAAAATTTTGATTTACACCAAAATTATATCTTAAAATTTAATGTATATTCAAATTAGTTCTTTACATTTGAAATTTGTTTTTTTGGCAGTTTGACTAATTGAAAACCCAAAAAATTTGTTTATTAAAATTTTTTCCGAGGAAAGTTATGCATGATAATTCTTATTTTACCAACATATATGATTAGTCATATGCACACTCATTATGTGCTTGGATAAATAAATAGAATAAGTTTTTAAAATTTGGGTGAAAAACCAATTTTTTAAAAAAATACTAAAATTTTTTTTTGATAAAAAACTATTCAAGTAACGGTTAGTAAAATATAAATATTATTTCAATAAAATACTATCTAAAAATTGATAGGGTGAAAAATTCTATGAGACTGAGAGCGACTAAAATTGTCAAATTCAATTATTAGATCATGTATTTTAGTTGGATTAATTTTAGTTTCTGTATTTTCGAATTTTAAAATATTAGTCCTAATTCAATAGTAATAGTTAAATCTGTCTGGTTAAATTATGTCATTAGTCTTGTATTATGCATAAAGTTATAGATTTAGTCCACGTTTACCTACTGAATTATTTTTAGTGACTATATTTTTTGAATTTCAAAATTTTAATCTTAATGAAAATGATAATTGTTAAATCTATTAATTAACTTTTTGTGAGTAATATGTGAAAATAATAAAAAGACATAATATTACGTATGCGATAATATGTTTGACACACTAAATTTTAAAAATAACAGAACTTAACTTAATGAATTTAATAATTATCATTTAGTTAGGACTAAAATTTTCAAAATTTAAAAATATAAAGATCGAAAATGACCAAATTAAAATACAAATACTAAATCTATAACTTATTTCGCCCTTCAAAATTTTTTAAAAAGAAACTGAATTACTTATATGCTGCTACTAATATAATATTTTTTTAACCAATAACATCAATTAGAGATTTAATTATAGGTAATATCCCTTTATAAACAAAGAAAGACAATATTATAGTAAAGAAAACATATAGTATAATTTATTTGCTCTATCTAATTATGCGTAAAACAGTCCAACACAGAAGAACTATTTTTTTTATATATATTAGTATTTCTTAATTGTAAGTATTTATAGGGTAAAGATGTACGCAACTTTTTCTAATAATTTAATATCACATTAATATTTTCATCTTGAATTTTAGTATTTTTATCTTTAAAAAATTAAATTCAAATAAAAATTTTGAAATTCAAGATAAAATTATCAATGTTGAGAAAAGATAATATCCTATTTCATACAATACTTTCTCGTATATTTATTCACCTACACCATATGATGTATTTTTATTAATCTGGCATTCTTGATGAATGTCAGCATGTTTAGAACAGTAGTCATCATACAAATATTTGGTTCTAGCATCCTGTAAAGCTTTACGCTGAGCAGGGTCAAGTCCCAAATACTTATCCCCATTCCACCACAGCTTGGGGCTGGAAATGTAGCATTGATCTTTGCTAGCACTGCTCTGGAATTGGCAGCCGGTGACACCAAACCCTACAAAACTAGCTACAAATGGCGCTTGGCTCCAATCGATTTTCCTTCCACCTGATGCCCAAGTTTCTCCATTCCATATGCTTCCTTGAATCACTAATTGTTGCGATGGATAACTCACTCCAATTTTTGTGTTGTTCTTGAAAACCCTTATGGGTGTCTTCTCCACATAAAACCTACCCCAAAAGAAAAAGCAAAAGTAAAAGGGTTTTTAGTATCCGATCCAATTCATTGGACATCTCGATAATCTACAAACAAACACGGTTAGGTGTTACTTACACTACTTGGTGTTGGTTCCAAACAATTCCATAGGTATGAAAATCAGAAGTGGGGTCAAACCAGAGATGAAATCTTTGCTCTCTCCCTCCTTCATCGTTGGCAAACACATTCGTTTGCAATGTAAAAGGTGGTCCATTGCTACCCAAGAACTCGAAATCCAGCTCGTCATGGTTTCCTCCTTTGCCATCTGGGTCCGATATCAACTGCATGCATGCATGCAATCAACCCACCCATTTTTTTTTCATTAAAAACACACATGCAGACAGTAATTTTCAAACATGTTATGTTAGAGAGCCTGAAAGGTAAATGATAACGTACGTAAAAGGCTACAACAACCCCAGAAAAATCCTTGTTGGGTAGCTTTATTTTTATCTGGAAAAACCCTGAAGCATATCCCACGTTGGATTCAAACCCAGCCCCTGCATTATGTTGGACAAAGAAACCATGTTATTCACTTATATACGGCATCTTAAAATACTGCCGATTGAATTTAGCTTGATTGGCACCGGCATTGTTGTCAGTGTAAGAGGGCGCGGGTTCGAGTGCGTTAAAGCGCATTATCTTCCTATTTAAGGGTTGGGAAGGATATGGATAGTTTTAAGCATGCTATAAAAAATAGCATATATAATAAGAACTTATGATGAGATTAATGTTAGAAAATACCATAAAAAATGGCTAATATACTAAAAAAGTCCTTAAACTATTACATTGTGTTTAAACAAGCTCGTAAACTATTTTTATAGCTAAACAAGCCCTTATTTTATGATTTCTACCCATAAAAGCCAATAATTTTAATATTAAAATAAAATCATTTTGAATTTCAAACTCTTATTTTAATTTTTTGTTGATGTAATAAAAATTCTATATATTTGTAACATCAATATAAAATTTAAAAGAATAATAAAAAATTACAAAAGAATGATTACATGAGTTACGTATACAATGACAGAAATTTTAAAATATTATTATTTAATAAATTATTTTTATCAAATTTAAATCAGCACAAAATGCAAATTAGTTTTAAATTTTAAATTTTTTGTACTTTAATATTAAAAGCAAAAGGGGTAAAAATGGTATGTTAGGAGCTTATTTAATTAAAAAATAATATAAGAGCTTATATAAACAGTGTATAATAGTTTAAAGGTTTTTTTAAATATATCAGCCTATGTAAATTTTAATAAATTCCTGTATTTATGTTATGTGTATTTTAATATTCGTAATTATTATATGCATACATGCATAGAATTAGCTAGCTCTAATATGTTTGCATAGCATGCATGCATTGTGTATTGAAAAAAAAATGCACGCATGCATGCATGCATCGAAACATACACACATAAATATGATTGCTATTAAGATTAATTGATTTTCAAAAGACCTGACGCTTTATCCATCCGGAGATGGACTTCAGTTCCCTGGTTTACAGAGGTTACATGAGAGTTTCCGGCTGTTTTACCCAAATAACCTAAAAAATATTATATTTATAAAAATAACCTAAATTTAAAAACAATCAACAAAATAACTTAAAATGAACAGTATCCACTTTTTTTTTGCACCAATGATTAGCTAGTCATTGTGCAAGACTTAAAAAAATTATTTTTTTGGGTTCTGGCCTGTCAATGGCCGGAACCCATGTATTTTTTTTAAATTGTGTAATACTGAAATACGGATATACGAAAAAGAAAAAACAAAAAAAAAATTTTGGGTGCTGGCCTGTCAATGGCCGGCACCCAGTACGCAGTACAATTTTTTTTTTTATTTTTGTTTTTCGTGTCAGAATCAGATAAAAATACGAAAAAAATAAAAAAAAAAAATTTTGGGTGTTGGCCTATCAATGGCCGGCACCCAGTACACAGTACAAAGAAAAAAAAATTATTTTTTTTCGTGTCAGAATCAGATAAAAAAATACGAAAAAAATTAAAAAAATTTTGGATGCTGGCCTGTCAATGGCCGACACCCAGTACGCAGTACAAAGAAAAAAAATTTATTTTTTTTCGTGTCAAAATCAGATAAAAAATACGAAAAAAAAAATTTTGGGTGCTGGCCTGTCAATGGCCGGCACCCAGTACAGAGTACAAAGAAAAAAAAATTATTTTTTTCGTGTCAGAATCAGATAAAAAATACGAAAAAATTTAAAAAAAATTTTGGGTGCTGGCCTGTCAATGGCCGGCACCCAGTACGCAGTACAAAGAAAAAAAATTTCGTGTCAGAATCAGATAAAAAATACGAAAAAAATAAAAAAAAATTTTGGGAATGGCCAGCACCCAAATTTTTTTTTTATTTTTTCGTATTTTTTATCTGATTCTGACACGAAATTTTTTTTCTTTGTACTGCGTACTGGGTGCCGGCCATTGACAGGCCAGCACCCCAAAAAAAAATTTTTAAAATTTTTTTTCGTATTTTTTATCTGATTCTGACACGAAAAAAATAAAATAATTTTTTTTTTCTTTTTTGTATATCCGTATTTCAGTATTACACAATTTTTTAAAAAAATACATGGGTTCCGGCCATTGACAGGCCAGAACCCAAAAAAATAATTTTTTTAAGTCTGACACAATGATTAGCCAATCATTGATGCAAAAAAAGAGTGAGTAATGTTCATTTTAGGTTATTTTAGTGATTGTTTTTAAACTTGAATTATTTTTATAAATATAATATTTTTTTGGGTTATATGGGTAAAACAGCGAGAGTTTCCCATGTGACGTGATAATTCTTGTCAAAACTAACATTATGATCAGCTTTGCTTCCACATGTTATAACTGCAACAACCATAACAACCAACAACCTGCATTTGAGAATAAAACCATGAATATATTAAACCATGAAACCCATTTTTTTTTAAAAAAAGTGACTTGCAAGTCAAGGGGAAAAATGCACCTCTTTGCCATGGCTATTATCTTTGAAGTTTCTGCTTGAATGAATGGAACCCTAAACATAAATTCTTCCCTAATATAGAAAGAAAGTTGTGTATTTATAGAAAATTACGACAAGTCTCTTATTTAATAATATATATTCTTTTTAGATTTTATTTATAACGAAGATACGGTAATTCTTAATTCCTTCCCCTTACTTTTTCGGTTAATTTATTACAAAATATAATTTTAATTATCATTAATGAGTATGCTTTTCATACATTTTATATTCCTGAATAATATTCATTTAATTATCATTAATAAGCATGATTTCTGTAAATTTTATGAATGATATTGATGAATATATTGAAAGTATAATGAAAAGGAGTTCCAGCTAACCATTTATAGTAAGGTAAGAAATTATAATGCATTTATTAAACTAATTCATGTTATGTTTACGACATCATATCAATGGTAGTGCATTTTTCATTTTTATAAGAATTTCTGTACCAGAAACAATGGTATTTCCAATTATAGGCCCACTAGGATGTAAAATATATCTCTTCTCACCATCCCCATAGTGTATGAGACAAATGTATGCATTTCGATTAGGGTCATATTCTATGGTTACGATTTTACTATATATGTCTTTTTCATTTCGTCGAAAATCAATTTTACGGTATAGGCGCTTATGACCTCCGCCTCTATGCCTTGCGGTAATGATTCCTCTGGCATTGCGACCTTTACCACAACGATGCTGTCCATAGATCAAATTATTTCGTGGATTGGATTTCACTTGACTGTCTACGGCTCTATTGCTTGTGGCCGGGGTAGAAGTTTTGTATAAATGTATCGCCATGTTATTAAGTATTTTGATTTAAGTTTTTTTGTTCTAAGAGGTGGAATAGAATAACCCGGTTGAAGCGTAATGATCATACGCCTGTAATGCATTGTATGTCCCATAATAGGTCCCATTCTTCTACCCTTTCCAGGGAATCAATGACTATTCATAGCTATTACCTTGATACCAAAGAAGAGTTCGACCTAATCCTTTATTTCTGTCCTAGTTGATCCTGATTCGACATTAGAAGTATAAAGGCAAATTCTGGACTTATAGGTACTTTTATAGTTTATAAAATTTTAAATTAATAATTGTAATAGGCCAATTTAGCCCGGACTCATAAAAAATAATAAACCCAAAATAATAAAACAAAGTCCAAAATTATATCATTTGGCCCGATCGGGATGGCCATTACTTGAAAAGGTTGAAGGTCTATCTACAAGCTTGATGCATATGGAAACATAATCTTCAATGATATGCAATATTATATATGATATGTAATCTTAGATATGATATGCAATCTTAGATATGATATGTAATATTAGAAGATATGATTTTGTAATCTTAGAGATTTAATTTGTAGATACCTTTTAATATTAGCCGTTGATGTAATTAATCTGTACCATTGGATTTGGGGAGGCTCAACTATAAATAGATGCCTCTCCCTTCATTATAACAGACAGAAGTGGGGAGTAATAATAATCCTTAAGAGTATTTACTCAAATTTCTCTCTCTCTTGCGTTCTTATTTTGTTGATTTGTGTATAATTTATTTATTGATTTGTATATTGTTGATTTCAAATCTCTTTTTCCCTTATTATTAATTTTCAAATTCATTATTTTCAAATTTGTTTACATTTTATATGGCCTTATATTTTTTTATTTTATACTCTTTGTTTTAAATTCATTGGTCTTTGATTATTGATGCTATTTAATCTTCTATTTGTTATTTTGGTTTTTTTTATTAAATTAATTATTTTAATATTATTAATACTATTATGTGACATCATTAATCTTGTATCATTATTATTATTATTATTATTATTATTATATTCATGTGCATGCATCGTTTTTATGTAATATATATATTGTTTTATATATAGTATATGTATGCTTATATATATTTTATACATATGTTTTTGTTTTTATTTTACTTCCTAACTTTTATATACATATATATACTTTTATATTTAGTTTCAATTTTTTTTTACTTTTGTATATATGTACATGTATGTATTTATATATTTTTCTAATGAATATTTTTATATATATATATACGCACATGTCTATATTTTTTATTTGCTTAAATACAAACTTATATTTTCAACACATATGTTATAATATATATATGTATATTTATATATTTTTCTTTATTTTCATAAATGCATTATATATATTTTGTTATAAATTCTATAGTCCAAAATTTTATATGTAAACCCATGTGTATGTCTTTTATTCTTTATAATTTCATGTATATATTTTGTACATTTTTTTCTCTTTATATATTTTTGTTTATTTCCTTCATTTGCTTATTGATTTATGTTTTCATTTATATTTTGTTCATTTGATACTTTACATGTCGTTTTTTATATACATTAATTTTGTTTATTTCTATGCCATTGTTGTATTTATTATTGTATTTTACACTTAATGTAGCATTACATCATTTTTTACTCGATTTTAAAATTTTCAAAATTGAGATAATACTCGTATTTAGGATTTTCAAGGAAATTGAGCCTTAACGTATTGGGTTCCAATTTTATTTGTCAAATCTAACAATCGAGAATTGCTCATTAATCAAAAAATAGAATGAAAAGCTTGTTGTCGGGAATTTAATATGTTGTATCCTAACGTATTGGATGTGACGTATTGATTTCTCGAGACAAAGATTTTTTTTTAAAAAATAATAACAAAGGAAATATTCCAAGTTTAGGATTTTGAGAAATTGTGCCCTAACGTATTGGGCCGCGATTTCTTTATAAATCTTAAACAAATGAATATTCTTTTAAATTTAAGTACACGAGTATTTTGGACTAATTCATTTTTGAGGAATTAGAATGTCGTGCCCTAACGCATTGGGTGTGACATTTTCTTTCTCCGAAATGATAAGAGTCTTAATAAGTAACGTTTTTTAAGTTTTTTATTAAGGATCATATTTTTAAATTTTCGACATTAAGACACTAATTAATTAACTAGGTACCAATTTTGGACGTTACGAGTGTGCTAATCCTTCCTCGTACGTAACCGACTCCCGGATCCATTTTTCTAAAACTCGTAGACCAAAGCTATTTTTTAGGTGATCCAATCACACCTCAATAAAAGATTGGTGGCGACTCCCAATTTTTGTTTTTTTAAAGTCGATAACTAATTTTTGTTTTTTTCCAAAATAAAAGTTGGTTTTGACAATAATAATAAAATTACACTTTAGTCCTTCAATAGTAATAATTTAATTTAATTTTTTAAAAATTATGAAAATATAAACTATTAAAATAACAAAATTATATTTTTATTATCGTAAAAATATATAATTTAATTCCAAACCCTACATATAAATACAGAAGCACAAGATAACTTCAAGTTTAAGTTCAACTCTCCATTCCTTTTTTTTACTTCCTTGTTAATTGTTATAAAATATAATTTTAATTATCATCAAATATAAATGAGCTTTGAAAGTTTAGAAATATAATTATAATTATCAGATATGAAATATAGATGTATTGAGTTGGATTAAATTAAAAGAGTTTGATTAAAAGTTTAGAAAGCACGTATAATTAGAATCAATATATGAGAGGTCCAAATCCCCTCATCATAACAGAGAGGGGCGACATTCCTAGTATTATTTACTAGAGTGTGTCGCCCACCCCATTCTACTTAGATTAAAATATTGTTTTTTATTAAATAAATATTATTTGTGTTTTACTAATCCAACCAGAATTTTCTTATTTTTCCCTATAAATAGATAACACTGGTACATCCATTCATATAAGTTTTTTACAAACAAGTTTAAAAAATTGTTATTCTGTAGTGAGAATTTATTTTCTTAAAATATATTTTATTTTTTGGGAATTACAATTCTACCAATTTCTACTAAGATAGAATTACTCTCCTACTGAAAATAATAAATCGTTTATGGTTTTGTGTTTGGTTCGTGATTATTCAAATCCACACACGAAATAATTTGTAATTCGAAATTAGCGAAGAATGTTGTTCAATTGAAAACTAAAAACGTTTAAGATCTATTTTGCACAAAAACACATTTTTCTAAAAAAACTTATTACCATAAATAACACAAACGAATTAAAAAGGAAAAAATATCCTTTGTAGCGTTTTCAAGCCAAGAGTATTAAAACTTAAAATCAAAACCCAATTCATAGGTGATGAAAAAAAGTAGAGCATTCAAAGCAATACATGCTCTGGGAGGGAAAGAAAGACTTGCGTATCCAATGGACATAGTGTGGTTAAGTGAAGCATCAATAAATGCAGTTAAGAATGTACAATCCTCGATATGCACTGTAATACAAAAGAAAGACATAAGGAAATCTGTCAATCACAAATTTAAAAACTACTTGACAAATGGACTCATTTTGTTTTATTCAAAACTTCATATCGCATTTGGAATCATATGTAGAACAACTTACAATTTCAATCTTTAGTTTGCCAAAATAAAGTAAACCTTAAATCTCTAATTCAGGCCTATTATTCTTTTCTTCGGAAATAAAAGGCACCTAACAATTTCATATTACGAGCAGAACTCATTATTGCTTGAAACACAAAAATATACTAAACTTCATTGAGTCCTAAACAACAAAAGCTACTTTAGCATCCAAAATATGATGTAAAGGTAAAGGAAAACCCAAGTTTTGGCAGTGAGACTATTGAGAATTATCCATATTTATGGAAAATCAAAGATATGGGTATCAAATATTGGAAAGTCAAAGATATGGGTATCAAATATTGAAAAGTCAAAGATATGGGTATCGAGATATTGGCATAATAAAATCTGAGATATTTGCAATATATGGTCCCTAATTGTAAAGTGACTTTGCAAGTTGATCCCTGAACCTCAACTATAAATAGGCATAATCATCTCTCATTCTGTATCTCAAACTTGCCATTCTCTACTTAAGGCATTGTTTTCTCTCTCTCTCTTTGTAAATTCTCACTTGTATTTTGGAGTGAAATATATTTGGTAGTGCCCGAGGATGTAGGCAAAATTTGCTGAACCTCGTTAAATTCTTGTGTTCTTTATTGTATTATTCTGCATGAATTGTATGTGTGATTGTAGTGATTTATTGTGCTATTAAATTACGATTGAGGGATATTCTGGCTAGGAAAGACCTGGTACTTAAGCGATCCTTGCGATCCACCTCTCTTTCCTGGGAATTGAACTTAGTGTGATTTTTTAGTACAATAATTTTACTCTTTTACACGCTTCCACACAACAATTGGTATCAGAGCTAGATTCGTACTTGGGGAATACGATCGTTCACGGCACTGTTCACGTACTGTAGTTGGGATTGAGGAGAAAAAAATGGAAAAGTCATCGTCAAAGACTACTGTGACCAATGCGAAATTTGAAGTAGAGAAATTTGATGGTACCAATAATTTTGGTATGTGGCAATGTGAGATCCTGGATGTCTTATGTCAGCAAGAGCTGGATATAGCCCTTGAAGAAAAACCTGACAAGATGGATGACAAGGAGTGGGCCAAGATCAATAGACAGGCATGTGGAACAATTCGCCTATGTTTGGCCAAAGAGCAGAAGTACTCTGTCATGAGGGAGACATCAGCGAAGAAGTTGTGGGATACACTGGAAGAAAAGTTTCTAACAAAAAGTCTTGAAAATAGGCTTTATATGAAGAAGAAACTTTATCGATTCACGTATGCACCCGGTATGTCGATGAATGACCATGTGAACTCATTCAATAAAATTTTAGCAGACTTGCTAAATTTGGATGAGAAATTTGAAGATGAAGACAAGGCATTACTGTTGTTGAATTCTCTTCCTGATGAATATGATCATCTTACCACCACATTGCTTCATGGGAAGGATACAATCACATTTGATGCAGTCTGTAGTGCGTTGTATAGATCTGAGACTCGAAAGAAAGATAAAAGAGATCACAGAGATACAACCGCAGAAGTCTTAACAGTAAGAGGTCGTTCACACAGCAGCAAATCTGATAGAAGGGGAAAGTCCAAAGGGAGACCCGCCAAAGATGAATGTGCCTTTTGCCGTGAAAAAAGGCATTGGAAAAAGAATTGTCCTAAGCTACAAAAGGGCAAGGCTATTTCTAATGCATGTGTAGCAGAGCATGATGAGGAGTCAGACTTTAGCTTGGTTGGCATGGCAATGGCATGTCAAACGGATGAGTGGATTTTGGATTCAGGATGTACTTACCATATGTGTCCTAATAAGGACTGGTTTTCTAGTCTTAAAGAGCTAGAAGGTGGAATTGTTCTTATGGGAAATGATAGTGCTTGTAAGACAATGGGAGTGGGTACAGTCCAATTGAAGAATCACGACGGCTCAATCCAAGTCTTGACAGATGTTCGCTACGTACCTAGCCTGAAGAAAAATCTCATCTCATTAAGTGCCCTAGAATCTAAAGGGCTCACAATCACTTTGAGAGATGGATTACTAAAAGTAGTAGCTGGGCAACTGACGGTGATGAAAGGCACAAGAAGAAATAACTTGTATTTTTTAAATGGAAGTACAGTTATTGGATCACCATCAACAGTTTCTACAAAAGATGTAGATTCAGAGGCTACCAGATTATGGCATATGCGATTGGGACATGCTGGTGAAAAAGCTTTGCAGACATTGGTGAAGCAAGGCTTATTGAAAGGTGCAAATTCTTGCAAAATGGAATTCTGTGAACATTGTGTTCTGGGCAAGCAGAAGAGGGTAAAATTTGGTCCAGCAATTCACAATACGAAAGGAATTCTGGACTACATTCACAGTGATGTGTGGGGACCTACCAAAGTAGCTTCTTTGGGAGGTATGTACTATTTTGTTACTTTTATTGATGATTATTCAAGAAAAGTATGGGTGTATCTAATGAAAAGAAAAAGTGAAGTTTTGGATGCATTTCTGAAATGGAAGAAGATGGTGGAGACTTAGACTGGTCGAAAGGTCAAACGACTTCGATCAGATAATGGTACTGAGTACAAAAGCGATCAATTTCTACAAGTATGCCAAGATGAGGGCATTGTGCGACACTTCACTGTTCGGGATACACCACAGCAAAATGGGGTGG